>NC_140175.1:58829259-59351759 GCF_963971535.1 Notolepis coatsorum | reverse complement strand
TCCCCCTATGTTTTCCCGGTAGCGATAAAGGCTCGCCCCAGGCTCGCCACAGCAGTGGATGGATTTAAAAGATAGGGCACTTTTATAGATAATTTATTTGTATCGCAACGGAGTCATGGATCTAGTCGTGCCACGTAGCATTATGTTGAATAAATTCAAATAGAATAAACAAGTCTAAAACAAAGACTTTTAAACGAAGTTTAGCCTATTAAATCATTTTATAAGCGTTTGTTTATTTGTGGTCTGCGTGAGAACACTGAAGCAACCATCTGCAGAACACCAGCACAGCCCAGCCCAGCCCTCTCCTCTCCTCTCCTCTCCTCTCCTCTCCTCTCCTCTCCTCTCCTCTCCTCTCCTCTCCTCTCCTCTCCTCTCCTCTCCTCTCCTCTCCTCTCCTCTCCTCTCTCTGTCCCCACGCTGTCAGGCTTGATTGATTGATTGAAAACTTTATTAACAGATTGCAGAATGGGTACAATACAGTACAGCTCAATACACACAATTGTTAAGGGGATGCAGACCAGAGAAAGACTTTCGTCTTGTTTACATCAGGGTCCCCCATTTTCAATTCATCAGGACATTTATGACATACATGACATACAGATAGTCAGTACTGCTACATCTATACATTTATGACATACCAGATTTGCAAATACAGTACTGTTTGTGATACAGAAGGAGTCAAGAAAAGGGAGTATATACATTTGACATAGAAACTAATAGGCCCTCCTATTCTTCCCGATTGTAGCCTAAAATAAATTAAAGAATGATGATTGCTGGGAAATGTTGTCTCTCCTGTTGTGCCTCCAGTGCAAAATCTGACTTGTTACTGGAGGACAACAACATTACCCAGCAATCAATGCATCATTGCGTCATGAGACAATTTACCTGGTGCGGAAATTAAAACGAACAGCAGACGTCTGTCTCTTACAGCGAGTGAAATCATCAGTGAGTGAAAGTGAATTATCCATTATATTCCGCAACCATGCCGCCTAAGCCTTACAAACATAAATGTGGCCGTCAAAAAAGAACAGACAAAAAAGAACGGGGCGAGAAGAACGCAAAGCTACCTAAATTAGACGCATTTGTTATAAAAGTAACAGGGCCTCGTGCCGACGTTCCTCCTCCTCCTGACCTCCCATCCCCAACAACAACAAGCCCTTCAACACCACCTGATCACCCGACAACATGCCCGGCACGGACACTGCCTTCAGCCGCGGTGTGTCAACTACCATGCAGCAGCAGGTAACCTTGGACTGTTGGACAGATAATGAGATTACAGTTTACCATAAACTTATATTTATACATCTATTAGGGCGGCGCCGGCCCAGCAGCCATGGCGCTTATTAATGTAAATAACATACTTGGTTTTTAGAGATCATTTATCGGCCTTTGTTTGCACTTTACAGGCATAACCACCAGTCAGATTCAGAACAGCCAAGCAGTTCAGTCACAGTGACAGTCAACACACCAAGCTCGACCCAAGAGCCAAGTTCTGCTGACCTGCCTGACGATGACAGTGAGAAGGAAATGGAGGTGGCACCGGCGGAGTCGGACACTAATTCCAATGCAGAATCGGAACAGGAGCAGCAAGATGAGTTGGACTTGGACAACGAGAACGAGCCACTTCAGAAGTACCCCACAGACCGGGGCCTTTTTGATGAAAATGTTTCAGCTGATATAAAACGGTATATCATAGTTAAAGGGTCTTGTAAACCCAGAGGCCCTTTCCCAATTAATGAAAAAGGCAACCGTTCTTTTTCTGAGGCACATTACCATACAACAACACAAGCTGGTTTAAAACTGCCCCGTAGCTGGCTTTGCTACTCTCCTAAACTGGATTCTGCGTACTGCGAGCCATGCTGGCTATTTGGAGACCGCAGTTCAACACATTACCACAACGCATGGGTGAATGGAGTCAAAGATTGGAAGAATATATCTAGCAAGATAAAAACCCATCAGTCCTCTCAAATGCACACTGTAGCTTGTGTCATTTATGAACAGTGGAAAAGGCATGGCGGAACAATTGATGCGCAAATGGAGAGGGATGTGCGTAATGCAGCTCTCTTTTGGAGACAAGTGCTGGAACGTATCGTTAATGTGACACTAATGCTAGCCATTTGCAACCTTTCATTCCGGGGGCACAGGGAAAGTTTGGGACAGCCGGGCAGTGGGAATTTTCTTGAAATTATCCAGCTGCTGGCAAGCTATGACCCTGTGCTGAAAGAGCTGATCAACCGGCCTGAGGGCTCAGTTAAATACCTTAGCAAGGATATCCAGAACGAGCTAATATATATATTGTCCCAGCGAGTTCAGCAAGACATTACGGCAGAAATAAACCAAGCACCGTTCTTTTCTGTGATTATGGATACTACACAAGATCTATCCAAGCGAGACCAGCTAAGCCAAGTATATAGATACGTCACCATAGTAAGAAATCCGATGGACGTAGCTGTTGATGTAAAAATAACAGAGGCTTTTTTGGGATTTGAGGAGACACCAGATACTTCTGCAAGAGAGCTGGAAATTAAAATAATCGAAAGCATTACAAAACATGGCCTGGAAATTTCCAAATGTCGTGGGCAAGGCTATGACGGAGCTGCCAATATGAGTGGGGTTTATTCTGGTGTCCAGGCTAGAATTAGGGAAAAAGAACCCCTTGCAACATATGTGCATTGTGCAGCACACAACCTAAACCTCGTACTCAATGATGCAGTTAAAGACATTCCAGAGCTCAAACAGTTTTATGATACCATAGAAAATGTGTATACATTTTTTGGCCACAGCATTAAACGGTGGGCCATGCTGACTGGCATAATTTCCACAGACGATTCATCTCACCCAGGCATCACGTTGAAGCGATTATGCCCTACCCGTTGGTCTTCTAGACATACCTCCCTTACTGCTATACGCTACAGATATGTGGACGTGATGAAAGCGCTGACAAAAATAACTCTAATTAGTGACAAGGCTGAGCGTAATGAAGCAGCGGGATTGAAGAAAGCAATGGAACATTTTAATTTCATTTGTCTAGTGGTGCTCCAGACGAAAATATTGGAGAGTGTTAATGCTGTCTCTAAATTACTCCAAACCACAAACATGGACATGCAGAAAGCCTCGAACTTGCTGGAGAATGCGATAAAAGTCTTGTCTGAGTACAGGGATGCTTTTGATGAGGCAAAGACAACCGCACAGACGCTTGCAGACAAATGGGGAGCTCATAATACCTTCGAATTAGACCCTACAAGAGTAAGAAGAAAGAAACGTCATTTTGACGAGCTGTGTGAAAATGAGCGACTATCTAATGCAGAAAGCTATTTCAAAGTAAATGTTTTCAATGCCAATCTGGACATAATAATCAACCAGCTGTCCCACAGATTCCGTAGTATGCGCGAGACCTCTCTCATGTTTGAGGCTTTCCACCCCATGACCCTCCAGCATGCAGGAGACGATGAGCTATATGAGAAGGCAAAACGTCTATCTGACCACTACAACAGGGACCTAGCAAATTACTTTGCCACTCAACTCCTGTCATTCAGGGTCTGTTTTAAACAAGAGATCGCTAAGGAGTCGTCAGTGTTCCAACTTGCAAAAATGCTGTTTGTGGATCATCAGTCCGTAACTTCCTCGTTCACTGAGGTGTGTACTGCCATGCTGTTATTCCTGACGTTACCTGTGACTGTGGCGATAGCCGAGCGATCCTTCTCCAAGTTAAAACTTATTAAGACCTACCTGCGGAGCTCCATGGGTCAGGAGAGACTGAGTGGGCTTGCAATCCTGTCCATTGAAAACACCAGAGCCCGGGAGTTGGACATTAAAGACATTGTGGAGGATTTTGCACAACGCAAGGCTCGCCGTATGCCATTCAAATAGGTGAGTAAACAAACTGCCCTTTTCTCTATAATAGTATTTATTATCTGTCTGCTTTATATACCACCGCGGCCTCACGGCCAGCGTGGGGACAGAGAGAGCTGGGCTGGTGTTCTGCTGCAGATGGTTGCTTCAGTTCTCACACAGACCGCAAATAAACGAATGCTTATAAAATGATTTAATAGGCTAAACTTCGTTTAAAAGTCTTTGTTTTAGACTTGTTTATTCTATATGAATTTTGTCTACATAATGCTACGTGGCACGACTAGATCCGTGACTCCGTTGCGATACAAATGAATTATCTATAAAAGGCTTTTAAATCCACTGTTGTGGCGAGCCTGGGCCTGCTTTATATACCGCCGCTGCAGTGCAGAGAACACTCTCCGTGGTGCTGAAACGTTTTTCCTGTTTTATTCCACTATTCCAGGAATTTCCAGAATTGTGTGTGAGAGATATTGGGATCATAGGAGAGAGATGGGAGAGAGACCTGCATGACCAAGCTTGGCTTCACAGTAGAAGATAGAAGACAAAAGCGATTTGATCACTTTATTTTTTTATGACCCTCCATGCTCCGTGACTTTCCTTATTGAAGCGTTCTTATTAATGTCCGTGTTGCGCACACGTGGGAGGAGGGAGGGATGTCCCGGTGCCGGGTCAGGTGGTGTGGGTGGGGGGGGGGGCCCGAGCTGGCCCGAGCTGTCAAGAGCTGTCAATCTCGCCTCAGGGCCCGTGGGGCATTCCAACCGCCACTGCTCTAGGTGCTGACACCTCAAAGGCTCGATCTCCTCTGCTGACCATTTTTGAATTTATATAAATGTTTACACTACAGTTCAAATACAATATCATCTATTGCTCCATCTTTTTTCAGCTGTTTTAGCCAGAGAGAGGTATCGGTCCCAATTGGAGGAGTTCAAAGAGGAGTTCCACGAAATGCTGCTGACCAATGAGGAACTTCAAGGGGGAGCGTCAGCCATGATAAAGATCTTCAATCAGCTGAAGGGGAATCCCTCCAAGCTGCTGTCAGCTCTACACACCTTCGGCCGCTCTGGTATCAGCCATGCATCAAAACGTGCACACGCGCTCAGGCGAGTCGCTAACCGTGCTGGGCCAAGCATAGCGGCTCAACCCACCTCTTTTGCCCGTCGTAAAATGAAGCTCGGGGGTCGACGCCGGCTCGCTGCGGGGAGGCCGAAGAAAAGTGTGGTGAGCACAGACCATCGCTATAGTTTCCCAACAGGAGTAAAGTCTGGAATGCACCACAGCCTGTCACAAGCAGTAGAGATGTGTCGTAGCAATCCGAAGTGACATTGACCACCAATATAGCATGTACATAAAGACCCAGTGCCTCATCCGGAGCTAACAGTGTATTGCACTACCACAGGACCTAGCATGTCCTACCATGCTCTGTAAATAACTTATGTACATATACCGATATGCCCTACTCTGTTTACTTGTTTTATTGCACAATGTCGTTCTATTGGATTCTATTATATGTTATTACTATTGTATTATGCACATCGTTGCATAATCATTGTAAACTTGTATGCAAATAAACAACTTGTGACAAATAAAATTCTTGACATGACTTGACCACCAGCCTCTCTCTTAAGGCATTAACTGGGTTAATTAATCTAAATGTTATATTGTAACTGTCTCTAGTTATTGATTGATTGATTGAAAACTTTATTAACAGATTGCAGAATGGGTACAGTAGTACAGCTCAATACATACAATTGTTAAGGCCAGGGGATGCAGACCAGAGAAAGACTTTCGTCTTGTTTACATCAGGGTCCCCCATTTTCAATTCATCGTAACATATGACATACAGATAGACAGTACAGTTAGGCATTAACTGTGTTAATCTAAATGTTACATTGTAACTGTCTAAAGCATTAACTGGGTTAATCTAAATGTTACATTGTACAGTAAGTGGGGAGTGTAAACAAGTTGAACGCTGGCTGTGTTGTGAAATGTGTTATGAATAAACCACGAAGTCACGCGAAATAACGTTATACGCGAAGCTATACAAACCAATTACATAATCCAATCCAACATATGTGTAAAGGCACACACAACATATTCCAGTTAACGGTATATTTTTTTAATGATTCGTTATGGCGTAATCAATACTTCCATGCGTATAAATTGCATTCGAGACCTCCATGTTTTGGGGCTATTCATCAGAAAACTGGGATCCGGGATTCGGAGAGGGGCCAATCAGAGAGGGGCTTCGCTCAACCAATCAGAGAGGGGTCTGCAGAAATGGCCTCAACCAATCAGAGAGGGGTCTGCAGAAATGTCCTCAACCAATCAGAGAGGGGTCTGCAGAAATGCGGCTACGAATTGTAGAGACGCACACAGGAATCCCCGCCGGGGAAAACAGTGGAATATTTGTCTCAAAATTCTGTCCGTAACTTTTAATTCTGTCCGTAACTTTTAGAATTCCGTACGTAAATATAAACAAATCAAGCGTGTTTTTATGATTTATGAAACACAAATTGAGAGGTGTGTTTGTGTGGATCGTTTTTATGATTGTGGAATCTACTTCTGCGTTTGTTTATTTTTGATGGACCTCTAAGAAGAAGAAGCGTCACACACGAATCCCCACGGGGAAAACAGTGAAATATTTGTCTCAAAATTCCGTACGTAACTCCAAGTTGATCAAGTGTGTCCTTATAATTCCGTACGTAAATCTAAGCAGATCAAGCTGTTTTTAGAATTCCGTACGTAAATATAAACAAATCAAGCGTGTTTTTATGATTTATGAAACACAAATTGAGAGGTATGTTTGTGTGGATCGTTTTTATGATTGTGTGGATAGTTTTTACGATTGTGGATTCTACTTTACGATTGTGGATTCTACTTTTGCGTTTGTTTATTTTTGATAGAAATTTACCCCCATAGAATATATTGTGTATGAAATGACAAAGCTAAAGAAATGGTTTGATGTAAATAAGCTATCACTGAATCTGAAAAAAACGAAATTTATGATTTTTGGCAATCAAAAACTAGATGAAAATATAGTACTGACCATAGATGGAGCTGATATAGAGAGAGTTAATGAATTTCGTTTTCTTGGTGTGATTATGGATGATAAATTAACATGGAAATCGCACATAGCACATGTTAAAAAAAAGATGTCCAAGAGTATTTTTGTTATGAATAAAGTAAAGGATGTGTTAGAGTATGAGGCAATGAGAACACTCTACTGCTCACTCATCTCACCTTATATCAGTTATTGTGTTGAAGTATGGGGGAATACTTATGGGACAAATATAAAACCATTATATATACTACAGAAGAGGGCTGTACGAATCACACATAAAGTGAGTTATCGAGAACACACAAATATATAATTTATTAAATCTAGAATAATTAAACTTGAAGACATGGTTAAGTTTCAAACAATGTTAATTATGTTTAGGGCAAGAAATAATACACTGCCAGAAAAACTACAAAATCTTTTTCATTTAGAAAGTGAGTTTAGTAGGAGAAAATACAATTTTAAACATCAGTTTGCACGTACCACACTTAAACAGATGTGTCCTTCAGTTATTGGTGTAAAGTTGTGGAATTCTCTCCATAGCGAGCTTAAGGGATGTAACAGTGTTTATCAATTCAAAAAAATGTATAAAAAAAAAATATTTAGTCAGTATGAAAATCAAAATGTGATCTGAATAGTGAGATATTTTCTTTTTTTTCTCTTCTCTTTCTTTTCTTCTTTATTCTTTATCATTATTATTATTATTTAAATTGTTCTTGTTTAACTGTGGATTGTGTTTCTTTTATAATGGTATAAATGATTATTTGTGTAAATAAGGTTATACGCCGACCATTAAGTAAATACATGTTAGTTTAGGAATAAGGGGCAGGTAACTATAAGATTTATTCTTCTTCCTGCTCCTTTTGTCCATGGAATGATAATTATGATTGTGTAATGAAGAAACTCTGATTGTATGATTCTATGTGGCAAATAAATACTCTGAATCTGAATCTGAATCACATGGTGGATGCTAGAGAAAGACACCTCCCCTCTGCCTCCTCTGCTGCAGTGAGCACAGAGTCACTGCCTCTGCTCAGTGAGTCTGACAGTGTGTTAGAGAGTGAGAAGGAGAAGAGGGAGAAATAAAAAATAAAAAAAGAACACAGTTGTAAACTATATAAAATAAAATTAAATATTATTTTTATTTATTTTCTATTTTAAATTTTAAATTTTAAATTTTAAATTTTAAATTTTAAATGTTTAATTTTTTTTTTTTTTTTTTTTTTTTTCATATTAATTCATATTTTAATAATGGGGAAGCCTGGCTTCCCTTGGCTTCCAGGAGGATTCGCCACTACTGCTGTGGGATTCAGTCAAATGACCACCTCCCCCCACCCTCTCCTCTCCCCAATTCACTGAAAGCTCAGAGGAGGACTGATGTGCTGTTAGTGTTAAATCAACTGAGTCAATGTTTCTGGATTGCCCACACTTTGGCCTGTGTCCCTTGAACAAAAGGTTAGCAATTTTTTGGTGTATAAAACTATACAAAGTTACTGTGATGCAGGAATGTGTAAATTATTAGTAGCCTAAACAGCTGTTTGCTCCACAGCTCCCCCATCTCTCCTCTGAGTCTCCTCCCATTCCTCCACTGAGAGCACACCTTCACTGACCTGCACCAATTCCAGGAATACGATTTATAGATCTACATTTATCTGTTCAAACGTTGTCATGAGTTGTCGTGGCATAACAAATCTGCATGCTGCAATCTAAAATATGGTGTAGTCTGATCCCAGGATTATTTGGAACACTGTAGACTATAACTTGGTTTTACACAATATGTCAAATGGGCAAATGCATTTCAGTCCGCATAAAATATTTCAGTCTGCATTTGATTATACAGGCTGCATGAGGAGAACACACACAAGGAAGGTCATGGATGGAAGGCTTTATTCTGTCTGGTTGTTTGACCTCTCAGCAATCCAAGGAAGGGCACTAGGCCAGCTGTTAACTGGTGTGTATATGTTCCCAGTGTGCGAACCATAGCATGGTCTTTGGGTGAGCCAAGGAACCGTAATATTTTTTTGCGGGGGGGGGGGGGGGGATACTGTGATCGCAGACGTTACTGTAGCCTGTAGTAGGTGGGCCTTGTGTATGTATGTATGTGACAAATAAACCTCTTGAATCCTGTCATATATTCAATCAGTTTCAGTAACTACAGAACACATAATAGACAACTCACTTGTTGATGTTTGGACGGTCTGGGCTTCCACAGCACATTCCATGATAAAAAAAAGTATCCATTTAGTTAGATAGATGATAGATCATCATCCAACACTGTCTACAGTATCTCGTGATTATCTCTCAGACTCCTGACTTACTAACTCCACCGGGCGTTGTCAGAGATTATAATAGTCCCCGCCACCGGAGCAGCATCAGCAGCAGGTGTAACCGACAACGGCGTCGCCTGTAGATGATCCCGCCTCCTGCTGCTCTGTCAAGTCCATTGACTGATTCACTTTCTTCGTGAAACCAAAATTGGTTAGGCTTACTTGTTGCATTTTTCGTTTAGACATTATCCATTCCTGAGTGACCTTATTTACCTGTCAAAACTATCACTGTCAACAAGTCACAGGTTACAACGTGGGTCAAGTTTGATTTGTGCCGTGCATGCAGGCTGCAGCGCCGCCGCGCTCCGAATGGTAATTGCAAGAATAGCATGCATGTTGCCATATTACGTGTGTGAATTAGTGCACAAATCATTAATCATACATCCAAAATAGCATACGTTTATTATTATACACGATGATGATACAGAAAATTACAGAAAAATTTGAAATGCATGGCAAAAGTAGCATTTATTTTCAGTAATTTAGAGACCCCCCAAAGATTCACAAATCATGTTTTCAGGGGAGCTGATGTCTGATCTAAGGGAGCCATGGCTGCCCCAGCTCCCCCGTGGATCGCACCCTGTATGTTCCGCCAATTTGGCATGGTAACTGTGTGTAGGTGCCGCCATTTTGGCACCTCGCTCAGTGCTGGTAGGTCAGGATACTGCCCCGTTCTTTCTTATAGGTTGCTTATAGGCCATGTGAGGTGTCTCAACACCATTTCCACACCAGCAAGTGCCTGCTGGCAAGTGGAAGAGTCCTCAAATCCCATTTTCTTTATTTGATTGTAATTAAACACATTTTCCAAATACATATTTACCTTCATCTGTCCATGTGTATTACTGTGTGGGGAAACTATGAAACCTAGTCCAGGTTCGAGTTTCTTGACCTGTGACATTAACATTGGCTAACCTGTGTCAATTGGCACAGTTGCTGTGGATGTTTGTGAACCCCTAAAATGAAATGAATTGTAGAAAACTAGTTTCATTACCTGTTTGTGGATTAGCTGACATAAGTCTGTAGCACTCAAATTCGACACTGATTGACGGACACTGTTACTTACCCTTAGCTGCCAGAGTTGTACCCTTCCTGCTGACTTGTTGTACATAACTTGTAAGTCGCTTCTGATAAAAGCGTCAGCAAAATGACTAAATGTAAATGTAAATATCCTTTACAACTACTGACAACTGACAGACCAATCACGGTAACAGATTAGATTATGCAATTACTGGAAGCAGATTGGCCGTATGAAACGGTGACTTGATTATGATATGATGAACCAGGAGGATAGTTTCTCAAAGAGATTTAAGACACATTTCCGCTCATGGCTACTGTCTTCACACTTCGCCGTGTCTCCTGTTAAACAAATCACGATTTTCCTTGTATCCACTGGTTCTTTAAGAATACAAAGGAGAAGGCCAGGCAGCATTGATAGAGCGCTCGACATCCAGACGACATTCATTCACCAGACAGCCGGGGTCCTTCTCTTGCTGTGCTGAATCTTTAATGGCTTCTCTCTGTTGAAGGGAAAGGACAGGCCAGGGAGAGAGAGTCCTCTCCTTTGTTTTATACTCAGCGTGTACCACACAGGAGGATAGAGGACTCACACTCCCAACCAGAGGCAATATGTTTACTCTCTCTCACTGTGTGTGTGTGTGTGTGTGTGTGTGTGTGTGTGTGTGTGTGTGTGTGTGTGTGTGTGTGCGTGCGTGCGTGCGTGCGTGCGTGCGTGCGTGCGTGCGTGCATGCGTGCATGCGTGTGTGTGTGTGTGTGTACTCGTATGCGTGTATGTACAACCGTATGTACACACTCAAGCTTGTATGTCATTGAGTGTTTGTATCGGCAGGCATGTTTTTTCATTACCAAAGACCCATGATAACCCATTGGGGTTATCCACCCCAATAACAGCCTGTTTCAGCTGCTGAGGTCAGGCAGACGCCTGCAAATCTCAGCTACTAGGACAGAGCGGTTTAGGCTCAGCTTCTTCCCCCAGGCCATCAGAGCCATGAACAATGTACATTGAGTGCTCAGAACATTGAACTGTCCACACACAAGCACACATGAACACACACACGACACGCACACTGTGCACGCTCACACACGAGCAGCCACTTAACACTTTAACATGAGCGGGCACACACTCATGTCGCACACACGCACACTTATGGCCAAAGGAAAGGTCACTTTAAATTAGAATAACAGGAACAGTGTATTGCACTACCAAAGCTAACTAGCATGTCACACATGCGCTGTAAATAACTATGTACAGATACCGAGATGTCACTCCATGTTACCTGCTATCTGTTACTGCACAATGTTGTTTCTTCTTTTGATTCTATTATATGTACCACTGTATTGCACATCGTTGCGGGCAAGACCACCCGCATTTCATTGTATACCTGTATGCCGTGACAATTAAAACTCTTGACTTGACTTGACTTGATGAACAAGGACATGCAAAACCTTGGAAACAATGCAAACTGTTTAGTTCGCTTTTGACTGCTCATCTGAGAGGAATTGCTTGAAAAAAGCATTTGAGCAGCCCTGAATCCAGAGGGGTAAAGCTGTTTGACATTGATTGATCGGATAGATCTAACGTTAATATCACGTTAACGTTAGCCATCTAATGGCTAGCAAGCTCACATGTGACGTCGATATGGCTTAATACAGTGCGAAATACAAGAGTACAATCTTAGTAAAAATTATTATTATTTTTTGTATCTACTTTTTCTCCCATTTTTCAATTTTTCCCCCATCTCAATTTCGTATCGTCCAATTCTACCCTCCCCTGTCTCGAATGTTGTTAGGCCATGCCTCCCACAAGCCGGCTGCAATGTGGACTAAGCCTTACATCACGTGTCCCCTCCGGTACTCGAGGAAGCAGCAGTCGCATCTTTTCACCTGCACAGCGCAATCTCTCAGCGTCGGGGGTCTGCGTTTTTGGAGGGCACGCCGCCCCTGTCGCTTCCTGATTCTGCTGCGCAGGCGGTATAGCGGTATAGCGCCAAACTCTGACACTTCAGTTATTAATTCGCACGCGGTCTCAATGCTCTATTTGGGGCCAAACAGGCCATACTTCACCGCACGGCGTTTTTGGAGGGCACGCCGCCCCTGTCGCTTCCTGATTCTGCTGCGCAGGCGGTATAGCGGTATAGCGCCAAACTCTGACACTTCAGTTATTAATTCGCACGCGGTCTCAATGCTCTATTTGGGGCCAAACAGGCCATACTTCACCGCACGGAGTATCGTGGGTGAGGCTTCAACTTGGTTACTAAGTGCCTCTGTATTCACCTGCGCCATATTTATATGCACGGCGAACAATCTAGTGCCAACCTCATTTCTGTCTCGTATTCTTGGGCAAAGCCGGGCATGTACAGACATGTCTTGACGGTGGCTTTGAACCTGACTCTGGAGGCATGGTCTTGGCGCCTGTGGACCGCTCGAACCCAGCGTCTCCTGCATTGGTGGTGAGCGCCTTGCCCACTGCACCACCTAGCCGCCCCCAATCTTAGTAACATTTTATGAAAACAATACACAAGTTGGAACATAGTTTTGAACGTTTTATTAGAATAGTATTTACTGTCTTTCAAGTTTCAATGCATAATCCAGACATAGCTAGTGTAACTGAGGGGTACAATTCCCTGACTGTATTGATAAGTATGGTATCATTAAACCACTACCGTCTTATGTACTTTAATTACTGGCCATACAGTACATGATATATATAATGATGAACACTTCCCACAATGAATCGGTTCCACACAAAGTTGTAATTAAGTATTTATTGCAGCAAAAGGTACATAATATACTTCTCTATTTACTTTGAATGCGCTTATAAGGCAAAGGAATGTGCGTAGGCAAATCAATAATGAATGTCCATTCTCTGGTTACGCAGGAGGTAATTATACAACCTGAATCTTAAGGAATTATATCTATGGTACACTAGTAATATATAGCGGGAGATACTGGAAGGGTCCCCCCGGTTGTAAGCCAGCAGGGGTAGAGGATCTGTCGGTAGTAGAGTCTGGGTCAACGATGATAAGGAGACTCTGAGTACGGGAGACGGTGCAATAAGATCTTGATCCACAGACGAATACAGCTGTTCTCCGTAGCCTGTAGATCCACAGGGAAGAAAGCTAGCCTGCCTCAGGCTCTCTGAGGCGCAGACTCGACGTGGCTCCTCACAGGGTAAATCCCACACACGTGTAGGCGTCGGCGATTCTCCACTCCATTAATCACAGGACCAAAAGCAAATATAATCCAGCCGCAAAGGGCTATGCAGTCGTCGGGTAGATAATCCAGTGTACATGTCCACACGGTTCTCGTCTAGGGCTCCTCGGGTGAAAGCGCCATGAAAGCAGCCCAGCCTGGATAAGCACTCTAGCTGATACGAGGAAGCGTTGGTGATGCTGGTCACTGTAGAACTTTAGCCGCACGATACACTATACACAAATAGACTATTACTGACTTAATAGAAATATGTCGCACTCGACGGTATAGCGCCAAACTCTGACACTTCAGTTATTAATTCGCACGCGGTCTCAATGCTCTATTTGGGGCCAAACAGGCCATACTTCACCGCACGGAGTATCGTGGGTGAGGCTTCAACTTGGTTACTAAGTGCCTCTGTATTCACCTGCGCCATATTTATATGCACGGCGAACAATCTAGTGCCAACCTTATTTCTGTCTCGTATTCTTGAGCAAAGCCGGGCATGTACAGACATGTCTTGACGGTGGCTTTGAACCTGACTCTGGAGGCATGGCCTTGGCGCCTGTGGACCGCTGTCCAATAGGAGAATGAAATATTATGGTCTGTACTAGGCTAAAGGGATATTCCGTGTATATGTACAAGGAATATACAAGGGATATCAAACGATATACAAATATTATGCAATATATATCAATCAATAAATATATATATTCGGTTTAATCTGATCCTTTGTAACAGCTAGCATTCCAAATCCATCCTCTGTTGTTGTTGACATGTCCTTAATCGGCGTATGCAAATTCTGTGTCCAAAGATGGCATCGCATTTTGTTCTGTGCGTTGAATGTGCATTTCCTCTTCTTTGAAAACATAACGTTACTGAATTGAATAAGGAATGCAAATATGTTCGCTAGCTTAGCAACTTTACCGGCATATTTTCATTCACAGCAGAGTACTGAGTACCGGTTTACCACTCCGGTGTGTCCGTTGAGAATGGTCCAGACCTCCCTCCACTCTCCAGCGTCCTGTGGTGCTGGGCTTGTCATTGGTCCGAGTGTTCTGTTACGGCAGCGGTAGCTGAGCCCAATAGCAGAACACACAGGGAGAGAGAGAATGGAGCGTTTTAGGTTTGTTTATTCCTTATTTACCAGGCAGACAGGGTTATAGTTAGAATGTACAGGAATGTGCAGCTTGGGCGAGCAGGAACGCTCGCTTGAGATCCACAGGGACGTCTGGGTGGGCGGTGTGTCGAGAGACAGCGTAGGCCGGCAGCGATGGTCCTGGGCACAGGGATAACAGAGGTTAGAGCATGGCAGGCAATTTAGACAGAGTAGCAAGGTTGGGTACGTCCTCGTACCTAGGTAGGAGTGGCAGGATCCGTAGGGTAGATATCGGGGTTGGTGATGAGCGGATGACTCTCAGCTGCGCTGATTGCTGCCAGGTGTCAGCGTGAGAACGCTGGGGAAGGAAGCTGCCCATATAAGGGCTTGGAAGCAGGGGGAGAGAGAGAGGCTCTCGCCGTGATTGTGACAGAGGTAGGATACAGAGGCGGAAGTGGCCATTTTTCAAAGTAAAAGAAAACAGCTGTTGCGGGATGGAGAAATACAATTATTATTATACTGTATTATAGTCAATTTGAATAAACAAGTCTCTCTCTCTCTCTCTCTCTCTCGCTCAGTAATAGCGAGAGACAACTAGGACCGTTCTAACTTACAACAACAAGTTCAACATGATATCTCTTCACCTCATCGTTAACCCAGGGTGCCAATACGTTTGTTACAATGGCATCACATTTTGTTCTGTGCGTTGAATGTGCATATCCTCTTCTTTGAGCGTTACTGAATTGAATAAGGAATGCAAATATGTTCGCTAGCTTAGCAACTTTACGGGCGTATTTTCAATTCACAATAAACATGTCTCTCTCAGTCTCGCACTGTGCCAACGTTGACAGTGGCTCGCCTGTTATCAATACAAAGGCACGCAGTGACGAGTAAAGTCAACAGACAGCTGCTCGTCGACTTTGCACCTCCTGGCGGCATAAAACAGAACAGCAACCTGGTATCCTAATTAATTCCCATGCCGTTAGACCACTGTGCGCTCGTCACGGCAAAATGGTTAGGAAAATGAATGGCTGCATCTGTAGGTGTCCTTTACTCTGGAGCCGCTGGGATTCTTTTTAAATTGCCAATTTTGTGTTGATTTTTGTGTTGAAAATGTTCTGAAAAAAAGATGAGAATGAGAACGATGTAATAAATGAGAATGTATTGAGAAAGGTTTATTTGCTTAATAAGAAAACATACTGTGGGGCGGCTGGGTGGCGCAGCGGACATTGCGCTCGTCACCAACGCAAGAGACACCGGTCTCGAATCCGGCTGTCAGCGTTGCCTCCGGCTAGGGCCGGCCGTCATACTGACTTAATTGGCAGAGTCAGCGGGAGGGGAGTCGATGGGTGGTAGTCTGGTCGTTGTAAACAGTGACTCCTACAGGTCGGTCAGGGCTCCTGCACAGCAAAGACAGGAAATGGCGGGGGCAGTGTGACACCCCCGGCACACCAGACGCGATTCAAGACGGACGGGCGACTGCCGCTTCACTTCCGCTCCCATGTTAACGGACGTAGCTGTGCACACTGGCCGCAAGCGGGCGCGCTCGTTGTAAACAGCGACTCCTACAGGTCGGTCAGGGCTCCTGCACAGCAAAGACAGGAAATGGCGGGAGCAGTGTGAGGGCCCCGGCACACCAGACGCGACAGACGGACGGACGGGCGGATGGGCGAATGCCGCTTCACTTCCGCTCCCATGTTAACGGACGTAGCTGTTATGTCCCACTGGTGTTTTTATTCCCTTACGAATGTTTCGTTCAGCGCAGACCTCACACTGATACAGTATCTCATCAACCATAGCCTGCATGTATGGTGACCAGTAACCTTGTTGTCTTATCTTTCTCATCACCTCGCCCCTTGCTCAGTGGTCTACATCATGCACATGTGAAGTTAGAATTGTTAGTAGGGTTACTGGGGCTACCAAGAGTCCCTCATGAGATCTCCATAACCCTTTCTCATCCACTGTCGCCCCCCTTTCTCGCCATGTGTTCTGCTCTTTCTCGTTCGCCTCCTTCTGTATCAATATGATGTCTTCAGGTGTCATAATAGGTTCTAGTGACACTACAGGTGCCAAAATGGCTGTTAGGCATTTTGACGCTGTTTTGGCAGCCTCATCGGCTGCATTGTTTCCTCGTATTACATCATCATTACCTTTTCTATGAGCCTGGCATTTGATGATGGCTAATTGTGTAGGCAGCATCATAGCTGACATTAAATCATCTATCTGTTGTTTATGTTGAATCGGGCTACCATCTGTTTTCTTGAAACCTCTCTGTTTCCACAGCGAGCGGAACAGGTGTGTCACTCCGTGAGCGTAGCTGCTATCTGTGAACACATTATCTCCTTTTCCTTGTGCCAGTTTGCATGCCTCTGTAAGTGCTTTCAGTTCCGCCAACTGAGCTGAGCAGGGCTGATCTCAGCTCTCCGCTTTTGCTATAGTAAACGTGTCTCCCTCCTGTAGTACTACCGCAAAACCTGCATGATTCCCTATATGATCTCTATAGCATGATCCATCCACATAGTAAACTACATCTGCATTTGATATTGGTACTGACTCTAAGTCAGGCCTTAATCGCGTGTACCTCATTGTCTCTGGAATGCATTCATGAGGTTCTCCTTCAACATCTAGTGGTATGGTGTTGGCCGGGTTGGTTGTTGTACATTTCTTTATTGTGACATCAGGATAAGTTAACAGTGGTGTGTACTGTAAACACCTCGCCTGTGTTGCCACAAATGTCCCTTGATCTATTAGTTCCGCGATCTTATGATGTATAAAAATGGTAATTGGATATCCCATAGTTACAGTAGCAGCCTTTTCATATGCATAATGTACAGCTGCCAGTCCTTGATAGCAGGGCGGCCAGCCCTGAACTACATTATCCAACTTTATACTGTAATATGCAATTGGTTGTTTCTGACGTCCACTGCATGTGTCTTGCATCAACACTGCTGATGCGTACAAGTTATGTCAGTTTGAAACATATAACAAGAATGGTTTGTTATAGTTTGGTGTTGCCAAGGCAGGAGCCCTTTGCATTTCTTGTTTAATTGCTCCCCTAAGATGGCCCCTTCTGTCCATCTTAGGGGAGCTTTCAAAGATTGACTGCCTGCCTCTTTTATTATTTCTCTTAAAGGTGCAGTTACTTCAGCATAGTTTTCAATCCATTTTGAGGAATAACCTGTCATTCCCAAGAACGTCATCATTTGCTGAACCGTCTTCGGATGTGGCGCTTTGCCAATCCCCTCTAACTGTGAGGCTGATATTGCAATGGAGTTTTCTGAGATCGATCTTCCCAAATACTCTACCACTGGTAGGCAGTATTGCAACTTAGTTTTTGAAACTTTGTGTCCTCCCTCTGCCAACTTTTGTAGCACCTTTATCGAATCCAGATGGCACTCATCCAATGTCTTGGCACATATGATGATGTCATCTGCATAAGAAATAATGGTCCCATGGGTATCCATACCCTCAAGATCATGTTTTATAATCTGATTGAAAACCTGTGGACTATTTTTGAATCCCTGCGGTAATCTCGTATATGTAAGCTTCCTTCCTCTATACGTGAATGCAAACAGGTATTGCGATTCTTCATCTAGAGGAATGCTAAAGAAGGCTGAACATAAATCGATCACCGTGAAATATTTACTGTCCACCGGTATGTTTGACAAAATCGTGTGAGGGTTTGGCACATCTGTTTGGCAGTCTTCCACAATCTCATTTATCGCTCTTAGGTCGTGTACCAATCTGTATTTTGATTTATCAGCTTTTAATACTGGAAAGATCGGGGTATTGCATCTGCTGTCAGTTTGTACTAAAACTACTGATTGTATTAACCCCTCTATGGTTTTGCTTATGCCCTCCTCTGCTTCTCGCTTCAACGGATACTGCGGTCGAGTTGGCAACTTCACATGTGGTTTCAGTTCTACTCTTACTGGATTTGCAGATTTAACCAATCCCACATCTGTGTCATGGGTCGACCACAACTGAACTGGGATCTGTTTTAACATGTCTTCTACAAGTGGATTTTTCCTCTCTGCCTCATCTGATACTTGCTGCGTCATCATTTCTGCTGGTATCATTATTGTTTGAGGCTGACTCGTCAATTCCACATCACACATGATTTTTATCATGGTCTTGTCATGTGACATAAAAAACAATGGATTGTCTGTTTTCTCCCACATAATCTGTGTTGCCCCTTTCATCATAGGTCCTATGTCTTTAGATTCAAAGTTTTTGTTTACTAATAGCGTAACATGTGGCTTGGATTTAGTTACATTATACCATTCAGTAATAAAGGTGTTTTTTGAATCTATGTTTAGCGCGGCTCCTTGATCTCCAATTATTATATATTGACCTCTCAAATCGATTTTTTTACCTTTGGTTCTGCTCTCCCACTCTTTTTCATATCCTGTGCTTCCTGACTGATCATAGTACATTGTACAGTGATATTTAAGCTGTGGTGCTGTTGCTTTTGGAATTTGTGCTTGTATGAATCCTTTCCATCTGTCATATGCTCTCGTCACTGGCTCAGTTATCTCGCTCAGCCAGTATGCTTTTGCCTGGTCTGATTGAACGACAAACTGTGTATCTACCCCTGATTGATCTATGTAAACACCTTGTGGGGTACACCAAATTTGAATTTTTTGTTTACATAATGCATCTCGTCCCAGTAGATTGATTGGGGTTTGATCAGACACTATGACAGGAATTTTGCCTCTTTTCTGTGTGTCACCAATCTAACTGGTGCTGTTATTGGTAATAGTTGTCTTACTCCCAAGAATCCTATTGTCTTAACGTATTTACCAGACATGGGGAGATGTTTAGCATGTTCTGGACTGATGCATGTGTATGTTGCTCCTGTGTCAATCAACATTGAAACTGGTTTGTTTTCAATTTTCACCTGCAACATTGGCGCTGTATCAGCCGTCATGTTTACAATTGGAAATTGAACTCCCCTTTTAGGATTCTCTGGGCACCCCTAGTAACCATGGTTTGTCTATTTCCTCCATAACCACCTCTTGTGGCCCCACCTCGATTCACCATCTGTTTTGGACAGGCGTTTGCCATATGTCCTGGATCTCTACATAACCAACAAACTCTTGGTTTGGTATCAGTAGCTCTGCAGCTTCTGGACATGTGCCCAGTTTGACTGCAACGATAGCATACAACCTCATCCATGCTTGGCTGACCGTTTGGGCGACCATTTTGTCTCACTCCAAACTGTTGTGGTGTCGTTCGTTGTGGGTACACATTAACTACAGGTGGTTGTGTAGATGGTGCAGGGCTAATGTCAGGCATGACAGTTTCTTGCATTTTCATTTTGTTGTTTTGGTTAATCTCATTGATCTGTAACTGGATCAATTTACGCTGGGTGGTTAAATCTTGGTCTTTCTGCCTCTTTTCATCTTTTCTATGTTTATCAACTGCGTGACAAACATTCTGGCAGAATTTGCAATGCGTTTTTGAGGTGAGAGCAACCACATCCTCCAGCTTATTTTGTACTGCTAATGGCATTGCTTCAATCACAGCGTTTCTGAACAACGTCTCTAGTACCGGAATGTGTTCAATCTCCTCCTCGGTTTCCTGTTTCCACTTTTTTAACAAACTGTTTATGTAAGCTGCAGGGTTTTCTGTTTATTTGAGCGCGTCCCCTTTCAGCGATTTAGGTTCTATCCTTGTGGGGTATTCATTTCTCAATGCCCGCCATAATTCCGTTCGGTATGCATTGAACTCAGTTCCATCTGACATAGAGTCTATCATCCATTCATTTCTGTGATATTTGAGAATGTTTTCCATAGTGGACGCCCCCAAGGTTTGTGCCCAGATCGCTTTTATGTCGCTGATCGCTAACATCCTGCCAATCGTCTCTTCTTCAAATGCTCTGATCCATTTTGATGCACCCTCATGGATGTCAGGCAATTTAGCAATTAACCCTGCAAGATCTTGTGTCTGCCACGGGATATAGTGAACTTCTGTGCCCTTTATCAGAATTGGATACATCCCTTTATCTGTGTATCTGTCCGGGGGTCTAGTTGCACGTCTAGGATATACTGGTCTGGATGTTACAGCGAAGTTTGCCTCCACCTCCCTGCTTCCTCTCTGTTGATTATCCACCCTTGGTGATCCCTCTGTTGTCCCTCTTGCCCCACCCTCTTGTGTGACCTGACCAATCATGGTCTTGTAATGTTCATCTATGTCATTTTCCAATTGATGAATATCCTCCCTTGTTGTCTCTCTATGAGATGGATCTATCCAATATGACGGGTGTAGAGATGTAGTGATCCCCCTTGTCTCTCGTCTTTTTGCATAGCAATCCAATATTGGTCTCATACTTGGCCCTGTTGGCCCTGTTGGCCCTATTTTTTCTTCCAGTACTGCAGTGTACTGGCTCCCACTGTGGTGCTTGTGGCAGAGTTACATCACATGCAGGCGATCTGTTTCCTGTTGTAAATGTCACCCCTCTGTCCTGTGCGCGCTGCTGGGGTTCTGGTGTCTCAAGAGTGATTCATCTTACTCTTTCTTCTGTATTTCGAGATGTCCTTCCTTGGGGAGCTGCATTCTCGACACCCTCCCCCTCCCACTCATAATTCCCTTTAATGGCTATTGTTCCTGTTATAGCTGGGTAGAGTCCTGCTGTTTTGTCTGTGTCTATTTGTTTGTTAATATTATTTGTAGCTCTGATGGCATCTTTAATATTTTTCCTGTATTTTTCACCTTCTTTGTCTATTTTGTAACGACAGAGCCACATGCGCTCTCTCTCTCTCTGTGTGTTAGTTGGTTGGATCCACTACACTTCCGGTTGCTACTGAACGGACGTGTTTTTGCGGACCTCCCAAACTTTCAAACTTTAGACTGTTTTCTTTCTTTCTACCATTTTTTAACCAGTGATCTTAACTGATCACAGTGACTTTTGCTCTTATCGTTTATGCTATTGGATTTATTGGTTTTATGTGACTTTTTACTGGACGTGACCTAAGCTATCGGAGCTTGTTGTTGCCATAGCAACAGCTACACGCTACAGTACTCACAGTGCTAAACTCCCCCGAGGAAATGGCTCCAACGTCAGATGTCGCAGAAATGCGAACGGAACTGAAGACCATCGAGATACTAGTAATGGATCTTCTCAAGCGTCAAACGGAGCTCATGTCCAGGCTGGCTAGCATGGAACAAGCGGACGCAGGATGCACCAGTAGTCCCTCCTGGGCGACAGTGGTGAGGGGCCGAAGGAAGCTCTCCCTTCCTCTATATCAGGGATCGGCAATAGGCGGCCCGCGGGCCAACATTGGCCCGCCAGCAATAAATTCTGGCCCGTCAGATTATTTTGAGAATATGATATTTATTTGACGCGCGGGAAATATTCACTCGGGACGCCAGGGTGTCTTTTATTGTGAAGCTGTATCTATCTACCGGCAGTCATCAAAAGCATGTCTGTCACTATAGCCAATTGAAATGCTAGAAATGGTCAGGTGGACTGGGAGAACCAATGGAATAGTCCCACCGGGCCCAGTGTCTATTTCCCTAACGCACTTTCACTTCCGCGTTCGAGATGCGACTCGCGAGCGAGTTGAAGAAAACAAAACAAACATCTTTGGATAGCAACAGGGAAATATAACGCTTCTTTTAATAAACAGGAGCCATACTTAAAATACGGGTTTAGCGCAACAGGTCGGTGATTCTTGCGTGCCGAGCCGACGTCCTCTCTGCATAATATGTGGCGACAACAACAACAACAACAACAACGAGGCAAGTTGGCAGATGAAGTAGCTGCATTCAACGCCAATATGGAATTGGAGGGCGGCGAGTGGATATGACATGTTTCAAACATTAGCAGGGATTTTGGAGGACTTAACAACAAACAAGGAGGTATGGTGAGTCGTGTTTTCATGCATTCTGATCTGTTCATCACCCGCCGGTGCCGCGGTGATCTGCAACAGCTGAGAGCTGTTCATGAATGAATGGATGAGTGAGAACTTTGTTTGGTGGATTGCAGAGTGGGTGCAGTGCAGTGCGGCGCAGTGCACACGGTTGTTGGGGGGATGCAGACCAGAGAAAAACGTTTGTCTTTTTTCAATATCAGTATATTAAATTAGCCATTGTTTTTGATCCTGGCCCGCCAAGCAACGGTGTTGTGAAGGGCCAGATTAAACCGAATATATTTATTTATATATATATATATTTAATTGTATTTGTATATTCTCTAATATTCCCTGATATCCCTTGTATATTCCTTGTACAATATGCATTGAATATCCATTCTAGCCTACTGAACATCCCATAATAGTCTCCATTCTACTATTGGTCGAGACCTTGGTGCCAGGCTGCCATACCCCTCAGACCCAGTTCAAACGTACCGCTCCACATGTACGAACAAGTCCTAGTTCCGCGTAGGAATCTGACTACCGCACCACTAATGGGACTATTTGTTCATAGTGCGTATATATACTGCGCTACTAAAGTAGGACTTCCCTTTCAGTCCAGTTTCTTACCCTCCAATAGAGTCACAGACGTAAAGCCTCCCCGCGACGCCACGTGTGGGAGTAAGGCCAAGTTCGCCTACCATCGGTATTGAGACATCGTGTATATTAATATTTGAATAGTCATATTTGGCACTATATCGTCGAGTTGGACGTAGTCTATTAAGCTAATAATAGTCTGTTAATATATAGTGCTTCGTACGGTGAGAATACTACCGTAGTCAGTACCCCATCGTTTCGGGCAGAGAACTGGCTGCTTATCCAGGGTGGTTGACCCCACGTGAAGCTGCACCCGAGGAGCCCCAGAGCCGACGAGCGAGTGGACCTGTATACCGGATTATTCTACCAACGACAGCCCGCCTTCCCAGGCACGGATTATGCTTTGTATACTTTGATTATTCCATGGATAAAGACCCCCGACACTGCCGTGTGTTGGAAACCCCCCCCCCCTGGAGAGGACGCAAGGTGAGGAGACGCTCTGCAAGACGAGGTCGCTTCACGTCTCTCCTCCGTGGACCGGAGGACGCCGGCCCACAAAGAGTCCACCTGCTTTCATCTGTGGTCCAAGGATCGCCGGCGCATTGAACGGCACTACAGTGGGTTCACCTGGGATACCCTTGGCCGGATGAGGCAGCCGGATTCTACCCCCCCCCCCCTTCCTACTCCTGTCGGCTTACAAGCGACCGGATTAACCCCCTCTAGTGTATCCAGTATATAATCATTAAAGTATCATTGCTGTTATTCCTTAAACTATTCCAGGTCGTATATGTACCACCTGCGCCTTCAGAGATTGGACATTCTCTATTGATATACCGACGAATACTCTTGCCATAAAAGTGCATACTAATTCCCATTCATAAATGTGATTGATTTGATTAAGTGCTTGCTCTACACACCATCGCTGTGTAGAAATAAAGACCTATTTCTAATTCGTACATTTGTGTTGGATCCGTTTCATCTACGTGACAGTGTTCATCATAATATATTTATGCCGTGTACTGGGTGGCCGAATATTAAGTACAAAGGTAGTGGTAGTAAGTATCATATCTAGTAATACAGTCAGGGAATTGTACCCCTCAGTTACAATTGGTCCTTCGAGCCGGAGGGTAATTAGTGTAATATTAATATAGTGTTATTAATATTGAAATGGCCTATGATGAACACTCCACGAAACGATCCTCCTAACCAACGCCCGCAGCGCGAACGACGGCTCCCTCAGTACTTAGAGGCTTACGCTGTCAGTCAACAACCTAGTCTTCTACTAACAGTAAACGCGGTAAAACTAGAAAGTAAAAGTATGTCTAACCCCAACGCCCAGACTACCCCGACCATAGAGGCCCCTACGGGTTCTAATGTAACTGACCAAGTTCACGGTGGGGACCAGTGGGAACCAGACATGACTTCACACCCCGCCAGTACTGAAGAAGTAGTCCCCGATGAGTCCCGGGAGGAATACAACGCTACCGAGAGAGAACTCGGCACGGAAGAAGACGGGGAGAGCACCGTGGAGATAGAGCTCCAAGGCTCCGCAAGGAGTACCCCGAGGGAAGGCTCCCCTATACAACCGCCTTCTCCCAGCGAGGCAGAGAGGACCCTACAGCAGGCCTTCCTCATCAGCCTGAACGCCGCTGCTGAACGCGACCGACTGCAGATCCAGCAGCGGAGCGAAGAAGAGCATATACGTCTAGAACTAAGACGCATTCAGAGAGAAGAGAATGTGGCCCGAGACCGAGCAGACAGCCAGCGAGCAGCTGCTGGTGCTCTACGGGACGCAGAGCGCGACAGACAGCAAGCACAACTAATAGAACAGCTGATCAGACGGACAACACCCTCTCCCTCCGCCAGAGGCTCCAGGAACTCGTCTAGACACACCTCCAGGGCGGCATCCCCTAGCCGAGTAAACAACCCTGAACTTGACCAACAGACGAGGTCTATACCCCCCACAGACCACCTCCCCCCACCGGTCCAAGCGAGACCTAGCAACCGGGAAGGAGCAGCATATCCTGTGGAGAGGCTAA
Organism: Notolepis coatsorum; assembly: GCF_963971535.1. NCBI lineage: Eukaryota > Metazoa > Chordata > Actinopteri > Aulopiformes > Paralepididae > Notolepis > Notolepis coatsorum. The sequence continues at coordinate 59,326,721 of NC_140175.1, read as the reverse complement.
ACCAGAGACTACAAGCACTGGATGACCTAACTGAAGACGAAGAGGAAGAGGAGGAGAACCACGCCCGACGACAGCACAGTACTCTACCGGACCAGGAGGTCCGGTACAGCCCAGGCTATACTCCCGCGGAGCTGCGCTACAGACCCCCGACTCTATACACGGGTGAGCACGACGCACGACCCGCACCGAGGAACAGCACCTGGACAAGCGGGCCATGGTACACTGCCGGTACCAGCCCATACCAAGGAGCGGGAGGAGACTCGCCTAGGAGGCCTCTCCCCCAACGCTCGCCGATGTATCCACAGTCAGCGTCATACATTGGCACGCCTATGGTACCCGACTTCACCCAAGAGAACCGGGCCCAGTATACGGAACTCCGCATGTGTCTGGAGACCATGTTGGTGGATGTATTGGATGAACGCCATAAATACGCCATCCTACTGAAGCACTTAAAGGTGCCCCGCGCACATAATATAGCGCTCGCCTACGCGACTTCCACCACCCCATACACAGCAGCGCTGGTAGCATTGGACCAGAGGTATGGGCGCATGTGGGATTACGTGATCCAGGAGATCCGACACATCGACCGCTTACCCCCAGCAATAGACAATCGAGCACTGGACGACCTGTCCATCAGAGTGCAGTCCCTGGTAGGGATGTTGGGAGCGCAGAGAGAGAAGGGGAGGCATGAACTTTACGCCAACTCAAATGTGGAAAGGATCTTGGAGAAGCTGCCGCCCGCTCGACAGGAGCGTTTTAGGCGACAGAGGGACCACCGAGACCCGAATGGCCCCGAACCGAACCTCCTCGATCTAGCAGACTTCCTGGCGAGAGAAGTCAGCAGCCTACGGCTAGATACATTCGGACGGAGCACCCCTGGCTCCAGAGAAGGAACCAGACGACTAAATGATGGAAGAAGATCGGTGACTGTGATGCACCAATCGGAGTCAGTACCGAGCAGCAGGAGCCACAGTACCCCCTCCAGAACAGAGAAGTGGAAGATAGTGTGCCCCTACTGTGAGAAAGAACACTGGCTAGCGCAATGTGACTCCTTCCCCAAGCTGAACGCGGAGGAAGCAAGTCAATGGATAAAGTCCAACAAGCGCTGTTTTCGCTGTGCGCGCTCACACATGGCAGCCGAATGCCGCTTAAAGAAAAGGTGCACCAAGTGCGATGGAGCCCATCTGGACATACTTCACGACAGTAACAGACGGCGTCCTTCACCCGCACCATCCTGCCGCAAAGCGAGCGTCATGTACATCGATCCCGCCAGCAGCAGTGGAGCCCGAGTACTCCTAAAAGTAGTGCGTGTGACACTAAGCTACCAGAATAAAGTCCTGGACACTTACGCCGTCCTCGATGACGGGTCAGAGAAGACCCTTCTGCTCGCCTCCGCTGCGGCCCAGCTAGGGCTGCGGGGAAGCGAAACCCAAATGACAATTCGGACAATAAGACGAGATTTGAAGACGATAAAGGGCGAGAATGTCTCATTCTCTATCGCAGCAAGCGGCCAGCCTGAGCGACGGTACCAGATTACAGACGCTTTCACCAGCCAAGAAATAGGACTGTCGCGGTACACATACCCCGTCGCCAAGCTGATGGAGAAATATGGACATCTGCGCAAGTTACCGATCCCGCTCATAGACAATGCTATGCCGACCCTGTTGATAGGCTCCGACCATGCAGACCTCATTGTCCCGATAGACCGGGTTCATACCGGACCCCGAGGCTGTCCTGCAGCAGTCGAGACCCGTTTGGGATGGACTCTCCAAGGCCCGCTCGCCAAATCTCTCAACCGAAGTACAGCCACTAGATGTCTCCACTCCCGAGTCACAGAGGGAGAAACCGCACTCCTGCAACACGTAGAGCGGCTATGGACCTTGGAACAAATGCCCTTTAAGAACGGAAAGAAAGACATTCGCTCTAAAGATGACATTTACGCCATTCACCTCCTCGAGACAGGGACCAAGAGAGTCCCGGTCAACGGCGTGTTGAGATACGCCACGCCACTCCTGCGGCGAGAAGGAATGCCTACTTTCCACGCCAAGACAGACGCCACAGAACGGTACCTGCTGAACACGGAGCGGCGCTTAGCCAAGAACCCCGCCCAAGAGAGTGTATACCGCGCTGAGATTGAGAAGCTCATCACAGCGGGACACGTCACAAAGATGGACATTAAAGAGGCTGACCAGACCACTGAATCGTGGTACGTGCCTCACCACAAGGTCCATCACAACGGTAAAGACCGCATAGTATTTAACTGCAGCTACCAGATCGGATCCCAAAATCTGAATAAAGAGTTACTGCCCGGTCCCACACTCGGCCCCTCCCTACTCGGCGTTCTACTCCGCTTCCGCCAGGAAAAGGTGGCCATCAGCGGGGACATTAAAGGAATGTTCCTGCAGGTGAGACTAGTAGAGGCGGACAAGCCCCTGTTACGGTTCCTATGGAGAGAGAAGCCAGGAGATGAGCACCCAGCCATCTACCAATGGGAAGTCCTCCCCTTCGGAACGACGTGCAGCCCCTGCTGTGCTACATTTGCACTACAGAAACATGTAGCAGAGGACCCAGCAGCGGACGAAGAGGTCCGACACAGCGTAAAGAACAGCTTCTACGTAGACAACTGTCTACAAAGCCTTTCAACCCAGGAAGAAGCCGAGGCTCTCCTGATTAAACTCCGCGCCTCATTGATCAAAGGCGGCTTTGATCTCAGGCAGTGGGCCAGCAGCGATCCGCAAGTACTGCGCAGCCTCTCCTCCGAGGACAAGGCAGCCAGCAGCGAGACCTGGATGGCTACAATCCCGGGAGAAGCCCAGGAGATGACCCTGGGATTGGTGTGGCGATTCAAAACAGATTCGCTTCACTACAGACACAAGCCCCTGACTACGGAGCAGGGAAGGCTACGGAGTGTGTACACAACACTCGCCCGACAATATGACCCGCTAGGATGTATTCTACCGTACACCACCAGGGCAAAAATGATTGTACGAGCATTGTGGGACAAGGACCAGGGCTGGGACGACCCCATTCCCGCACACCTTGCATCCACCTGGAGAGAGTGGGAGATGGAGCTCCACTCACTCCCAGGCGTTAATATGCGCCGAAGCTACTTCCCACCCACGGTGAGGCCAGAGACATGTAAAATGGACTTACACGTCTTCAGTGACGCCTCAGAGGTCGCATACGGATCAGTAGCCTACTTGCGGGCCCAAGAGAAGGGGGGAGAGATCTACACAGCATTTGTCCTCGCCCGCTCGAGAATAGCCCCACGCAAGCAACAATCTATCCCACATCTAGAGCTCTGCGCAGCCCTATCCGGAGCGCACCTAGCCACGCTCATCCAACGTGAGCTCACCATACCGGTGTCTAGAACAATCCTGTGGTCAGATTCCACGACGGTACTCGCCTGGATCAAATCGGACTCATGCAAGTACAAAGTCTTCGTGGGAGTCAGAGTCACCGAGATTCAAGACTTAACCGAAGAGTTAACCGGAGAAACAGAGTGGCGCTACGTTGATACAAAACAGAACCCAGCTGACGTCATCACCCGGGGGATGCCCCTGGATGACCTCACCCGTCGCAATGTCTACAGTGACGGCCCCGCATTCCTAAGACTCCCGGAAGGACAGTGGCCCATGCCTATCCCGAGGGAAGCAAGTCCAGAGGAGGTGGAAAATAAGAAGTCTGTGTTCTGTGGATTGAGCACCGTAGCCTCCACCGACCCTAACATAGACGATTGCACGTCCATAGAGAGTGCACAACAAAGAACATTCCTGCGGTACCACCCGGAGTGCAAGTCCCCCGCTGATATGTCAGCAGCTAACTACGAGGAAGCAGAATTGCTTCTACTGCAGCGAGCCCAGAGAGACTCGTTCCCCGATGAATTGGCCTGTCTACAGGGAGGAAAGCCCGTCCCATCCGACAGCAGATTAATTCATCTGGCCCCCGAGAGCGACGCTCATACCCTCATCAGAGTGGGTGGTCGCCTACGCAGAGCCCCCAATCTACCGGATGACATTAAATACCCGATCGTATTGAACAGCCGACACAAGGTCACAGAGCTGATTATAAAGAAATACGATGAGGATGGACCACACGCAGGAGCAGAAAGAGTCTTCGCGGAAATCAGACGTCGTTACTGGATCCTACAAGGAAGAGAGGCGGTACGATGCTTCCAGCGAACATGTCTAGACTGCCGCAAGTGGCGCGCGCAGCCCAGCATACCAAGGATGGCTGACCTTCCTCCATGTCGCCTCCGAATCGGTGACAAGCCATTCCACTCAACGGGTATGGACTGCTTTGGCCCGCTGCACATAAAGAAAGGAAGAGGAACCGAGAAGCGGTGGGGTATTGTATTCAAATGCATGACCACCAGAGCGATACACATCGAGCTTCTCCCGACCATGAGCACAGACTCATTCCTTATGGCCTTCCGTAGATTCACATCACGGAAAGGAAGACCGTCTACCCTATTGTCCGATCATGGGACAAACTTCAAAGGCGGCGAAAGAGAGCTGAGAGAGAGCTTCCAAGCTATGGGCCCAGAACTTAAGACCCACCTCGCTCCAGCACAGGTTGATTTCCAATTCAACCCCCCAAACGCACCCCACTTCGGTGGCACTTGGGAACGAGAAGTTCGCTCCATAAAGACAGCCCTGTACGCAGTACTTGGGGCCCAGACTGTGGCGGAAGAAGTCCTAATGACAGTCCTCACGGAGATTGAGGGAGTACTTAACTCGAAGCCCCTCGGATATGTCTCCAGTGATGTGGCGGATATCGACCCAGTTACCCCCAACACACTCCTGATGGGGCGGCTAGATCCTGCATTACCCCAGACAATGTACCGGCCTGAAGAAGCGAACGGCCGACGAATGTGGAGGTACAGCCAAGTATTAGCCGACAAGTTTTGGAGCAGTTTCCTACTGCACTACCTACCGTCTCTACAGACCCGCCAGAAGTGGGTAAAGGAGAGAGACAATTTGACAGAAGGAACAGTCGTCATGATTATTGATCAATCACTGCCCAGAGCTATGTGGCCGGCCGGCCGCGTAAGCAAAGTGATCACCGGTGCCGACGGCAAGGTCCGAGCAGCTGAAGTGCTCGTCCAGGGTCGCACTTACACCCGTCCCGTGGCGAGGCTCATAGAACTGCCCCGACTCCCAGACACAATCGATGATGACCATGACCCTATAACCCTATGACTTTGTGAAGTTGACTGACCCCTACAGCAAACCCTTATGTGTAAATAGACAACGCGATTAATCTGTCTCTGTTTAACTGATTAGGTCTGGGACCAATCAGGGGGTGGCTGTTGTGAAGGGCCAGATTAAACCGAATATATATATTTATTTATATATATATATTTAATTGTATTTGTATATTCTCTAATATTCCCTGATATCCCTTGTATATTCCTTGTACAATATGCATTGAATATCCATTCTAGCCTACTGAACATCCCATAATAGTCTCCATTCTACTATTGGTCGAGACCTTGGTGCCAGGCTGCCATACCCCTCAGACCCAGTTCAAACGTACCGCTCCACATGTACGAACAAGTCCTAGTTCCGCGTAGGAATCTGACTACCGCACCACTAATGGGACTATTTGTTCATAGTGCGTATATATACTGCGCTACTAAAGTAGGACTTCCCTTTCAGTCCAGTTTCTTACCCTCCAATAGAGTCACAGACGTAAAGCCTCCCCGCGACGCCACGTGTGGGAGTAAGGCCAAGTTCGCCTACCATCGGTATTGAGACATCGTGTATATTAATATTTGAATAGTCATATTTGGCACTATATCGTCGAGTTGGACGTAGTCTATTAAGCTAATAATAGTCTGTTAATATATAGTGCTTCGTACGGTGAGAATACTACCGTAGTCAGTACCCCATCGTTTCGGGCAGAGAACTGGCTGCTTATCCAGGGTGGTTGACCCCACGTGAAGCTGCACCCGAGGAGCCCCAGAGCCGACGAGCGAGTGGACCTGTATACCGGATTATTCTACCGACGACAGCCCGCCTTCCCAGGCACGGATTATGCTTTGTATACTTTGATTATTCCATGGATAAAGACCCCCGACACTGCCGTGTGTTGGAAACCCCCCCCCCCCTGGAGAGGACGCAAGGTGAGGAGACGCTCTGCAAGACAAGGTCGCTTCACGTCTCTCCTCCGTGGACCGGAGGACGCCGGCCCACAAAGAGTCCACCTGCTTTCATCTGTGGTCCAAGGATCGCCGGCGCATTGAACGGCACTACAGTGGGTTCACCTGGGATACCCTTGGCCGGATGAGGCAGCCGGATTCTACCCCCCCCCCCCCTTCCTACTCCTGTCGGCTTACAAGCGACCGGATTAACCCCCTCTAGTGTATCCAGTATATAATCATTAAAGTATCATTGCTGTTATTCCTTAAACTATATATATATATGTATATATATGTACCACCTGCGCCTTCAGAGATTGGACATTCTCTATTGATATACCGACGAATACTCTTGCCATAAAAGTGCATACTAATTCCCATTCATAAATGTGATTGATTTGATTAAGTGCTTGCTCTACACACCATCGCTGTGTAGAAATAAAGACCTATTTCTAATTCGTACATTTGTGTTGGATCCGTTTCATCTACGTGACAGTGTTCATCATAATATATTTATGCCGTGTACTGGGTGGCCGAATATTAAGTACAAAGGTAGTGGTAGTAAGTATCATATCTAGTAATACAGTCAGGGAATTGTACCCCTCAGTTACAAACGGCTTGGGGAAAATCTGGCCCCCGGCCAAACCTAATTGCAGACCCCTGCTCTATATGATCCCGTTGATTCACCTCAACTATCAAACCGATTCAATCCTCTTTGTAATGATCCCAGCCTCCTAGGCTCTCCCTCGTTTCCGTCTCCTGCTGCTAGTACTGTAGCTTTGCTCAAAGACTATCCGATGCTAGCTACTAGCCAGGCTCCAAGCGAAGCTGCCAGGACGGCGGCCCTCTCCAGCTCACGACTCAACCATGGAAATATAGCTGCAACCCGGAGCAGAAAGCGCTCTGCCCTGTTTGCTCTTGCATCGCCAAATTCCCCAGACTCACGCGATGGGTCCGACTCCCCACAGTTTAAACGTCCTCGTCTGCGGTGCTCTGCAGCCCATGCCAGTACGATCATTCAAACGGCGAGTGTTATCGATAGAAATGCCGCTGTGAACGAGCCCCTCCACACGGCGCTGCTGCCCGACCAACCGTCTAACCCCGCCAACAATGCAGACGCTACTCCTGCAGCTTTTCACCATAGAAACCTGGCCATCTACGACGGGGAATGCATCCATGAACAGCCAGAGATCCTACTCATCAGAGATTCCATCACCAGGTTTTTGCAAATACCACACCGCATTACATATTGTTTTTCCGGTTTAAAAGTTACTGACTTACTTGAGTGTACTCCCGAAATCATCGACAGATATCCGTCCGCCCACACCGTTATCATTCATATTGGAGCAAATTACGTAATGGCTAGACAATCCGCTAAACTCCAATCTGACTTTGAATCACTAATACTCACTATTGAAAGCCTGGGTAAAATATGCATTGTGTCTGGCCCCATTCCATCCATAGGTCGTGGATCTGAGCGATTTAGCCGTCTGTTCTGGTTGCACAAATGGCTACAGACCTACTGTACTACTATAGGACTTTGCTATATAAATAACTTTGATCTGCTCTGGTCCAGGAAAGACCATTACAGACCCGATGGCATCCATCCAAACATATCAGGGGTAAATGTGCTAATACATAACGTCACACAAAGTGTAGCATCACTGGCCTGACAACCAACCATATCTAGCTCTGTAGACTATATACAGAAGCAGCCTAAGCTACAAAGAAACACGTTGAGTGTCATCCCGATTCTGATCACCAAAAGACTAATCAATTACTCATTATCACGTCCCATATGTAAATCGAACCTTATCAATATCAGTGTTCAACCACAGACTATCTCACGGCCCACTACAGAACCCGTTCAGCTAAAACTAGCACTGTTCAACGTTAGAGCGCTGAAACAAAAATCATTTCTGATAAATGAACTCATAGTAAAACATGGTGTACATTGTATGTTTTTAGTAGAGACATGGCTAGACAACATCACTGGTGTAGCAACACTGATTGAGACCTGCCCTTCCAATTTTAAATTATATCAATCAAACAGACAGAGTGGGAGGGGAGGGGAATAGCAGCAATCATCTCCACTCAATTTGTGTGCAGTGATATTGACCTGGGAACATTTTTATCATTTGAATACCTTGCTATTGTATTGAAAACAGAAATGCCAGTAGTATGTGTGACATTGTATCGACCACCAAGGTACTCGCCACTCTTCATACAGGAATTTTCAGAACTCATATCGATCTGCATTACCATGTATGATAGAATCATTCTTAATGGAGATCTAAACATTCATATCAACAAAAAGGATGACCCCAGGGGTTGTGAGTTTCTGAACCTACTGGACAGTTTTGGACTGATGCAACATGTTCACGAGGCCACCCACCAACATGGCAACACTCTGGACCTACTAATAACAACAGGGCTAAACATTGAGAATGTATCAGTAAAACAAATTCCAATTTCTGACCATTATTGTGTGTTCTATGGTTTAAGTTTAAGTTTATTTGGATCCCCATTAGCCACAGCAGTGCTGGGGCTATTCTTCCTGGGGTCCATAACACATAAAATACAGTTACAGACGTATACACTCACAACATTTACATGTCATACAGACAATTAAAACAACAATAAAAACCCTTCTACACTCACAACATTTACATGTCATACAGACAATTAAAACAACAATAAAAACCCTAATCTAATTCATAATACAATATAAAAATACAAAATTATACAATATTTTAACAATATATCCCTATCAGACACATGCCTTTTCATCCATATATACCTATCTATTTATCAGACACATACATTTTAATTTACGTACACACTATCTATTAGGGAATGTCAATTTCTTTGGTACAAGCCTAAAGCCTATGGTACAAGCCTAATATTACATAAGACCAGAAGCGAATTCCTAGTTCACAGAAGGCTTCTGGACGCTAGAGCTGAAGCAAAATTCTCTAGTATGATGAAATCATATGACCAATGCAGTGAATCCTCCTTAAATCAGAAAGTGCAAAACTTCCACAGCACCTTGTCAACAGTGTTAGATACTGTTGCCCCTCTGAAAGTAAAAAAGGTAAAAACTGATAGAATCTCTCCATGGTTAAATAAAACCAATGTTAAAGATAACAAGAGAAAATGTAGGATAGCCGAGCGAAAATGGAGGAAATTCAAACTCACAGCACACTTTAATTTATACAAAGACGCCATGGGCGCATACAATAAGGCAATACAACTTGCGAGAAAGGAATATTTTTCCAAAATGATCTCAGAAAACATAGGTAACTCCAGGGTACTTTTTTCCACCATCGACCGGCTGATTAACATACCACCCCCCCATATACCGCAGCAATCAGCCACAAAATGTGAAGAGTTCGCAGTTTTCTTTAATGAAAAAATATCATTGATTAGAGCAAGCATTACCTCTGATATAGATCTGGCTGTGAGTGAAAACCCACCTGAGATAACTATGGGGGAATTCACATGTATTACATTACCTGACCTCTGTAAGATTGTCTCTGAGTGTAATTCCGCCACCTCCTGCCTCAATCCTATACCAACAGCATTTCTCAAGCGGGTGTTCGATAGTGTCTCAAATCATGTCCTTGAAATCATAAATATGTCGCTTCAAACAGGCACTTTTCCAGATGCATTTAAAACGGCTGTAGTAAAACCACTACTAAAGAAAACAAACTTAGATGTAAACGAACTAAAAAGCTATAGGCCAATATCGAACCTTCCATTTATCAGCAAGATATTAGAAAAGATAGTCTCAGTACAAATAAACTCCCTTCTCAAAGATAATAACATCATGGAGGAATTACAATCAGGTTTCAGAACAAATCACAGCACTGAAACTGCCCTTACTAAAATAGTTAGCGACCTCAGGCTAAACTCTGATGCTGGCAAAGTCTCAATTCTTGTCCTATTGGACCTTAGTGCAGCGTTCAATACGATTGACCATAATATCTTGATCAGTCGTCTTGAAAGACTGGTTGGCTTTTCCGATCATGTACTAAATTGGCTCATAACATACATTAAGGGGAGAAGGTTCTATGTTAAGCTTGGAGACAATGTATCCGAGGAACATGACAGCAGCTTTGGAGTTGCACAAGGAAGCTGCCTTGGTCCATTACTCTTCTCACTATATGCTGCCCCTCGGGGACATCATTCGAGACCACAATGTATGCTTCCATAGTTATGCTGATGATACACAACTATATATCTCCGCAGAACCAAATAACACTACAGCCATACAGTCCATTACAAATAGTCTGTTAGCAATAAACAAGTGGATGAACAATAACTTCCTAAAATTAAACGAAAGCAAGACCGAAATCCTATTGATCGGCCCAAAAGCGAAAAGGGAAGTGCTGTGTGAAAACCTGTGGAGTCTGTCATCCTATGTAAAGACTGAGGTTACAAGCCTAGGTGTCATCTTGGACTCAGACCTGACCTTTAAGTCTCATATAAATAAGGCCATGAAAACGTCATTCTTCCACCTAAGAAACATAGCGAAAGTAAGACCTTTCGTAAATAAAAAGGATGCAGAGACACTTATTCATGCTTTTGTATCAAGTCGGCTTGACTATTGTAATGCATTGTTCACTGGTCTTCCCAAAGCAACCATTGGGAAGCTTCAGCTTATCCAAAACTCTGCAGCTCGATTACTAACTCATACAAGGAGAAGAGAACATATCACTCCAGTCCTAGCCACTCTGCACTGGCTTCCAATAACTCATAGAATTGATTTTAAGGTCCTTTTCCTAACATATAAAGCTCTTAATGAGCAAGGCCCAAAATACATAGCAAATTCCCTAGTTAGTTATCTTCCCTCAAGAACGCTACGGTCATCCACTACAGGTTTACTAGACACGCCCAGAAACCAAAAGAGGATAGGAAGTATGGCATTTGCCAACTATGCCCCAAAACTATGGAACACACTACCAACACACATCAGAAACGCCAGCTCCATACACATTTTTAAAGGAAAATAAAAAACGTACCTATACAGTCTAGCTTACAAATAGTTATGGCTTGGAAAAACCTGATGGATCCATGAGGCTAGGATAAGCCTTGTGGACCCAACTTTTTAGATGAAGGAACGGGTACATACGCACACAATACACGACCACTGATGGATCCGTAAGGCTTGGATAAGTCTTATGGACCCAACTCTTTAGATGAGGGAACGGGTACATACGCACACAATACGCGGCCACTGATGGATCCATGGGGCTTGGATAAGTCCTGTGGACCCAACTCTGGCCACTGACCACATGAGGGAACGGGTACATACGCACACAATACACGGCCACTGATGGATCCATGGGGCTTGGATAAGTCCTGTGGACCCAACTCTGACCACTAATAAAAACGTAACTACACTAGCGTTATAAGAGCTAACATTGCTACCTACCGTACAAGTGCATTGGTTTAGTGCATTTCCTACTTCCGGTTGCTACTGAGCGGACATGTTTGTGCGGACCTGTTCTCCCAAACTGGTAAGCAAATGACTGTTTTCATGTTTTCATTTTTACGTTATTTTCATTTTTACGTTATTATTATTATTATTATTATTATTATTATTATTATTATTATTATTATTATTATTATTATTATTATTATTATTATTATTATTATTATTATTATTTTTTTTTTTTTTTTTTTTTTTTTTTTTTTAAACATTGACCTTAACTGATCACTGTGACTTCATTGCTTTTATCGTTATATATGCCTATGTTTGTGTACAGCACTTTGAGCTACATGACATGTATGAAAGGTGCTTTATAAATACTTACTTACTTACTTACTTACTTACTTACTTACTTACTTACTTACTTACTTACTTACTTACTTACTTACTTACTTACTTACTTACTTACTTACTTACTTACTTACTTACTTACTTACTTACTTACTTACTTACTTACTTACTTACTTACTTACTTACTTCTTGCCTAAACCAATCTAGTATTTCCAACTCTAGTTGTCGCTTTTTTATTCTTTTAGTTGACGTCTGTTTCGGCTTGTAATCTTTTATTCGAATTTCCATGTCATCGCATGTGCATACATCAAAAGTCCCTTCCTCTGGCCATTGTGTAGCTAAAGATTTCGTTCTCTTTCTCCATTTGGTGGAAACTTTCAGAATTTGTGTCTTAAGCTCCGGGTGCTGGCCCGCGATTACGCAAACTGGTGTTATTATACTCATTTTAGTAGTTTATTAGTTGTTATTATATTTGTTTATACTAAGTCTTTAAGTTGTTTCCAAATGTACCATAATCAACCAGCAACTACTTTCTGGTTTCACGAACCAAAGTAATTTAAAAATAAAACAAAACTAAAATGGAAATCCTAACCAAAAAAATTATTTTAGGTAAGGTTGCTTGTTGTCTCTTCCGCTATTTACATGTAATGAAACAGAGTAATGAAACAAAACAGATCTTTCTGAGGGAGAAGCATCAATGTCTGTATTGGTGCACTTATACGACCTCTGGTGCCTCTCTGAAAATCTCTCCTCGCTCAACCCTCCCCTTCATTCCATCGGTTGGTATATCAATGGTGTGCTCCGTCCGGTTTTAACAGGGAAGAAAAGAAACACAACAAATTAATGATTTATTCAATTCATACGAATATCAAATGTACTTTTAGTGGTTCAAAATTGCTTTATCTCCATTTTTCACAGCCTGTCTTCTGCTGGTGTCTATAAATAGCACGGCCCTTTTTGTCACAGAGCTTTCACCCCCACCCTTGTGAGCTGTTTTCTCTCAGTTCACTTCCAAAGAATATAATAAAAATAAAGAAATAAATGACGCGCGTCCATTCACACTAAATAAATGGAAACCAGATGTGGCTTTGTGCTTGCCTAGAATTTCTGGCAAGCACAACTCTCTGCTCAGACCCTCTTCTAAAAAGAAAAGAAAAGAAAGGAGAGAGTTCCTCTGATACTACATGTGCCCAAAGCCTTTCGTTATGAGATTTGTCACATAAATAAAAATACAAAATAAAACACCGGGCCACGCCCTTGATCACAACTGTATATATAAAAAAACCCTACCCCAAATGTATTTGTAAGAAATACCTCTGAGTACAACACACAGAGCCTCGTCACGAGACTTCTCACTTATGTCTAAAAATAAAAATAAAAATAACGCAAGGGGTCACTCCCTGTTAAACTGTACCACACCCTGCAACACGTGAAAATTCTGGTCACCGCACACCGTGAGCAATCTGATTATTACAACAACGTAACCAGTTTTAAATCACTTTATCATGACCAGCCTAGTCATTGCAGCGTGTGCCAGCTATACCATACATCCACCACCAGAGTCGTTCTTCCGTTACCTCTGACACACTATACCTTGTTCATTTTGACCTAGGTCAAGGTAATTGCGAGGTAATTTAAAGATGGTGGGTTTCTGTTTTTGAGCAGGACGGGGAGTGACGCGTTCAACCTTTCTGATTGGTTGAAAATGGCCTTCATGTTTGAACTACATCGCCACCTACTGCTTTATACATTACTCTGTGCTCACGAGACAAACAACGTCTAACTTGCCTGCCAATACACAGCGTTCTGAAAAGCTAAATGAAACGAAATCGTTTTGGCTATAATGCAATCGCAACCTCAGTTTAGAGAATTAGCTGTTACAAATGGCAACAGCTACTCTTCCTGGGGTCCACAGAAAACAATGGGTCTCATTCCCGAACGGATTTACGACCAAAAATGTCCTCTTAGGCAGATTTCTGCCCATTTAAGACATATTAGGGCTGGTAGCGCGATTCCCCAAATTTTCCTGAGATCAGATTTGAGCGTGGCTGAGAGCAGATTTAAGAGTGCTGAGGAGCACACTTATGATTGATTGACTAATTTAAAATTGTATTAACTTGACAGACTGTGTTTTCATAGTGATTCCTTCATGTTAACGCTACAGGCCTCCTTGGAATGAATTACTTAATCATAATTCAAATAAATATGACAATATTTGTACGATAAGAAATAATTACGCATTTGATGTCGGAAAAATAAATAATATGGATTCTTCTGATCACAGGGCAGCTGGATTAACCATATCTGAACCAGCAATTTTGGACAAATGTAATTACTTTAATTACTCAGATATTCAAACACAATTATGCAATTATTGTGAAATGATTGAAAATAATAATAATTGAATGCCTTCTGTGGAATTTGTATTTCTTATTTGTTACCAGCGTTGCGTTCCTCATATCAACACTGGCTGCACGCACGCTAATGACGCCATGTGCACGCGTGCTCCCAGGCGCGTGCACACGCTCCCGCGCATGCGCATAAATGTTCCCTCGCTTAAGCACAGACTAAAGACAGTGCCTAATTGCCTCTACGAATGGAATGTAACACATTTCATTCACAAGTTATGTGTGAATGTATCTGAGAATGTATTTAACATACCTGACGACCGGCACTATTGATATGCAAAGTAGCCCAGGTGGGTGCTCATAGCGAGTTGGCGAGTGCAGCACATTCCTGTGTGCACGCGCGTGCCCTGCACATCCGTGCGTGTGCGTGCATGCACTTCTGCTCACAAAACTTTAGCTGCACTGCGTGGAACCCCGTCCCATGAGGAACGCATCACTGTTTGTTACACATCTGTTTTAATGATTAATTATATACATTTGAAAGAATGCAGGTCAACGTGCAATATATCCCATTGATTGGTATACAATGGGACAGACCTTTGTTTGATATAGCTATAAACCTGCATTCCTTTGAATATATCATTAATCAATAAAACTTATATTAAATACACTATATAGCCTATACTGAAATGACAGTGGATAAATAAATAAATAAATAAGAACTAAAGCTAATCGCATGGAAATAGACTGCATTAATATTCCATAACAAGGCTTGTGTGCGCCAGTATGGCCTATGTGTCTAATGAACAGTATATAGGCTTAATATATTCTAGTTACTTGTTTCATTAGGATTTAGTAGATACTATATATATGCTCTGCCTCTGCCCTATGTACAGTATAAGTACAGACTGTACCTATACTGTATGTAGGGCAGAGCAAATAGTATCTACTAAATCCTAATTGAATAATAAGCCTATACTGTGTTCGGCGGCTACGTGGCATAGTGGGCAAGGCGCTCGCCACGAATGCAGAGACGCTGGGCTCGCCTGTTCGAGCCCAGCGCTCCACATTGCTTTCAGTTTAGCTGGTCGTTCATACTAATACACATTGGCCGTATTAGGGGGTGGGAAACTGATGGGTGGGGATCGGGCGTTGTGGACAGCGACTCCTACAGGTCGGTTGGTGCGCCTGCGCAGTAGAATCAGGACGTTTCGGGGGCAGCGTGAGCCTCCCACGCGTTACTCCTCACCACTGAGAGATCGAGCTGTGTAGGTGAAAAGATGCGACTGCTGTTACCTCAAGTACCGGAGGGGACTCGTGCAATGTATGACTTAGTCCACATTGCAGCCGGCTTGTGGGAGGCAAGAAACAGCGTTCGTGACAGGGGAAGGTTGAATTGGATGATACGAAATTGGGATGGGAGAAAATATAGAAAATGGGAGAAAAAGTGAATAAAAAAAAAAGAGCCTATACTGTGTTCATTCATTACACCATAGGCATTAATGGAATAATAAGCCTATACTGCGTTCATTCATTACGGTGTAGGCTACAGTATACTGCGTGTGTGTGTATGTGTGTATGTGTGTGTGTGTGTATGTGTGTGTGTGTGTGTGTGTGTGTGTGTGTGTGTGTGTGCGCACGCTGCGGCAGGTGTACCACGTCCACGAGCTGTATATATGATGACAATACATTAATCTAATCTCATTTCGATGGGTCGCGCAAGACTAGCAAGGCACTTCTGAATCCATTTCCACACAGCTGCGTCATTACTTTGCCTTATAAGGAGCTCTGGAGGCGTTGTTTTGTATGCAAATGACCTGAACGGGGACGCGCGTTCGAGTTTAAGACATAATGCCATTCCCCAAGCAGATATCAGATCATATCACCAGCACGTTGGGGACTCAGAGTGAACTTGTCATTGATTCTGTCTCAGTCGGTTCCAAGATAAGTCTTCCAAGAGAACTCTTTGGAAAATTTTCGGGAATGAGACCCAATATACAAACAAACATAATTAAAAATAAAACCAACAATAAAAAACACATGCAACACTATACATAACATAATCAAACAACCCCCCCCACACCCATCCAACCCAACTCATTACATTAGCATTATATCAAAATATTACAAAACAGCCATCAGACTATACAATGCATCACTGTGTATCACTGAGCACAGAGTGACAGTTACCATCTTCCTGGACTCTTACTTTTGAAACAGAATATTACACCTACTTGTCATGGTCTTTGCCCTATTTCACCTTTCTGTGAGGGACAGCTGTCTATTTTTGCTTTATTTCACCTCTCTGTGAGGGATAGCTGTCAATCCCTGTTCCCTGTGGTTAATTGCCTCATGGGTCGGCAGGTGTGTGGGCTTGATTGCACCTGATGCAGTGCAGCTGTGCCTATGGCCATGTGGAGTCTATTTAAGTTTGGAGATTTGCTTTTTCATTTTCTTGTGCTGGCTATCCTTTTGGTCAGGCTTCTTATATTTAATTGTAGTGCTGCCCTATTCAGCATTTAGCCTTCTTTTGTAGCTATACTCGTTTTCGTCTACTGGCTTAGTGTTAGGGTTTGAAACCGACCTCAACAGCACGGCAGGTAGTTCAGAGTTAGCCAAACACTAGGGCGTATTTATTACAGAATCAAAAAGAGCCAAATAACAAATCTGAATCAACAAAAAATTAGAATGCCTTCGGCAGAGTCGTCTGCGGCTCTGCAGATACTCCCAGATCCAACTCGGAGTGGAAACGGAGAGAGAGAGATAGATCAACAACAGTCCAACAGTACACAGAGGCAGTGCAGTTCAGTCCTCTCTTAGCTGAGTCCAGTATGAAATACAAGTGACTTGATCTTCGGTGTAAACTACACACAAGTTAGCTGAGTCCAGTACAAAACAAAACGGTACTTCTTCAGTGTTATCCAAACACACAATTTAGCTGAGTCCAGTACAAAACAAAACGGTACTTCTTCAGTGTTATCCAAACACACAATTTAGCTGAGTCCGGTACAAAACAAAAACGGTATTTCTTCAGTGTTATCCAAACACACAAAAACAGATAATCCAAAAAGGTTTGTTTCCAAAACTCACCAAAGCGCAAACGCGTAAAGCGGGCAACGAGGCGCAGCTCCAAACGGATGATCAAGATATTCACCAGCGGCGATCCAAAGATGTCCTGGAGGGAAAGTAGACGAGGCACAACAACGGGGGGGAAGACAGGCAGTAGCAGTAGTAATCAAAACGACCCGACAACGATTGAAAGAAGGTCCGAGTATATGAAGCCTCTGGAGCGCTAATCACAAACTACGACAGGTTCGTGATGGAATTGGTAATCGCTCCTGAATCGTGTGGCGGGGAATGCACCAATCAACACAGTACCTTGAAGAAGCATGTGGCGGGGAACGAGCCAATCCTCACAGTACCCCCACCTCCACGGGAGCCACCCGGCTACCAGCCCGACCCGGCTCGTCCGGATGGGAACGATGGAAGTCGGTGATCAGGCCGGGGTCCATGATGAGCTGGCGGGAGACCCAGCTCCGTTCCTCCGGGCCGTATCCCTCCCAGTCCACCAGGTACTGGAACCCCCGACCCCGCTGTCGGACGCCCATCAGCTGGCGGACTTGCCACTGGGGGTGTCCGTCCACCATCTCGGGAGGAGGCGGGTCCGGAGCAGGAGGCATCAGGGGACTGAGAGAGACAGGCTTAACTCGGGACACGTGGAAAATGGGGTGAATGCGCATGGACGCAGGAAGCTTAAGACTCACCGCCGCCGGACTGAGTACCTTCAGAACCTCAAAAGGACCGACGAACCGGGGATTAAGCTTCTTGGCCGAGGACCGAAGCGGAAGGTCCTTTGCGGACAGCCACACCCTCTGCCCAGGGTGGTACGTCGGCACAGGGACCCGGCGCCGGTCAGCCCCACGACTGGCACGCTCCGATGACCGGAGCAGCGCAGCCCTGGTGATCTCCCAGACCCGACGGCACCGGTCGAGATGGTCCTGTACGGAGGGAACTGCCACCTCCGACTCCTGTGCAGGGAAAAGAGGGGGTTGGTAGCCCAGGGATATCTCAAAAGGTGAGAGGCCGGTGGCGGAACTGACCATGGAGTTGATGGAGTACTCGACCCAGGGAAGGAACCGGCTCCAAGAAGCGGGTTTCTCGGCAGCCACACACCGAAGAGCAGACTCCACGCTCTGGTTCATCCTCTCCAGTTGTCCGTTAGTCTGGGGATGATAACCAGAGGAAAGACTGACCGTTGCCCCCAATCCCTTGCAAAAAGCCCGCCATACCTGGGAAGTGAACTGGGGCCCCCGGTCCGAGACGACGTCCTGGGGAAACCCATGGAGGCGGAACACGTGGTGTGTCAGGAGGTCCGCCGTCTCGGCCGCCGAGGGAAGCTTGGGAAGGGCCACGAGGTGAACTCCCTTGCTGAACCGATCCACCACAGTCAGTAGGCACGTGTTCCCCTGGGAAGAAGGAAGACCCGTGACGAAGTCCAACGCCACATGGGACCAAGGGCGGCTCGGAATGGGAAACGGCTGCAATAGCCCGGAGGGTGCCTGGTGGGAGGCCTTGCTGCGGGCGCAGACCGCGCAGGCCAGTACAAACTCCTTGACGTCGTTCCTCATGGTGGGCCACCAGAATCGACGAGCCAGGAAGGAGAACGTGCAATGAACGCCTGGGTGGCAGGCGAACCGGCTGGTATGGCCCCACTGGAGGACCCGGGACCGGACTGAGTCGGGGACGAAGAGGCGATGAACAGGTACATTGCCGGGAGCGTGATGGAAGCGTAGGGCACGCCTTACCACCCCCTCGATGCCCAAGGTGACCACTCCCACCACCCTGGCCTCCGGGAGGATGGGAGTCGGGTCCTCAGTGGTTGGAGCCCCCTTGAAGTGTAACCGGGACAGGGAGTCGGCCTTCGTGTTGCGGGAACCAGGGCGAAAAGTCAGCGAGAAGTCGAACCGACTGAGGAAGCTGGCCCATCTTGCCTGCCGGCCGTTGAGGCCAAGATGTCAAGTTCTTGTAGTCCGTCCAAATGGTGAATGGTTCCTCGGCCCCCTCTAGCCAATGACGCCACTCCTCCAAGGCAGCCACAACCGCCAGCAGCTCCCGATTGCCGATGTCATAGTTCCTCTCGGCAGGGAGGAAACGACGTGAGTAGAAGGCGCACGGATGTACCTTCTGGTCCGTTGCCGACCACTGAGACAAGATAGCCCCTAGTCCAGTATCCGAGGCGTCCACCTCTACAATGAACTGTCTTTTGGGGTCTGGGTGGAGCAAGACCGGGGCGGTGGTGAACCTCTTCTTGAGGGAACGGAACGCAGCACACGCCGCTGGGGACCAGTCGAACGGCAGGGCGGGAGAGGTTAGCCTGGTAAGTGGTTCCGCCACCTGGCTGTAGTTCCGGATGAATCTTCGGTAGAAGTTTGCGAACCCGAGGAAGCTCTGTAGCTCCTTCCGAGAGGTGGGTTCCGGCCACTCCTCCACGGCCCGGATCTTGCGAGGGTCAGCTCGGGTCAAGCCGCTCTCCACGATGAAGCCCAGGTAATCGACGGAGTCGGAGTGAAATCGGCACTTCTCTGCCTTGACGAAGAGCCGATTGTGGAGGAGGCGCTCCAGAACACGGCGGACATGCTGGATGTGTTCCTCAAGGGTCTTGGAGAAAATGAGGATGAGGTCCAGGTATACCACCACAAACTCCTCCAGCATGTCACGAAGGACGTCGTTCATGAGCGCCTGGAATACCGCCGGAGCGTTGGTGAGGCCGAACGGCATTACCAGGTACTCGTAGTGGCCCCTGGGAGTCTTGAAGGCGGTCTTCCATTCATCTCCCTCTCGGATACGGACCAGATGGTAGGCACTCCGGAGGTCCAGCTTGGTAAAGACGGTAGCCTGGGTGAGAGGCTCGAAGGTGGAGTTCATGAGAGGAAGAGGGTACTTGTTCTTAATGGTGATCTCGTTGAGCTGGCGATAGTCGATGCAGGGTCAAAGGTCTCCGTCCTTCTTCCCAACAAAAAAGAAACCGGCCGCCACTGGGGAGGAGGAAGGCCGAATGAGGCCTGCTTCCAAGAACTCAGAGATATATCTATCCATCGCTGCCTTCTCAGGGACGGTCAGACTGTATAGGCGGCTGCCGGGAAGGGGAACCCCTGAGCGGAGGTCGATGGCACAGTCGTAAGGCTGGTGAGGCGGAAGGGCCTGAGCCCGGGACTTACTGAAAACCTCCTCGAGGTCGTGGTACTCGGGAGGTATGGTCGAGAGGTCCGGGGGAGGCTCACAAAGGGGGCTCCGGGGCGAGGGACAGGACGCCGCCTGAAGACACTGGGCACTGAGCTCCACCCCCTGATGGTACCGGAGGACCAGGCGATGTGGGGCTCATGCAGCGCGAGCCAGGGCCTGCCCAGGACTACTGGGACAAGAGGGGATCTGGTGATAAGAAACTGGAGTCTCTCAACGTGGTTACCAGCAATGGTGAGAAGGACTGGACAGGTGCGTTGAGTGATGTCAGCCAGGCGGTGCTGGTCCAACGCGAACACCTCCAAGGGTCTCACGAGGTCCTCTAGCGCAGTGGTTCCCAAAGTCGGGGTCGCGACCCAAAGGTGGGCCGCGAGCAGCCACGGGTGGGCCGCGAGATGATTTAAAAAAAAAAAAAAAAAAAAAAAAAAAAAAAATATTTTTTATTTTTTTATTTTTTTATTTTTTTATTTTAATTTTTTTTGTCAGGCCACTGAACTTAGAAGCAGGCCAGGACAGTGTTTCTAGTTGTATTCTAAAATTCTATTCTATTGTATTCTAAAATGTGACTATATGGTTTTATATTAACTTAATAAATAAACAAAAACGAAAAATCTACTTATTTCAACGAACATTTCAAACTAAATAACAGATTATGCACATAAAATGCTGAAAACAACCGAAGCAACAATAGTATTTTAATGAGGCTATTATTATTATCATTATTATTTTGCAACAAGTTAGCCCTCTCATAAATAGCACATATAAATGAATAACTAACTTGAACTAACTTAATAGGTTTGAAGTGATATTTGGCTTAAAAAATCGGTCGCCTGGCAAAAAAAAAAAAAAAAAAAAGCCAGACGATGTGCATTGGGCCGCGGCTCTCTGACGCCTTATTTTCTGGGCCCCGGCCTGAAAAGTTTGGGAACCCCTGCTCTAGCGGAATGTTGGCCTGGGTAGCAAACTCGAAATCTAGGAAACTCTCGTCAGCACCCGAGTCAATGAGTGCCTCCACCGTCGCCCGTTGGTCCGCCCAGGCCAGGGTGACGCTCACCAGACGGCTAGGTGGTGCACGGTTCTGGGAACGAGAAAAACGGCTCACCAGGATCTCCCGGGGTCCCGGCGAACCGGGTCTTTTGGCCGGGTGGGGCAGTTGGAGATACGGTGCCCATCCCGGCCGTAGTAGAGGCAAAGGCCGGACCTGAACGTGGCCTCCCGTTCAGCCGGGCTAAGGTGTGCGCGTCCCAGCTGCATGGGTTCCTCCTCGGGCACCGAACGGGAGGGGAAGGAGCCACCAGTTGTGGTGGGAGCAGGATGGACCGCAGTACCGTCATGAGTGCGGGGGTTCTGGGGAACTTCTGGGGGTCCCAGTCGGGCTCTCTCACGCCTTCTCTCCCGGAGGCGTGCGTCGATGCGAATGGCAAGGTTGAATAGGTCCTCGAGGGACTCAGGCTCCTCATGGGTCGCGAGCTGGTCCCTTACAGCGTCGTTGAGCCCCCTCATGAAGGTGAGACGAAGCGCTTGATCGTTCCAACCGCTCTCCGTTGCGGCCAGTCTGAACTCCAGCACGTAGTCGGTGACCCCGCCACTGCCCTGCCGGAAGGTGCCCAACCGAGCTCCTGGGTCCTGGCCACGGGCTGGGTGGTGGAAAACCCTGCGGAGCTCTGCCACGAAGTCTGGGTAGGAAAAACAAAAATCAGCCCTCATTGCCCAGGAGGCAGTAACCCACTGTGCTGCCCGGCCTGAGAGCAGGTTAGTCATGTAAGCCACTCGGGCTCCCTCTGAAGTGAATCGGCTGGGTTGATGAAGAAAAACCAACTCACATTGCATGATGAATGTGGCACAATCCTCGAAGTTACCATTGAACAACCGTGGTTCTGAGAGACGGGGCTCCCGAGGTGCGGGATCGGGAGACGCGGGGCCCGCCACGGCTGCGGGTGGTGCTCTGGCCGAGACTCCAGAAGCAGGTGGGGTTACAAGCAGGGCGTTAAATGCTTCACTCAGAGTTTGTAATTGGTGAAGAATATCAGCCTGCTGATTACCCTGGGCTGTCTGCAGGGTAGCCAGAGAGCCAAGGGACTCCTGAATAGGCAGGACCTGGGCTCGGAGCTCCTGTACAGCAGCCGCAGCCGCACCTAACTGTAGGCTGTGGTCGTTGGTCAATTCAATCTGGACCGCCAACGCTGTTCTGACTCTGTCTGTGTCGGCTGAGGTCGTCATGGTCGGGTCGTAATGTTAGGGTTTGAAACCGACCTCAACAGCACGGCACAGACAGGTAGTTCAGAGTTAGCCAAACACTAGGGCGTATTTATTACAGAATCAAAAAGAGCCAAATAACAAATCTGAATCAACAAAAAAGGAGAATGCCTTCGGCAGAGTTGTCTGCGGCTCTGCAGATACTCCCAGATCCAACTCGGAGTGGAAACGGAGAGAGAGAGATAGATAAACAACAGTCCAACAGTACACAGAGGCAGTGCAGTTCAGTCCTCCCTTAGCTGAGTCCAGTATGAAATACAAGTGACTTGATCTTCGGTGTAAACTACACACAAGTTAGCTGAGTCCAGTACAAAACAAAACGGTACTTCTTCAGTGTTATCCAAACACACAATTTAGCTGAGTCCAGTACAAAACAAAACGGTACTTCTTCAGTGTTATCCAAACACACAATTTAGCTGAGTCCGGTACAAAACAAAAACGGTATTTCTTCAGTGTTATCCAAACACACAAAAACAGATCATCCAAAAAGGTTTGTTTCCAAAACTCACCAAAGCGCAAACGCGCAAAGCGGGCAACGAGGCGCAGCTCCAAACGGATGATCAAGATATTCACCAGCGGCAATCAAAAGATGTCCTGGAGGGAAAGTAGACGAGGCACAACAACGGGAGGGAAGACAGGCAGTAGCAGTAGTAATCAAAACGACCCGACAACGATTGAAAGAAGGTCCGAGTATATGAAGCCTCTGGAGCGCTAATCACAAACTACGACAGGTGCGTGATGGAATTGGTAATCGATCCTGAAGCGTGTGGCAGGGAATGCACCAATCAACACAGTACCTTGAAGAAGCGTGTGGCGGGGAACGAGCCAATCCTCACACTTAGTTTACACTTTATTTTATAAAGGCTGAGTGGTAGTGTTTTCTTTTGTTTTTTTGGAACTGCCCTTTGCACATAAACTCCCTTGGTGGAGGTTTATTGTTTTATGTTTGCAAAATAAACTCTGTGTTTAGGAGTTGCCTTTGTGGCTTATTTATTTTCTCTACAATAGCTCTTTAATGAGTGTCATCCTGTTTTTTTGGACATTACTTATTTTCTTGAATACTCACTTTGAGGCTTCCACCTGTAAAGGTTGTTTTGTGTTGTTTATTTTACGCCTTCTCCTAAAACGTCTTTGTAAGCAGTTAGTGGTTATTCGTTTTTCCTATAACTTTAAGAGTCCCTATTATCTGCTCATGACCCACACACACACACACCCACAGCCCTCACAGAATGAAAAAGCCAGCGGATAATACTGGTCTCGAATGTGCACTTGCTGCACAGCATCAAGGATTACTTTCACATATGGAAGCTATCAACAATTACAAGAGCAACAAGCCCTCATGGTGATACAGCGTGGGGATATGTATGAAGGGTTGTGCAAGATGGAAGGTTCCATGCGTAATCTGGCTGACAGCATAGCCAATGCACAAGTATCTTCCCAAATATCTCCTAACGTCCCTCAAGCACAACACGCAGTACCCCAGCCATTTCCTTGTGAGGCTAAAGTTCAGCTCCCCTCACGCTTTAGCGGGGAGTCAGGTAAATGCCGTGGTTTTCTGGCACAATGCCAAATAGTGTACAGAGCCCAGCCTTCTCGTTTTCAGTCTGAGGATTCACGTGTTGCCCTAATTCTATCCCTGTTGGAGGGACCTGCCCTCGATTGGGCTGTTCCACTCATACGGGCTCAGGCTCCAGTTTTAAACGACTCACAGGGACTCATGAATGAGATGGAGATCGTTTTTTGATCATGAACTCTACGATAAAGAGGTCGCCATGAAGCTGACGCGCAGTAGTGTAGCTGAGGACACCAGTAGTGTAGCTGAGTTTTCCATCGCTTTCAGGACACTGGCTGGGGCTACAGGCTGGCCTGAGGGACCACTCATCACTTTGTTCACCAACGCGTTATCTAATCAAGTTAAATAAACTTTGGCGGTTGTGGGATCTCCAGACAATTCTGATACACTGGTCACTACCGCCAACGCGTTGATAACTGGATCAGAGACTGTGAGCGTGAGAGGCGGGGCCAACGTTTTCGTGTCCCGCTGGAGGACGTTTTGTCCTTTCCTCCACAACCTTCAGTGGCCAGCTCGTCTGAACCTATGCAGGTGGACAGCACTTCTGTGCGTGACTCCAGGCAGACTGGTTCTCATGTGGACTGGTGCCGGTACTGCAGGAGAAAAGGTCACACAAGGGTGGAGTGTCCGAAACTGAAGGGAAGCGGTCAGTCTCGCTAGTGGGCTGAGAGACACTAGTGAGACACCACATCACCCCCTTTCGAACCTTTTTGCCTGTGGTTTTAGGCTGGAATAGGCAGTCTGTTAAGGTTGATGCATTTTTAGACTCATGGGCAGTGGACAGTTTCATCGATTCCAGATGGGCTGAGGACTCTAAAATACCTGTACATTTCTCCATAAGCCCTGTAGTGTCACAGCGCTTGATGGATGGCCATTGGGTACAGGCAGTGTCACCAAAAAAACCAATTATTTATCTATGCGGGTTGCTTATGGGAACCATTCTGAGCGCATTGGATTATTTTTGGTGGATTCCCCCACGTATCCCATTGTGCTGGGTCATTCTTGGCTTAGTAAACACAAGCCACAGATAAATTGGGGTGAGGAGAGGGACACTGTTACGCAGTGGAGCTCCCAATGCCATCACCGTTGTTTCCAAATTCCTCCGTCACCCACGAGTTATGATCTGTTTAGTGAGAGCGGTTGTGATCCTGTTGAAGCAGTGGGCGGTCTTGGCTTCCAGAGCCCACTCTCTCAACCATTGCACTCCCAGCCATCTGTCGATCAGGATGGGAGTTTGGAATGGGATCCACAGTTTGATTGGGACTCCCTCGGTAAGGAGGTTCTGGCGGAGGACAGTTTAGACAGTTTAGAGGCTCTGTGTGAGGACTTTTCCTCGCTTACTTGTACAGCTGACCCCCTCATGGAGAGCACCAACATCATGAGCGTGGAGTCACACCCGTTACCAGAGGGAATTCCCAGTGTCTATGCTGACCTCAGTGAGGTGTTTAGCAAACAAAGGGTCACCATCCTGCCACCGCACCGACCTTATGATTGCGCCATCGAATTGCAGCCGGGCTCTATTCCCCCTCGTGGTTCCTTGTACTCGTTGTCGGTCCCCAAAAGCGCAGCTATGAACACCTACATCAAGGAGGCTGTGGCTACTGGTTTTATTAGACCATCCACTTCACCTGCGGGTGCTAGATTCTTTTTTGTGGGAAAAAAGGATGGAGGACTGAGACCCTGCATCGACTACAGAGGTCTGAACAGCATTACAGTAAAAAAACGGTTTCCCCTTCCCCTGATGAACTCTGCATTCGAACACCTCCAGGGGGCATCCATTTTTACCAAACTTGATCTCCGCAATGCCTACAATCTGGTGCGCATACGCCAAGGGAATGAGTGGAAGACCGCGTTCAACACTCATAATGGTCACTACGAATACCTGGTGATACCATTTGGTCTTACTAATGCCCCTTCAGTTTTTCAGGTGTTAATCAATGACATGCTCAGGGAGATGTTGGAAAAGTTTGTTTTCGTCTACTTAGATGACATTCTGATATTCTCCAAGTCAATTTCTGACCATGTCAAACATGTCCTGCAGGTCTTGAGGTGCCTTTTGGATGCACAGTTGTTTGTAAAGGCTGAGAAGTGTGCCTTCCATGTCAGCTCTGTGTCCTTTCTGGGATTCATTGTATCTGAGGGGAGGATTCAAATGGACCCCAAGAAGGTGTCAGCAGTGACAGACTGGCCTACACCCGTCTCGGTCAAGCAGGTGCAACGATTCCTAGGATTTGCAAACTTCTACCGTTGTTTTATTCGTAATTTCAGTTCAGTGGTAGCACCTATCACTGCACTCACCAGGAAGACAGCACCTTCCCATTTCCAGTGGACTCCCAAGGCTGAGGCAGCGTTAATTGAGCTTAGAAGAAGGTTCAGTTCTGAGCCTATCCTCATTACTCCTTACCCATCCCTGCCATTTATCGTTGAGGTGGATGCTTCTGAGCTTGGAGTCGGAGCTATTCTGTCTCAACGTTCATCGTCCGACGGTAAGGTACACCCATGTGCGTACTATTCACGTGGGCTCTAGCCGGCTGAAAGAAACTATGATGTTGGGGACAGAGAGCTGTTGGCGGTCAAGTTGGCATTGGAGGAGTGGCGCCATTGGCTAGAGGGAGCTGAACACCCATTCACAGTCTGGACAGACCATACAAATTTGGAATATATCCAGGGTGCTCAGAGGAGAAACTCGCGACAGGCTCGCTGGTCACTGTTTTTCTCTCGGTTTAATTTCCTCCTGACGTACCGTCCCGGGTCAAAAAATATCAAGCCGGATGCTGTTTCCCGGTTATATGATGGATCAGAGGAAGACCGTCCTCCTGAGCCCATTGTTCCTGCAGGACAGATCCTAGCTCCTGTGACATGGAGCATTGACTCTGCTGTGCGGAGGGCACAACGTTTGGAACCAGATCCGGGTGGGGTGCCCCCGGGTCGGTTATTTGTACCAAACGGCATTCGTTCTCGGGTGTTGAAGTGGGGCCACTCCTCTCGGCTGACAGGACATCCCGTGACTTCTTGGCCAGAGGGTTCTGGTGGCCTGGTATGATGAAAGACATTCAGGGAATTTGTGGCAGCATGCCCCGTTTGTGCACGGAACAAAGTTTCTCAACAGTCACCACCAGGGCTGCTTCATCCTTTGCCCATTCCTAGTCGTCCGTGGAGCCACATCGCCATGGATTTTGTGACTGGTCTGCCTCCTTCTGATGGTCACAGGGTCATCATGGTAGTGGTGGATAGGTTCTTCAAAGCAGCTCACTTCATTCCACTGGTCAAGCTGCCATCTGCTCAGGAGACCGCTCAACTGGTGGTTGACCATGTCTTCCGAATTCATGGCATCTGCCAGGACGTGGTGTTGGGCCGTGGACCAGTGGCGGCCGCCACTGGGGGGGCGCTAGGGCGCCGCCCCCCCTTCAGGCCCTGCCTGGTTATATGAGAGTAGAACAAGAAAAGGTATCTTTTTGTTTTTTGTTTTATAGCCCTATAAATAATATAAACATGTTTAAAATGAATAATATTTACTCATTTTAAGTATGTTTGTATTTCCAATGCACAATATAACGTTATTATCGCAATTAAAAAACACTCGTTTTCCAGAGCAGGAAGTGACATCACGTTTTTTTTATTTATTTTTTTTTTTGTATTTCTCGGCCCGGGCTATACGCGATAGCGCTCTGAGTGCGCGTCACAGTTTGATCGCTGTATCCGTCACAGCCAATCAGTGCATAACGCGTTGTGCGTTGAAATATGACTATTATGTTGGAATCCGGGCGCGATTTGAAGCGGTCTAGCCAGTAGCGTCAAGAATATCTGTAGCCGCATTTCGCGGAGACGCTCTCTGATTGGCCGACGCCAGTATTTTTTTCCGTGGCAGAATTTCACAGAGACGATCTCTGATTGGCCGAATCCAATTTCTAATGTTCCAATTCTAGCTTCTAGCTTCCTAGCCTAGGTTGGTTCCTAGGTTGGTCTAGGTTGTTTGTCTTAGAGCGTGCCGTGACTGCAAGTTCTTTAGACTGTTAAGCTTAGGCACTCTTTCAAAGTTGGTTAAGGTTAGAGTTTGTCTTAGAGCATGGCGATAGAACGCCAGGTAGTTTGCAGTCTGTTCGAGCGGAAATGGATAAAGGAATGTACTTGTTGAGTGTTGTGCTAACGGGCTAACACTGTAGTTTGGCTATATGGCGGATTATACACGTTTATCAAGCTCTCCTGCCCTGGACGTTTCAACTAAACAGTGAGTCTCTCTCTCTCTCTCTCTCTCTCTCTCTCTCTCTCTCTCTCTCTCTCTCTCTCTCTCTCTCTCTCTCTCTCTCTCTCTCTCTCTCTGTGCTTAACGTTAACGTTTGTAAATAGTTTTTTTTAGGAGCAGTACTGTTTAGTACAGCAGGCTACTGCTGGCCATTCATGAAGCGAGACATTGCTGATTGTTTATTTATTTTATAACACAAGACTATGACTACCAACTGCCTAGCCAGCCGTGTATCAATCTTGGATGCAATAATAACGTTACTTACCACACTGACTATGTCGATGGCTCATTGATTTAACTACTGCAGCTCTCTCGGATTGAAAATACGTGGATTATGGCTTGTTTAATATCGTCTATGTTTGAATGAATGAATGAATGAGAACTTTATTAACAGATTGCAGAATGGGTACAATACAGTACGGCTCAATACACACAATTGTTAAGGGGATGCAGACCAGAGAAAGACGTTTGTCTTGTTTACATCAGGGTCCCAGATTTTCGATTCATATCGATAGTTTAATAGCTAGCCTTGGCTCGTTTAACAATATGCAAAATATGTGTACAGCCCTGTACTCATACTGAAGTTATTCTTGGTATATAATAGGTCTGATTGTGTAACGAATCGATTCCACGTCGCGCTGTGTGTGAGAGAGAGAAGGAGAGAGGGAGAGATCTGCCTGTGTTTGGAGACGGGCGAGTTTTGTTTCTAACTTTTCTATTTATATTGTGTTTCAAGTTGTGAATTAGAGTCTAGACTATACTTTATTTGACTGGTTGTGTGTTGTTGTAGTAACAGCTGAGCGACTCGTTCATAAGAGCCGATTCATTGCCGTGAGCGTGAGTCGAATTGCTCACGTCTTGCCATGAGTCTTGCGTGGTACAGTACTGTACTGTACATGTTTGCAAAATATTTGGTATAGCGCCCCTAGTGGCGAAGTACCCAGCGGCCGCCACTGCCGTGGACCCCAGTTTACTGCTCGGTTTTGTAAGGCATTCTGTGCTATACTGGGTGCGACGGTTAGCCTGTCATCAGGGTTCCACCCGGAGAGCAATGGGCAAACAGAGCGCACCATCCAGTCTATGGAGAGTACGCTTCGCTGCTTGGCCTCCTCCAATCCGACCACTTGGAGTCACCAACTGGCATGGGCAGAATATGACAGGCAATGCAATTGTGCAATGCATCCACTGGTTTCTCCCCATTTGAGGTTCAGTTTGGGTATCAGCCTCCACTGTTTCCTGAACAGGAGAGGGACGTGGGGGTGCCATCTGCCAAGGCGTTTATCCGTCGGTCTCGGGCAACATGGAAGAGGGTGCGTTCGGCTCTTGTGCGTGCTGCGGCCTGGCACAAGCGGTTGGCGGATGTACATCGTCGCCCTGCGCCTTCCTACCGTGTGGGCCAACAGGTGTGGCTTTCCACACACAACCTTCCATTACGGGTGGAGTCGCGCAAACTCGCTCCCCGTTCTGTGGGCCCTTTCACTATTGTTCGCAAGATAAACCCAGTCACGATGCGTCTTCGGTTACCCTCGTCGATGAGGGTACACCCTACATTTCACGTATCCCGCCTTAAGCCGGTTCGGAGGAGCAGGTTGGTTCCTGCAGAGAGACCTCCACCTCCCCCTCGATTTGTTGATGGCCAACCTGTGTATACTGTACGGCGTATCCTGTCCAGTAGGCGGGTTGGTAGGGGTATACAGTACCTGGTGGACTGGCAGGGTTATGGGCCAGAGGAGTGCACGTGGGTTCCGGCCAGGGACATCTTGGACCCTGAGCTTGTTCGGGAGTTTCAGAGACGTGTCTCAGAGGGTCCGTCTGGATCCGCCCCCTAGAGGGGGGGTCCTGTCATGGTTTTTGCCCTATTTCACATTTCTGTGAGAGACAGCTGTCTATTTTTGCTTTATTTCACCTCTCTGTGAGGGATAGCTGTCAATCCCTGTTCCCTGTGGTTAATTGCCTCATGGGTCGGCAGGTGTGTGGGCTTGATTGCACTTGATGCAGTGCAGCTGTGCCTATGGCCATGTGGAGTCTATTTAAGTTTTGAGATCGCAGTGTCAACTGCTTTTTCATTTTCTTGTGCTGGCTATCCTTTTGGTCAGGCTTCTTATATTTAAGTATAGTGCTGCCCTATTCAGCATTTAGCCTTCTTTTGTAGCTATACTCGTTTTCGTCTACTGGCTTAGTTTACACTTTATTTTATAAAGGCTGAGTCCTTTATGGTAGTGTTTTCTTTTGTTCTTTTGGAACTGCCCTTTGCACATAAACTCCCTTGGTGGAGGTTTATTGTTTTATGTTTGCAATATAAACTCTGTTTTTAGGAGTTGCCTTTGTGGCTTATTTATTTTCTCTACAATACCTCTTTAATGAGTGTTGTCCTGTTTTTTTGAACATTACTTATTTTCTTGAATACTCACTTTGAGGCTTCCACCTGTAAAGGTTGTTTTGTGTTGTTTATTTTTCCCCTTCTCCTAAAACGTCTGCATAAGCAGTTAGTGGTTATTCGTTTTACGTATAACTTTAAGAGTCCCTATTATCTGCTCATGACACACACACACACACACCCACAGCCCTCACACTACTGTAGACCTCAGTATATTTTTACTGTATTTATTTACTGTATATTTTATTCAAGTTCAAGTTTCTTTATTAGTTGTCATACAGAAGTACAGAATACTTTTATACAAAATGCTTCTTTCTGTTACGCTCCAGAGACTGTGCTAGACAAAAAAGATAAGTATAAAATAAAAGAAGTATAGCAGTATAAAATAGAAGTCACATACGTAGAAACAAGTGTTCAATATGTACATACAATGTTCAATGCAAGTAGAAGTAACTAAGTTACCATACAATATACTATACAATATACTAATATACAATATACTATATAGTGCAAAGCAGAAATGTGATGAGGTACAATTTAGGTACAATTTACAGTAAGGTGTACTGAGGTATGGGTTGTAGTGCAAATTATTTGCCAATAAATATAAAGTGTGTTTAGGTGTTCTAAAGTGTGTAAGTGGGTGCTGCAGTGAGTTGTTTGTTTAAAGTGAGTGTGTGCGTGTGGTTGTGTGTGCTGTGAGTGTATTTGATGGTTGTTGTTATTGTTCGTTGAGCAACCTGATGGCCTGGGGATAGAAGCTTCTTCTGAGTCTTTCTGTGCTTGCCATGAGACTCCGGTATCGCTTGCCTGACCGCAGCAGTTCAAAGAGGCAGTTGTTTAGGTGGCTGGAGTCTTTGATAATTTTCTTAGCCTTACCCATGCACCGCTTGTTGTAAATGTTCTGGAGAGTGGGAAGCCCCCCTCCAATTGTGCGTTCGGCTGAACGGGCCACTCTCTGTAGTCTTCTACAGTCTTGTGCGGTGCTATTCCCAAACCAGGAGGTGATATTGCCAGTCAGGATGCTCTCTATTGTACATGAGTAGAAGTTCTTAAGGATCTTATGACTGACTTGGAACTTCCTTAGGCGCCTGAGGAAGTAGAGGCGTTGCCGTGCCTTCCTCACAACACTGTCAATGTGTGTGGTCCATGTCAAGTCCTCGGATATGTGGACTGGACTCTGAGGTACTTAAAACTGTTCACTCTCTCAACCGGTGCCTCGTCGATGCTGAGGGGGCTGTAGTTCCTGACCCCCGACCTCCTAAAGTCCACAATCATCTCCTTTGTTTTGCTGACGTTCAGGGAGAGGCTGTTCTCTTGACACCATCCCGCTAGGACCTTGACCTCTTCCATTTTTATTCTATTTTATTCTACTCTTAACTTAGGCAATTTGATTTGTTTTGTTATTCTTATTTGTGACCTGTTCTGTCTAAATGTTTAAATGTTGAGCGATTTGCAGTGTCAAATTTCCCTCTGGATAATAAAAGTATTTCTATTCTATTATATTCTATAAAATGTTATACAGTATGTCAAGCATTGTGCCTGTACCCAAAAGTAAACTCTTGCTTGAGTAATTGCATAATTACTTTTACTATTATTGCAACCTATTCCACTGTGAGATGGCCCTATACATAGCAGTTATTTTCATTGCATTTGATCTCTGTAGAGGAATTGAAGCAAGATGAAAAAAATTATGAAACTTGGTCAAAACACAATTCTTTCCATGAGTTTGCTAAGCACTGGAAGAATGCTGATAGGACGGCTATTAGCACCTGAAAACATGTCCTTCTTGTTTTGGGTAGTGGAATAACTTTTGCAGCTTTCCATGCCAATGGACATACTTACTTTACTTACTTACTTAGGCCTTTTATTCCTTTCGGAACATAGGCCATTGATGAAAAGTTTCCACCCCTGTCTGTCTTGCACCATCCTCTCCAGCTGTTTCCACGTCAGTCCCCTTGTCTTGAGTTCCTGCTCAGTGTCTCTTCTCCAGGTGTTTTTAGGTCTTCCTCTGCCTTGCTTGCCTTGTGGGGTCCAGGTTAATGCCTGTTTGGTTATTGCGGTTTTGTGTCTTCGAAGTGTGTGCCCAATCCAGCTCCATTTTTTCCTGGTCAGCTGGACCTCCACTGATTCTTGCTTGGTGCATTCCCACAGCTTGATGTTGGTGATTGTGTTTGGCCAGAAGATCCTGAGGATACGTCTCAGACAATGGTTGATGAAGGTCTGCAGTTATATATTCGTACTTGGCTTATCGCGTCCCGCTCTTAAGCCCTATCGAGATACCCCTTATCTCATGTACCTATTGTACTCCATCACGAACAAAAAACATACACCCACACCTGACCGGGTCCCGCCTCTATGGAGGCGTAGCCTATAAGACCGTAACCATGGTCACCAACACACCCTTCCTCTATTTTCATTCCATCATATCGGATGCAGTGCACCTTATGTAACTAGCGGTATGAAAAGATTGGAGAAATTGCGTAATGTTAAAAGTTACCGGAGGTTTGCTTACCCCTGGCATCTTCGAGGGATGTTTTCAGCGACACGTCGGGCCTGTGTTGATGTTCCTCGTCTGATGGCAGCAGACCAAGGATCAGCTGTGCAAGGTTGGCTATCAAGCCAGCTTGTACAACAGGTAGGCCCTGTGTCATCAGGCATGGGTATTAGTGTTAGTAATGCTTGTTTGTTTTTGTTATACAACCATGTTGTGTGTTGGCGCCGGGGGCGGGATGGTTTGGTGAACGTTTCACTGCAGTGAACGGGTTCCAAACGGTCCTGGGCGTGCTGTTAAACAACTAATGCTAATGCTACATGCTAACGCTAATGCTACATGCTAACACTACTGCTACATGCTAACACTACTGCTACGCTGTTCTAATGTCTCCGCCGTGAGATGTTGTCACTTCTCCCTCCTCTTGCCCGGTTCATCAGTGAAGGTCAGTCGGTAGCTGTTGTGGGGGTTTTGCTGAGTCCTATTTACCTTTTTACGGGTAAATGGGTTGACAACAGGGTAGGCCGTGGCTAGGTAGCCTAGCCAGGTACGTTACCTCTGTGTTCCGGCGGGGTCTGTTGAACGGTGTCCCCATCTGGGAGCCGATGCTTGAGCTCGGCGGTGTAGCAGTAGAGCTATACTACTGCAGGATGGGACTTAACGGCGGCCAGTGTTATGGCTCAGCTGGCTAGTTCCTATCCACATTGCCATCGGGTAGTGGGGCTATGGGTCCAGCCGACATTGTAAATGTTGCGTGTTTGTGCGCAGGCGGTTGTTGATCTGGTTCCCACATGGCCTCGCGCTAGGCTATAGTAGTGTAGTGGGCTACTGTTTTGTTCTGTCACTCTGCTATGAGAAGGTCTGTCTATGCTACAGCTTTCTCTCCTCTTAACCATTCATGCTGACGGTCAATCGGTGTCTATTGGGGGAGTAGTGCAGGGGGGGCTTTATTTACCTTTTGGGTAAATGGGCTAAGCTGGGGCTGGTGTGCTGTTGTGAATATTTTGAATGACTGCAGGACTGGTTCGCTCTGGTCCGCCTCCCCTTAACGTTGTGTATATGGGCTTGCTCATTCTACAGTATTTTGTGGTTTAGTTCTTTTATTAATTTAACCCCTTCATGGTGCACACCACAGTGGAGGTTGCTGTTTGCAACCACCAATGGTGCTCTGTGTTAATCTCCACCCCAATCACAATGGGATTGCAGCTCTGGCCAAAAACTTTGCATGTCACATCTCCAGCGTCGTGGCCTGACATAACACCTCCTCTGTGTTGGATGCTCAGCTGGACCAACACCCTTCCTCCCCTGTAATTATTGTGTCCCCTGTAATTATTGTGTCCCATGGGAACAGTCGCAGCCTTGTTGGTCATAAAATGGGCAAACAAACCATGCCAACTGTCAGGATCCTAGGCCCGGTCCTGGCTGGACTGGGCAGGATGGTAACACTGGGCAGTACACTCCACCTAACTTTGGGCAATGCCCTCTATCTGACATTGGCCCTCTGCCTGACATTGGCGCCCTACCACCCTCTAGTGGTGACAAACAATCGGTGCGCTCCAGTACACTGGACATCCTGACTACTGTGATAACAATAATTAATAGTATGATTAATGTGGTGTCATGGTGTGTACTGTTGTTGTCTTTCCCTTCCCTGGTGTGATGTCATGCACTGTTTTGGGTTGTTAGGAGTTGCTTTTGTGTTTAGTTGTGTTTAGTTGTTCTTTGCTTATTGTCTAGGTGTTGTTGTGATTCTGTGTTGGCCAGGTGTTCTTAATTGTTAATTAGTCGGGGTATTTAGGTGTCTGTCTGTCTCCCCTTCGTTGTGGCGACATTCCTCCAGTTACCCCCTGTTCCTCCACGTCGTGTCGCACCGTTCTCCCTCTAGTAAGTCTTAGTGTTTGTTGTTTTGTATTGTGAAGTTTGTTATTTAGTTTCTGTATTTTCCCTGTATTGCACTGGATTCTACAGTAAACACCCTTCTCCAAGCTTCACTCCTCGCCTCTGCCTCCTCCATTCTTTCCCTTTCTGTATTATTGCATTCTACCTAACCCCATCGTGACAGAATGTCGCCACCAACATTAACGAATGCAGCAGGAAAGGCAAGAGATACCATCACCGTTGTCCTGGCCCTGATGGCCGGTGACATGAAGAGTTACTCACTGGCCAAATGGGGGTTCCTACTCCGGAAGATCGACCAGGTCGCCACGGAGAACCCGACACTGCAGACGGCGATGTGGGAGATGGCTGAACATGTTGCTGTCCTCATGGAGAAGCATAAGCCGAAGGCTAGTGTAGCTAGCCTGCCGACTGTTCTCAGGCTTACGGTCAGCCTAGATCCTCCCACAGCCGCTGAGGTTGCTCGGATGTCCATCGCCGGTCGGACGTCCACAGCTAACCTAGCTCCGCCGGTTAGCTTAGTGTCAATAGCTAACCAGCCACTCCCAGCCAACCTAGCTCCGCCCGTTAGCTTCGTGCCAATTGCTGACCGGCTGTTCCCCGTTAGCACAGCTCCTCCTGTTAGCTCCGCCACTATAGATGGCCAGACGTCCCCAGTTGGTACAGCTCTACCCGTTAGCTCCGCTCATACAGCTAACCAGACGTCCACAGCTAACATAGCTCCGCCGGTTAGCTTAGTGTCAAGAGCTAACCAGCCACTCCCAGCTAACCTAGCTCCGCCCGTTAGCTCCGTTTCAATAGCTAACCGGCCGTTTCAAGCTAGCACAGCCTCCACTGCCAGACTAGGCTCCAGGTTCAGGGTGAGCCTAGTATCTGAGACAGACCAGATGTCTCCAGCTAGCACAGTCTCCACTGCCAGACTAGGCTCCAGGTTCAGGGTGAGCCTAGTACCGGAGACGGACCAGATGTCCCAAGCTAGCCAGGCATCCCCAGCTAACATAGCTCCGCCCGTTAGCCCCGTCCCAATAGCTAACCGGCCGTCCCCAGTTAGCACAGCCCCGCCTGTTAGCCCCGCTACAGTAGCTAACCAGACGCCCACTGCCAACCTAGGCTCCAGGTTCAGGGTGAGCCTGGTAGCGGAGACAGACCAGATGTCTCCAGCTAGCACAGTCTCCACTGCCGGACTAGGCTCCAGGTTCAGGGTGAGCCTAGTACCTGAGACGGACCAGATGTCCCAAGCTAGCCAGGCATTTTCAGCTAGCACAGTTCCCACAGTGAGTCCAGGGCCCACAGTTAGCCTAGCCCCCGAGGCTAGTATGGCTAGTAAGGCCTCCACAGCTGGTCCAGCTTCCACGCCCAGTCCAGCCTCAGCTCTGGGTCCTGGCTCCTCATCCCCGGATCCTACACCACGCCTCGCCGCCGAGACCGATCCGGTCTCCACGCCCTGCCCGGCCTCTCCACCTGGTCCGGCTGCCGTGCCGGCTCCCGGCTCTTCGACGGATCCTGGCTCCCCGTCTGGTCCAGCTCTGCGCCGTGATCGGCGTCCTGGTCCTCGCCGTGGTCTCCGCCGGAGAGATGCCCGGAGAGGGGGGGTGGGGATGGGAACAGAGGCCCGGGGAGGAGGACTGGACCTGGGAACAGAGGTCCGACGAGGGGGGGTGGGGATGGGCACCGAGACCCGGGGAGGGGGGCAGAACCTGAGAACCGAGGCCCGACG
The DNA here is from genome assembly GCF_963971535.1 of Notolepis coatsorum. Classification (NCBI taxonomy): domain Eukaryota; kingdom Metazoa; phylum Chordata; class Actinopteri; order Aulopiformes; family Paralepididae; genus Notolepis; species Notolepis coatsorum. Next base: position 59,289,653 of record NC_140175.1, on the reverse strand, counting down.
AGGAGGGCTGGACCTGGGAAGCGAGGCCCGACGAGGGGGGGTGGGTACAGGTGTAGAAGCCCGGGAAGGGGAGCTGGACCCTGGAGCCGGATCCCGGACGAGAGGCCCTCCAGCCGCCGGACTAGGGACCGGTTCAGGAGAGCCGGAATGGAGGTGCGGCGGCGACGACCCCCGGAGCAGGATGCCCCTCCTGGGTTTTTCGTTCAGCCTCCTGGTCCCTCGTCTTCGGGTCCTCTCCCTGGGTCCTCTCCGGGGTTCCGGCTTCCTCCCTCACCTGCTTATGGACGTTGTTTTCGGGTGTCTGGAAGCCACCCGTTGAGGGGGGGGTTCTGTCAGGATCCTAGGCCCGGTCCTGGCTGGACTGGGCAGGATGGTAACACTGGGCAGTACACTCCACCTAACTTTGGGCAATGCCCTCTATCTGACATTGGCCCTCGGCCTGACATTGGCGCCCTACCACCCTCTAGTGGTGACAAACAATCGGTGCGCTCCAGTACACTGGACATCCTGACTACTGTGATAACAATAATTAATAGTATGATTAATGTGGTGTCATGGTGTGTACTGTTGTTGTCTTTCCCCTCCCTGGTGTGATGTCATGCACTGTTTTGGGTTGTTAGGAGTTGCTTTTGTGTTTAGTTGTGTTTAGTTGTTCTTTGCTTATTGTCTAGGTGTTGTTGTGATTCTGTGTTGGCCAGGTGTTCTTAATTGTTAATTAGTCGGGGTATTTAGGTGTCTGTCTGTCTCCCCTTCGTTGTGGCGACATTCCTCCAGTTACCCCCTGTTCCTCCACGTCGTGTCGCACCGTTCTCCCTCTAGTAAGTCTTAGTGTTTGTTGTTTTGTATTGTGAAGTTTGTTATTTAGTTTCTGTATTTTCCCTGTTTTGCACTGGATTCTACAGTAAACACCCTTCTCCAAGCTTCACTCCTCGCCTCTGCCCCCATCGTGACAGCCAACTAGACAAAGGAATCCAGTTGTGAAAAGACACAGAAAAACTAAATTTTTCAAAACACTGAATGCATCCAAAATAGTCTGGAACCCACAATGTAAAACAAAAGGGCTATTTGGGGGACACCTAAATATTCGGAGTATGATACCTAAACGTGAACAACTAGAGCATCTACTCTGCAATTCTAATATTGACTTCTTAGGTCTGACAGAAACTTGGTTAACCCATTCCTCTCCACAGGCAGCAATAACTATGCCTGGCTATAATGTGTTTAGGAAAGACAGAGACCAAGACAGACATGGAGGGGTTCTGCTGTATGTTAAAAGCTCCTTCAAATGTACTCTAATTGAATGGCCAAGAGAAGTAGATTTGGAATGTATTGGTGTGAACATTTCACTCTCCCCCGAAATGTCCTTCTGTGTCATTTGTATTTATAGGAAACCCTCAACAAAGGTAGACTTCTATAATAAGTTGAAGGTCGCCCTCAATCACTGTGATTCTAAGAAAGAAATAATTGTTGTAGGTGACCTTAACATTAACTGGGATGTAAATAAGGAAAGGAAAAATCTTAAACAGATTACAGATTACTTGGGTTTTACTCAATTTATAGAAAAGCCTACTAGGATAACTCCTACCTCAAAAACGAGAATAGACCTATTGTTTACCAATCGACCCGAAAGAATAACTAAGACCTATAATTTTTTGACTGGTATATCAGATCACAATGCAATTTTTTTTCAAGAAAGCTAACAAAACAACGATTCTCTAATTCATTTAAATCTAGACCTACTGTATATCAGAACACGGTTCCAAATAATCAACAGCACCATCTTGTGGCAGCTCTTAAAGAGCAGGATTGGAGTGAAATTCTCCTAAATAAGGACATAGAGAGTGGCTGCGAGTCATTCCTGGCAACAATTAATGAAGTTGTGTCCTCCTTCACCAAGATGAGGAGTCAAAAGAGAAGAAATAAGGACACGTTGCCCTGGTTGAATGATGAATGTAGGAGACAGATGAAAGTAAGAGACCTTCTGCTTAAAACATTCCTGAATTCTGGCCTGGCTGACAGGCAGACAGACAGACTGAAATTCACTTCAATGAGGAATCAAGTAATATATACTATGCGAATGGCCAAAGCAAATTATTTTATGGACATGATCAAAGATGCTAAAGGGAATGGAAAGATAATTTGGCAACATATTAATAAACTAATTGGTAGACAAAACAAACATAACGACAAAAAATTAGAACTCAAAATTAATAATGAATTAGTGAAAACCCCACTAACTCTAGCCACCCAATTCAACTGTTTCTTTTTGGATTCTGTCCAGGAGATAACACAGTGTTTTACCCCATCTGATGCCATCCATAGCACTATTAATCATGCACAACCTATTTTTAATTTAGAGGAAATAACAGAGCTGGAGGTGACCAATATCATTGGTACACTAAACAGTTCCAAAGCTAAGGACGCCTATGGGCTTGATACCAATTTCTTGAAAACCCATATAGAATCTTTGGTCCCCCCAATCACACATCTGGTCAATCTGTCCTTCAGGGAATCAACTGTTCCTTCAGCATTGAAGGTGGCCACGGTTGCCCCAATCTTTAAATCTGGTCAAAAAATTTACATTGCTAACTACCGGCCAATCAGTATTCTCCCGGTCATATTTAAAGTAGCTGATAAGTGGGTAGTAAAGCTATTGAATGAACACCTAAATAAAAGCTGTACCCTATTGCACCCCATGCAATTCGGGTTCCGCGCCCATCATTCAACAGAATCAGCCAACTGTATGTTCTTAGAAAAAGTGAAATACTCACTGGACACACATTACTGTGTTGGTGCCGTCTTCATTGATCTGAAGCGGGCATTTGATACTGTCAACCACCAGGTTCTATTGTCCAAACTCAGACATTTTAATTTCTCTGAAAGAGCTCTATTGTGGATGAAATCATATCTATCCAGTAGAAAGCAATGTGTTTGTGTTGATGGTGTCAAATCTCCCTACCTTGACTGTTATACAGGCCTTCCACAGGGTTCAAGTCTTGGGCCAATACTGTTCTCATTGTTTATCAATGACCTACCTGATGCATGCCATAACACCAATGTCCAAATGTATGCTGACGACTGTGTAATCTTTACATCTGCAAAATCAACACAAGACGCCTCTGTAACACTGACATCTGCAATGACCCATGTTCAAAACTGGCTAACAAAATCATGTCTTTCACTAAACACCAAAAAACAGTGTTTATGATGTTCACAAAGTCACCAGTAGAGGTCACTCTAATGTGTTTCTGGGAGAGGCGGAGCTGGACATTGTAAAGGAGTTCAAGTATCTTGGGGTCACATTGGACTCTACATTGACCTTCAAAAGTCACGTTAAGAAAGTAACAAACACAGTCAAGTTCAACATAGAAAACTTCCGGCAGATTAGGCCCTGCCTACCAGTTAATGCTGCAAAGATGTTCATGCATTCAATGATTCTATCACACATTGAGTACTGTTTTATTAACTGGTCTCTTTCATATGTCACTACTCTTACACCAATAGAATTACTCTACAAAAAAGCCATACAAGTATTTGATAGCAAACCAAATTCATTTCATCACTGTAATATCTTATAAAAACATAACATGCTAAGCTTCGCGAATTTCGCGAATATACTTGCTTCATGTACAAGGTTCTGCATGGACTTGCCCCTCCCCCATTGAATGAGTTCATCCAACAAAAAGGAGACACTGGCATTACCACCAGGGCCATCAGTAGAGGGGACTGTAAGGTGCCTTTTCGGTATACTACCTCTGTTAAAGGTGGTAACTACTGGAATAACCTACCAGTTGCGATTAGAGAGTGCCCGACATACTCCATGTTCAAGACCCATCTTAAACTGCATCTCAAGGCAAACCAGAACTGTGATAATTTTAATCTAATTTAGTAATGTAACTTGTTTTATTGTTGTTTTTATCATTGATTGTCACAATGCTTTTACCTTAAGCAGGCTATTTATTGATTGAAAGAGTTTTTATGTCTCCTGTTTAGGGACTACGGGTGTAAATTAGCTCTTGCTACAACCCTGCATGTCTACATTTTGTATTCTGTGTTGTCCCTACCAAATAAACTATCAAATCAAACCATGGTTACGGTCTTATAGGATACGCCTCCATAGAGTTGGGACCCGGTCAGGTGTGGGTGTACGTTTTTTGTTCGTGATGGAGTACAATAGGTACATGAGATAAGGGGTATCTCGATAGGGCTTAAGAGCTGGACGCTCAGCCAGTACTCATATAACTAGGTTATATACATAACCTATCGTTTATTGTTGATGTTAGTGGTGGTTTTCCAGGTTTCAGAGCCATATAGCAGAATGGATTTGACATTGGAGTTGAAGATTTTGAGCTTGGTGTTGAGTTTGATGTTTCGGGTTTTCCATATCTTGTTTAACATGTTGAATGTTGCTCTTGCTTTTCCTATTCTTGCCCTTACGTCTTCCTCAGTCCCGCCATCAACAGCTATAACACTACCCAAGTATGTGAATTTGTCAACCTCTTCCAGTGTCTGGCCCCCGATGGTTATGGGGTTTGTGCTTTTATTATTGACTCTGATTACTTGAGTTTTTTGTCCATTTATTTTGAGCCCAAGTCCAGCTGCAGTTGTTTGTAGCAGCTGGGTTTTGTCTTGCATCTGTTGATGGTTGTGTGAGAGTAGTGCTATGTCATCCGCAAAGTCCGGGGCCCTCATTCATCAACGTGACGTAGAAAATGTTCTATTTCCATACTTAAGCACAGAATTTAGAATGTGTGCACGCACAAAAAAAACGGGATTCATCACACGTGCGTACACAGGTCCTACGCACACCTGTCATGATAAATACCGTGGTTCTGATCAGAGTCATTATGGCTTCAGTGGATAACCCTGATCTACATTGTGATGTTTTAGATACCCCAGTAATAACATTACAATTGAATTAAATACAATTAGGCCTGAATGAGACTCCGGCCACCGGCACATTATCAGCCAAAATGCGCATTTATTGATGGAGCAAACTCTGAGAGATTGTTCACAGAGGCGCTGCCGAACCAAGATATAATATGATGTGTATAATATAATGTGTGTAGAGGCATATGATACAATCTATTTCGTTGTTGGTATTAGGTAGCCTATGAATTACATATAATAGCAGCCAGCCTACATTATGCAACAGTAACTTGCGCATATATAACACACAGGCTGTGTGTTATATATGCGCAAGATACAACAGCTAGATTAATGATCAAGTTAGTTTACTGTATGCACACAGCCCTGTGAAGCCTGCATATAGTAAACTAACTTGATCATTAATCTAGCTGTTGTATCTTTACGCTTATGAAAACATTAAATAATATGTATAGGCTATAGGCCGCCTATATTCTCAAATGGCTTAATGGCTATCCGAGTCCTCGATATCCTCGCGGACGGACCAGTATTTATATGATCATATCATATTCATATTCATATCATAGTTTACTCTATCAGCCTACCAGCATGTAATACGTTCTTTGTTAGAACTCAACTCGTTATTATTTTGCGCATAGATTGCAGAAATACGGGAACGTTTTGATTTAGGCTTTGACATTGTAAAACTAAATAAGTGAAATTCTGGAATATCACCAACACGATATATGCTCTGTGTCCAGAACATGTATGCTTTTCATTCATAAGACACATTTATTGCAAGGGTTTTGTATACACATACACTCAACAAATAACCTCTGTCTGTTCTCGTTGCAATGCGTTTTTATATCGTGGGTGTTCATATGACTTGTATTCTGCTTACAGCTTCGGTGTTGTGAAGGGCCAGATTAAACCGAATATATATATTTATTTATATATATATATATATATATATATTTAATTGTATTTGTATATTCTCTAATATTCCCTGATATCCCTTGTATATTCCTTGTACAATATGCATTGAATATCCATTCTAGCCTACTGAACATCCCATAATAGTCTCCATTCTACTATTGGTCGAGACCTTGGTGCCAGGCTGCCATACCCCTCAGACCCAGTTCAAACGTACCGCTCGACATGTACGAACAAGTCCTAGTTCCGCGTAGGAATTTGGCTACCGCACCACTAATGGGACTATTTGTTCATAGTGCGTATATATACTGCGCTACTAAAGTAGGACTTTCTTTTCAGTCCAGTTTCTTACCCTCCAATAGAGTCACAGACGTAAAGCCTCCCCGCGACGCCACGTGTGGGAGTAAGGCCAAGTTCGCCTACCATCGGTATTGAGACATCGTGTATATTAATATTTGAATAGTCATATTTGGCACTATATCGTCGAGTTGGACGTAGTCTATTAAGCTAATAATAGTCTGTTAATATATAGTGCTTCGTGCGGTGAGAATACTACCGTGGTCAGTGCCCCATCGTTTCGGGCAGAGAACTGGCTGCTTGCCCAGGGTGGTTGACCCTATGTGAAGCTGCACCCGAGGAGCCCCAGAGCCGACGAGCGAGTGGACCTGTATACCGGATTATTCTACCGACGACAGCCCGCCTTCCCAGGCACGGATTATGCTTTGGATACTTTGATTATTCCATGGATAAAGACCCCCGACACTGCCGTGTGTTGGAACCCCCCCCCCCTGGAGAGGACGCAAGGTGAGGAGACGCTCTGCAAGACGAGGTCGCTTCACGTCTCTCCCCCGTGGACCGGAGAGAGCCGGCCCACAAAGAGTCCACCTGCTTTCATCTGTGGTCCAAGGATCGCCGGCGCATTGAACGGCACTACAGTGGGTTCACCTGGGATACCCTTGGCCGGACGAGGCAGCCGGATTCTACCCCCCCCCCCTCCTACTCCTGTCGGCTTACAAGCGACCGGATTAACCCCCTCTAGTGTATCTAGTATAATCATTAAAGTATCATTGCTGTTATTCCTTAACTATTCCAGGTCGTATATTTACCACCTGCGCCTTCAGAGATTGGACATTCTCTATTGATATACCGACGAATACTCCTTGCCATAAAAGTGCATACTATTTCAATTCATAAATGTAATTAAGTGATTAAGTGCTTATTCTACACACCATCGCTGTGTAGAAATAAAGACCTGTTTCTAATTCGTACATTTGTGTTGGATCCGTTTCATCTACGTGAGAGTGTTCATGATAATATATTTATGCCGTGTACTGGGTGGCCGAATATTAAGTACAAAGGTAGTGGTAGTAAGTATCATATCTAGTAATACAGTCAGGGAATTGTACCCCTCAGTTACAATTGGTCCTTCGAGCCGGAGGGTAATCAGTGTAATATTAATATAGTGTTATTAATATTGAAATGGCCTATGATGAACACTCCACGAAACGATCCTCCTAACCAACGCCCGCAGCGCGAACGACGGCTCCCTCAGTACTTAGAGGCTTACGCTGTCAGTCAACAACCTAGTCTTCTACTAACAGTAAACGCGGTAAAACTAGAAAGTAAAAGTATGTCTAACCCCAACGCCCAGACTACCCTGACCATAGAGGCCCCTACGGGCTCTAATGTAACTGACCAAGTTCACGGTGGGGACCAGTGGGAACCAGACATGACTTCACACCCCGCCAGTACTGAAGAAGTAGTCCCCGATGAGTCCCGGGAGGAATACAACGCTACCGAGAGAGAACTCGGCACGGAAGAAGACGGGGAGAGCACCGTGGAGATAGAGCTCCAAGGCTCCGCAAGGAGTACCCCGAGGGAAGGCTCCCCTATACAACCGCCTTCTCCCAGCGAGGCAGAGAGGACCCTACAGCAGGCCTTCCTCATCAGCCTGAACGCCGCTGCTGAACGCGACCGACTGCAGATCCAGCAGCGAAGCGAACACGAGCAGATACGTCTAGAAATAAGACGCATTCAGATGGAAGAGAATGTGGCCCGAGAACGAGCCGGTGCTCAACGGGACGCAGCGCGCGACAGACAGCAGTCGCAACTAATAGAACAGCTGATCAGACGGACAACACCCTCTCCCTCCGCCAGAGGCTCCAGGAACTCGTCTAGACACACCTCCAGGGCGGCATCCCCTAGCCGAGTAAACAACCCTGAACTTGACCAACAGACGAGGTCTATACCCCCCACAGACCACCTCCCCCCACCGGTCCAAGCGAGACCTAGCAACCGGGAAGGAGCAGCATATCCTGTGGAGAGGCCAAACCAGAGACTACAAGCACTGGATGACCTAACTGAAGACGAAGAGGAAGAGGAGGAGAACCACGCCCGAAGACAGCACAGTACTCTACCGGACCAGGAGGTCCGGTACAGCCCAGGCTATACTCCCGCGGAGCTGCGCTACAGACCCCCGACTCTATACACGGGTGAGCACGACGCACGACCCGCACCGAGGAACAGCACCTGGACAAGCGGGCCATGGTACACTGCCGGTACCAGCCCATACCAAGGAGCGGGAGGAGACTCGCCTAGGAGGCCTCTCCCCCAACGCTCGCCGATGTATCCACAGTCAGCGTCATACATTGGCACGCCTATGGTACCCGATTCACCCAAGAGAACCGGGCCCAGTATACAGAACTCTGCATGTGTCTGGAGACCATGTTGGTGGATGTATTGGATGAACGCCACAAATACGCCATCCTACTGAAGCACTTAAAGGTACCCCGCGCACATAATATAGCGCTCGCCTACGCGACTTCCACCACCCCATACACAGCAGCGCTGGTAGCATTGGACCAGAGGTATGGGCGCATATGGGATTACGTGATCCAGGAGATCCGACACATCGACCGCTTACCCCCAGCAATAGACAATCGAGCACTGGACGACCTGTCCATCAGAGTGCAGTCCCTGGTAGGGATGTTGGGAGCGCAAAGAGAGAAGGGGAGGCATGAACTTTACGCCAACTCAAATGTGGAAAGGATCCTGGAGAAGCTGCCGCCCGCTCGTCAGGAGCGCTTTAGGCGGCAGAGGGACCACAGAGACCCGAATGGCCCCGAACCGAACCTCCTCGATCTAGCAGACTTCCTGGCGAGAGAAGTCAGCAGCATACGGCTAGATACATTCGGACGGAGCACCCCTGGCTCCAGAGAAGGAACCAGACGACTAAATGATGGAAGAAGATCGGTGACTGTGATGCACCAATCGGAGTCAGTACCGAGCAGCAGGAGCCACAGTACCCCCTCCAGAATGGAGAAGTGGAAGATAGTGTGCCCCTACTGTGAGAAAGAACACTGGCTAGCGCAATGTGACTCCTTCCCCAAGCTGAACGCGGAGGAAGCAGGTCAATGGATAAAGTCCAACAAGCGCTGTTTTCACTGTGCGCGCTCACACATGGCAGCCGAATGCCGCTTAAAGAAAAGGTGCACCAAGTGCGATGGAGCCCATCTGGACATACTTCACGACATTAACAGACGGCGCCCTTCACCTGCACCATCCAGCCGCAAAGCGAGCGTCATGTACATCGATCCCGCCAGCAGCAGTGGAGCCCGAGTACTCCTAAAAGTAGTGCGTGTGACACTAAGCTACCAGAATAAAGTCCTGGACACTTACGCCGTCCTCGATGACGGGTCAGAGAAGACCCTGCTGCTCGCCTCCGCTGCGGCCCAGCTAGGGCTGCGGGGAAGCGAAACCCAAATGACAATTCGGACAATAAGACGAGATTTGAAGACGATAAAGGGCGAGAATGTCTCATTCTCTATCGCAGCAAGCGGCCAGCCTGAGCGACGGTACCAGATTGCAGACGCTTTCACCAGCCAAGAAATAGGACTGTCGCGGTACACATACCCCGTCGCCAAGCTGATGGAGAAATATGCACATCTGCGCAAGTTACCGATCCCGCTCATAGACAATGCTATGCCGACCCTGTTGATAGGCTCCGACCATGCAGACCTCCTTGTCCCGATAGACCGGGTTCATACCGGACCCCGAGGCTGTCCTGCAGCAGTCGAGACCCGTTTGGGATGGACTCTCCAAGGCCCGCTCGCCAAATCTCTCAACCGAAGTACAGCCACTAGATGTCTCCACTCCCGAGTCACAGAGGGAGAAACCGCACTCCTGCAACACGTAGAGCGGCTATGGACCTTGGAACAAACGCCCTTTAAGAACGGAAAGAAAGACATTCGCTCTAAAGATGACATTTACGCCATTCACCTCCTCGAGACAGGGACCAAGAGAGTCCCGGTCAACGGCGTGTTGAGATACGCCACGCCACTCCTGCGGCGAGAAGGAATGCCTACTTTCCACGCCAAGACAGACGCCACAGAACGGTACCTGCTGAACACGGAGCGGCGCTTAGCCAAGAACCCCGCCCAAGAGAGTGTATACCACGCTGAGATTGAGAAGCTCATCACAGCGGGACACGTCACAAAGATGGACATTAAAGAGGCTGACCAGACCACTGAATCGTGGTACGTGCCCCACCACAAGGTCCATCACAACGGTAAAGACCGCATAGTATTTAACTGCAGCTACCAGATCGGATCCCAAAATCTGAATAAAGAGTTACTGCCCGGTCCCACACTCGGCCCCTCCCTACTCGGCGTTCTACTCCGCTTCCGCCAGGAAAAGGTGGCCATCAGCGGGGACATTAAAGGAATGTTCCTGCAGGTGAGATTAGTAGAGGCGGACAAGCCCCTGTTACGGTTCCTATGGAGAGAGAAGCCAGGAGATGAGCACCCAGCCATCTACCAATGGGAAGTCCTCCCCTTCGGAATGACGTGCAGCCCCTGCTGTGCGACATTTGCACTACAGAAACATGTAGCAGAGGACCCAGCAGCGGACGAAGAGGTCCGACACAGCGTAAAGAACAGCTTCTACGTAGACAACTGTCTACAAAGCCTTTCAACCCAGGAAGAAGCCGAGGCTCTCCTGATTAAACTCTGCGCCTCATTGATCAAAGGCGGCTTTGATCTCAGGCAGTGGGCCAGCAGCGATCCGCAAGTACTGCACAGCCTCTCCTCCGAGGACAAGGCAGCCAGCAGCGAGACCTGGATGGCTACAATCCCGGGAGAAGCCCAGGAGATGACCCTGGGATTGGTGTGGCGATTCAAAACAGATTCGCTTCACTACAGACACAAGCCCCTGACTACGGAGCAGGGAAGGCCGGCGGCGCCGACCACCAGACGGAGTGTGTACACAACACTCGCCCGACAATATGACCCGCTAGGATGTATTCTACCGTACACCACCAGGGCAAAAATGATTGTACGAGCATTGTGGGACAAGGACCAGGGCTGGGACGACCCCATTCCCGCACACCTTGCATCCACCTGGAGAGAGTGGGAGATGGAGCTCCACTCACTCCCAGGCGTTAATATGCGCCGAAGCTACTTCCCACCCACGGTGAGGCCAGAGACATGTAAAATGGACTTACACGTCTTCAGTGACGCCTCAGAGGTCGCATACGGATCAGTAGCCTACTTGCGGGCCCAAGACCAGGGGGGAGAGATCTACACAGCATTTGTCCTCGCCCGCTCGAGAATAGCCCCACGCAAGTAACAATCTATCCCACGTCTAGAGCTCTGCGCAGCCCTAGCCGGAGCGCACCTAGCCACGCTCATCCAACGTGAGCTCACCATACCGGTGTCTAGAACAATCCTGTGGTCAGATTCCACGACGGTACTCGCCTGGATCAAATCGGACTCATGCAAGTACAAAGTCTTCGTGGGAGTCAGAGTCACCGAGATTCAAGACTTAACCGAAGAGTTAACCGGAGAAACAGAGTGGCGCTACGTTGATACAAAACAGAACCCAGCTGACGTCATCACCCGGGGGATGCCCCTGGATGACCTCACCCGTTGCAATGTCTACAGTGACGGCCCCGCATTCCTAAGACTCCCGGAAGGACAGTGGCCCATGCCTATCCCGAGGGAAGCAAGTCCAGAGGAGGTGGAAATTAAGAAGTCTGTGTTCTGTGGATTGAGCACCGTGGCCTCCACCGACCCTAACATAGACGATTGCACGTCCATAGAGAGTGCACAACAAAGAACATTCCTGCGGTACCACCCGGAGTGCAAGTCCCCCGCTGATATGTCAGCAGCTAACTACGAGGAAGCAGAATTGCTTCTACTGCAGCGAGCCCAGAGAGACTCGTTCCCCGATGAATTGGCCTGTCTACAGGGAGGAAAGCCCGTCCCATCCGACAGCAGATTAATTCACCTGGCCCCCGAGAGCGACGCTCACACCCTCATCAGAGTGGGTGGTCGCCTACGCAGAGCCCCCAATCTACCGGATGACATTAAATACCCGATCGTATTGAACAGCCGACACAAGGTCACAGAGCTGATTATAAAGAAATACGATGAGGATGTACATCACGCAGGAGCAGAAAGAGTCTTCGCGGAAATCAGACGTCGTTACTGGATCCTACAAGGAAGAGAGGCGGTACGACGCTTCCAGCGAACATGTCTAGACTGCCGCAAGTGGCGCGCGCAGCCCAGCATACCAAGGATGGCTGACCTTCCTCCATGTCGCCTCCGAATCGGTGACAAGCCATTCCACTCAACGGGTATGGACTGCTTTGGCCCGCTGCACATAAAGAAAGGAAGAGGAACCGAGAAGCGGTGGGGTATTGTATTCAAATGCATGACCACCAGAGCGATACACATCGAGCTTCTCCCGACCATGAGCACAGACTCATTCCTTATGGCCTTCCGAAGATTCACATCACGGAAAGGAAGACCGTCTACCCTATTGTCCGATCATGGGACAAACTTCAAAGGCGGCGAAAGAGAGCTGAGAGAGAGCTTCCAAGCTATGGGCCCAGAACTTAAGACCCACCTCGCTCCAGCACAGGTTGATTTCCAATTCAACCCCCCAAACGCACCCCACTTCGGTGGCACTTGGGAACGAGAAGTGCGCTCCATAAAGACAGCCCTGTACGCAGTACTTGGGGCCCAGACTGTGGCGGAAGAAGTCCTAATGACAGTCCTCACGGAGATTGAGGGAGTACTTAACTCGAAGCCCCTCGGATATGTCTCCAGTGATGTGGCGGATATCGACCCAGTTACCCCCAACACACTCCTGATGGGGCGGCTAGATCCTGCATTACCACAGACAATGTACCGGCCTGAAGAAGCGAACGGCCGACGAATGTGGAGGTACAGCCAAGTATTAGCCGACAAGTTTTGGAACAGTTTCCTACTGCACTACCTACCGTCTCTACAGACCCGCCAGAAGTGGGTAAAGGAGAGAGACAATTTGACAGAAGGAACAGTCGTCATGATTATTGATCAATCACTGCCCAGAGCTATGTGGCCGGCCGGCCGCGTAAGCAAAGTGATCACCGGTGCCGACGGCAAGGTCCGAGCAGCTGAAGTGCTCGTCCAGGGTCGCACTTACACCCGTCCCGTGGCAAGGCTCATAGAACTGCCTCGACTCCCAGACACAATCGATGATGACCATGACCCTACAACCCTATGACTTTGTGAAGTTGACTGACCCCTACAGCAAACCCTTATGTGTAAATAGACAACGCGATTAATCTGTCTCTGTTTAACTGATTAGGTCTGGGACCTATTCAGGGGGTGGCTGTTGTGAAGGGCCAGATTAAACCGAATATATATATTTATTTATATATATATATTTAATTGTATTTGTATATTCTCTAATATTCCCTGATATCCCTTGTATATTCCTTGTACAATATGCATTGAATATCCATTCTAGCCTACTGAACATCCCATAATAGTCTCCATTCTACTATTGGTCGAGACCTTGGTGCCAGGCTGCCATACCCCTCAGACCCAGTTCAAACGTACCGCTCGACATGTACGAACAAGTCCTAGTTCCGCGTAGGAATTTGGCTACCGCACCACTAATGGGACTATTTGTTCATAGTGCGTATATATACTGCGCTACTAAAGTAGGACTTTCTTTTCAGTCCAGTTTCTTACCCTCCAATAGAGTCACAGATGTAAAGCCTCCCCGCGACGCCACGTGTGGGAGTAAGGCCAAGTTCGCCTACCATCGGTATTGAGACATCGTGTATATTAATATTTGAATAGTCATATTTGGCACTATATCGTCGAGTTGGACGTAGTCTATTAAGCTAATAATAGTCTGTTAATATATAGTGCTTCGTGCGGTGAGAATACTACCGTGGTCAGTGCCCCATCGTTTCGGGCAGAGAACTGGCTGCTTGCCCAGGGTGGTTGACCCTATGTGAAGCTGCACCCGAGGAGCCCCAGAGCCGACGAGCGAGTGGACCTGTATACCGGATTATTCTACCGACGACAGCCCGCCTTCCCAGGCACGGATTATGCTTTGGATACTTTGATTATTCCATGGATAAAGACCCCCGACACTGCCGTGTGTTGGAACCCCCCCCCCCTGGAGAGGACGCAAGGTGAGGAGACGCTCTGCAAGACGAGGTCGCTTCACGTCTCTCCCCCGTGGACCGGAGAGAGCCGGCCCACAAAGAGTCCACCTGCTTTCATCTGTGGTCCAAGGATCGCCGGCGCATTGAACGGCACTACAGTGGGTTCACCTGGGATACCCTTGGCCGGACGAGGCAGCCGGATTCTACCCCCCCCCCCCTCCTACTCCTGTCGGCTTACAAGCGACCGGATTAACCCCCTCTAGTGTATCTAGTATAATCATTAAAGTATCATTGCTGTTATTCCTTAACTATTCCAGGTCGTATATTTACCACCTGCGCCTTCAGAGATTGGACATTCTCTATTGATATACCGACGAATACTCCTTGCCATAAAAGTGCATACTATTTCAATTCATAAATGTAATTAAGTGATTAAGTGCTTATTCTACACACCATCGCTGTGTAGAAATAAAGACCTGTTTCTAATTCGTACATTTGTGTTGGATCCGTTTCATCTACGTGAGAGTGTTCATGATAATATATTTATGCCGTGTACTGGGTGGCCGAATATTAAGTACAAAGGTAGTGGTAGTAAGTATCATATCTAGTAATACAGTCAGGGAATTGTACCCCTCAGTTACATTCGGGGTTCCACTTATTACGTTTAACAATGGCAAAGCCTTTTAAATATAATCAAAAAGTTCCTGTATTTCTGCAATATATGCGCAAAATAATAACGAGTTGAGTTACGCAGAGCACAGTCAGTGCTTATTTCCGCATTGTGAAAATATTCTACCACCGGCGCCACCTACGCATGGTCCGACCTGTGCTTAAATATACGCACAAAGTCAAGCACAAGTTCAAATAGATAAATCCCACACTTTGCTTAGGAATGGTCGTACGCACGGCTTAAGCACATATCTGTGCGTACGTCAGGTTGATACATGAGGGCCCAGGTCTTCGAGGTGCTCCGTTAGACTCCACTGGATGCCAGTCTTTTTATTGGTTGTGGTTTGCCTCATGATCCAGTCGATGCATAGGAGGAAGAGGAAGGGGGAAAGTAGGCAGCCCTGTTTCACGCCGGTGAGCACTTTGAAGTGTTCTTGTGCACATCCGTTATGTAACACTTGGTATTTCATGTCCTAATACAAGTTCTTGATTATGCTGATGTATTTTTTAGGGATTCCATAGTGTGCCATGAGTTTCCAAAGCAGCTTGCGGTCTACACTATCGAATGCCTTTTCAAAATCTATGAAATTGACATAGACAGGTGCGTGCCATTCTATGGATTGCTCGATGATGGTCAAGATTCAAGATTCAAGATTCAAGAGTTTTAATTGTCACGGCATACAGGTATACAATGAAATGCGGCTGGTCTTGCCCGCGACGATGTGCAATACAGTGGTACAACATATAATAGAATCCAATAAAATACAGTGGTACAACATATTAATAGAATCCAATAAACAGTGCAATAACAGGTACATGGTGTGCCATCCCGGTATCTGTACATTAGTATTTACAGAGCATATAGGACATGCTAGTTAGCTTTAGTAGTGCAATACACTGTTCCTGATGTTATACTACTTTAAGTGGCCTTTCCTCTGGCCATAAGTGTGCGTGTGTGCGGCATGAGTGTTAAAGTGGCTGCTAGTGTGTGAGCGTGCTCAGCGTGCGTGTCGTGTATGTACTTGTGTGTGGATAGTTCAGTTTCTGTGTCTCTCAATGTTCATTGTTCAAGGCTCTGATGGCCTGGGGGAAGAAGCTTAGCCTAAGCCTCTCCGTCTTAGTCTCTAGAATTCGCAGGCGTCTGCCTGACCTCAGCAGCTGGAACAGGCTGTTATTGGGGTGGTGGGGGTCTTTCATTATCCTGCCGGCTCTGGATTTGCACCTCTTGTTGTATAAATCTGCCGTTCCTGAAACCGGCTTGGTTTTCTCTCAGTTCATCATCGACCCCTTTTCGCAGTCTGTCCAAGATAATGCGGTTGAACACTTTGCCTGGTGTTGAGAGCAACATAATCCCAGGATAGTTGTTGCAGTTCTTAAGGTCTCCTTTCTTGGGTATAATAGCAATGAGCCCGTCCTTCCAGTCTGTTGGTACATTTCCTTCTTTCTCCCAGAACCTTTTGATCAGCTGGTGTAGCATGGTGGCTGAGGTTTCAACGTCTGCCTTTAAAGCTTCTGCTGGAATGTCATCTGGCCCTGCTGCCTTGTCACGTCGCAATGCATTGATGGCCTTTTTCACCTCATATCTTGTTGGGGGGGCACAGTTGATCTCCAGCATGTGTGCAGCTGGCGGAATCTCCACCTCTTAGACAGGGGGCTTTCTGTTGAGGAGCTCCCTAAAGTTCTCAGTCCACCTTTGGTGTTGTTATTCCTTGGTGGTGAGCAGTCGTCCTTGTTTGTCACGGATTTGTGTGTTTGTCTGTCTAAACCTCCCGGTTAGATGGACATACACAATGGACATACACCTTTCAGTAAACTTACATAAAAAATATTGGTCGGATAGATCTAATGTTAATATCACGTTAACAATCTAATGGCTAGCAAGCTCACCTGTGACATCGGTATGGCTTAATACAGTGCAAAATACAAGAGTACAATCTTAGTAAACTTTTATGAAAACAATACACAAGTTGGAACATAGTTTTGAACGTTTTATTAGTTAGTTTATTTACTGTCTTTCGAGTTTCAAGGCATTAATCCAGACATAGTTGCATTCCAGATCCATCCTGTTGTTGACATATCCTGTGTCCAAAGATGGCATCACATTTTGTTCTGTGCGTTGAATGTGCATTTTCCTCTTCTTTGAAAACATAACATTACTGAAATGAATAAGGAATGCAAAGACGATCGCTAGCTTAGCAACGTATTTTCATTCATAGCTGAGTACTGATCACTGAAAGTTGAAAGTGAGATTCATACAGAGTACATAGGCGGAAGTAAAAAAAATTCAAAGTAAAAGAAAACAGCTTTTTTAAGACCCATCCTCTCTCCAGGCAATGTAGTGGTTAAGACTCTCTCTCTCTCTCTCTCTCTCTCTCTCTCTCTCTCTCTCTCTCTCTCTCTCTCTCTCTCTCTCTCTCTCTCTCTCTCTCTCTCGCTCTCGCTCTCTCTCTCTCTCTCAATGTTCCTATTACTGTCTAATAATTTGATTATTAGTCATTTGCTCAAGCTGATAGATGATTTTGGCAATCTATCAGGATTTAAGATAAGGCATTCCTTCCACTTAATGTCATTGCGAAGGCAACCATCCTCCCAGAAAATATACCAATGGTAGAACACTTTAGATGTCTTGGAGTCGAAATATTCCCCACTATATGCCAAACGGTGAAGTTTAATTATACCGGAATCCTAGATAGGATCACAAAGGACTTCGACAGATGGTCAAAACTAAAAAACTCAGTGCAGGCCCGATCATCAATAGTTAAGATGGATGTTTTACCAAGAATCAACTTCTTCAGTTCGATGCTGCCGTTATCCCCCCCTGTTGGTTACTGGAAAAAATTACAATCCGCCGCGTATAAATTTATTTGGAACAACAAACGTCCACGAATAAAAAGATCCACTGCACAGAGAAATAAAGCCGACGGAGGTTTAGCATTTCCAGACTTCTACAACTATTTTAAAGTATTCTCTTTAAGACCACTGATCACCTGGTTTGATTCTCAAGCAGCTGTATCCTGGAGACCATTAGAGGAGAACATAGTGTCACCACATAGACTACAGGATATAGTATACACCAATTTATCAATTAAGCAATGCAACTTGAAATTTGGCCCTCTTATTACACATGTGATCCGGATATGGCGTGACACACAGAAAAAATTTACTAACCAATACAAATGGCATAGTCATTCTCCCATATTTAATAACAATTTACTACTTATTGCACAACAACCTATCAGATATACCAAATGGGAAAAAGAAGGGCATACATACATTAGGGGATATTTTCAACGAACAGGGTTTCTGTAGCTATCAAGATATACATAACAAATGTAACCTCACCTGTTCCACTTATTATTTCTATCTACAGTTATTAGCCACTTTGAAGGCTCATGGAGTCCCATTAAAGATACCACTTGAGCACCACATATATCACAAATTATTTTATGAAAGGGAGACATCGAGAAGCTTCGTCACTTACTTACATCTTCGTATGAAGTCCTTCCCCTAGACTCAGTTTGGAGGAAGGATATACCAGACTTGGAAGTAGATTTTGATTGGGCTGAAGTATGGGCAAACGTTCGGCTATCGTCACGCAACCCGGATCATCAACAGATTAATCTTAATTTTATTCATAGGACTTACCTGACTCCGATACGACTGAACCGAATGGGACTTAAACAAGACTCTCGATGCTCCTTATGTCTAAAGGGTGATATTGGTACATTTATGCATATGTATTTGGAATGCCCCCCTGTTAAGATATTCTGGGAAGAAAATAAAAATGTGTTCAAAGATTATTAGTCATTGTCATTGTCATTTAATAAAGACACAGTTCTGAGGAAGGTAGACTCTCCATACATTTTAAATGAATAAATAAACAAAGATAAGAACGTCCTTCCACTCCAAGTTTGGGTAAAATAAGAAGAAAAGAAGAAATGCCGGTCAGCTACTTGAAATGGAACTCTGGTTCACGTTCACGAAACACAGGCCATATTCCAAAACAAACAAGGTGGAACCAATTATTTGGTGGCATGAAAAAATTCAATCTGTAAAACTAACAGTGCAGAAAGAAGTGGCAGACATCTCATCAATGGCCCCACATAGCATCAGTTTACATGGTAAAATCAATTGGGGGGCATATTGATTGCTTTTATAATTGACCGAAGAACCTTCCATTTTTGGAGAGTATTGAGAGCCGCGCTGCAGACGGCCTGTGACGGTGTGTGTGACCAGAATGGAAAGCGCTCCTCAAGGTGTCCTCACGGTCAAGTACAGACACATCTACTGGTGTACACAAGGACAGAAGCTTTGTTTGGGACTGGAAGAGGGGGGCAGGGGGATGTTGTATGAGGAATGTTCAATGATCTCAGTGCTTTTCTTTGCGGTAAACACATTTGGAAAGTAAAGGAGAGCAGCGTAAGGCTTCTGTGAATAGGAAGGGAGTACTTTTTTGAGTGTTGTCTCTACTCAGTGTGCCTGGCCTGAGCCCTGCCTTTCCATCCTGAGCCCTGCCTCTCCATCCTGAGCCCTGCCTCTGAACCCTGCCTCTCCATCCTGAGCCCTGCGTCTCCATCCTGAGCGCTGCCTCTCCATCCTGAGCCCTGCCTCTCCATCCTGAGCCCTGCCTCTCCATCCTGAGCCCTGCCTCTCCATCCTGAGCCCTGCCTCTCCATCCTGAGCCCTGCCTCTCCATCCTGAACCCTGCCTCTCCACCCTGAGCCCTGCCTCTGAGCCCTGCCTCTCCATCCTGAACCCTGCCTCTCCATCCTGAGCCCTGCATCTCCATCCTGCCACTCCATCCTGAGCCCTGCCTCTTCATCCTGAGCCCTGCCTCTCCATCCTGAACCCTGCCTCTTCATCCTGAACCCTGCCTCTTCATCCTGAGCCCTGCCTCTCCATCCTGAGCCCTGCCTCTTCATCCTGCCTCTGAATCCTGCCCCTCCATAGTTTAGAGTTGACCTGGAACTCTGCACTTCACTTTATACTTTACACTATATATATATTTATTCAAATGATTAATCCTTCACTGCACTGTCCTGTGTCTGTTGTTGCTGTTGTTATGTGAAAACAAAATTATGGAAAAATGCATAATCTGTAACGCTGAAACAATTACCAATGTGGTTACACATAATTATGGCTTATTAAAGGAATCTGAATCTGAATCTGAAACTGAATCTGGAATCTGAAAATCAGATTGCTTCTAGGTCCAGCTCTTCATTTTCACCAACAATATCTGTGTGGCGGTGAGGTTAAACCCACTGAAACTCAGTTCACCCACCTTTTTAAGCTTATATATTTTATGGTTGAAATTCAAAATAAAGTTCAACACATTAGGCTGCAGACCCCATTTGATTAGATATAGTCTCAGACCCCATATCATAAGATCTACTATACTATAGGAGGGGAGATGACAGTGGAGAGAGAAAGAAACCTATGATCTGAAGTCATTCGTATACACTCTCGCACTCCGTTGACTTTTAGTGAATAAAATATTAGTGACATTTAATTCTTTCTGATTTCCCTTGGGACCCCCTGGAACCCCGTCAATGACCCCTGGGGGTCCCCGGACCTCATGTTGAGAACCAATTATATAGATTATAGTAAGTAATACCTGATTAATGCGAGATACAAGGAAATTGTGTATTCATGAGGGGAAAAACACCTTTTATTTCTAACACTGCATTACTGCTTATAAATGCAGAAATGTTTGCATATATTGTATTTTTCACTTGTGGTGCCATACATGTCATATTGTGTTGAGGTCTGGGGGAATGTTTATAAAACAAATATAGATCCTATTATTAAACTACAGAAAAGAGCTATTAGAATAATAAATAAAGCTAGTTATCTTGAATCGACAAATCCATTATTCATAAAGTCCTGCACATTCAAATTTGTAGATATGGTTTACAAAAAAACCTTTTCGTGCTAAGAGTAAGAACCTACCAGCTTGTATTCAATGTCTCTTTCAACCAAGAGAAAGAAAGTATAATTTAAGAGGGTTGTGTATTCTTAAAACATATAAAAAGGTAAGAACTAATGTAAAAGCTAGATGTGTTTCAATTTTGGGAGTTAAATTGTGGAATAGTCTTAGTGACGGGTTGAAGTTGTGTACCTCTCAGGGGAGATTTAAAAAGGCCCTGTTCAGGAGTACAGTTTTGAGTAAAACATCAAACGTTTATTTTCTCTTTTCTTTTTTCTCTTAAAGAAAAAGAAAAAAAATGATATCTTGCAGCATATTTAAAAATGTTCTTTCTTATATTAAAGTATATTTAGTTTTTAAGAATTGTAAAGGATAGGCAAAAATAAGCATGTGCTTCAGCCTATTCCTTTTTTTGGTCATTGAGTTTGGATTTTATGTGTGAGCTTACTTTGAATATGTACATTTGTGATTTTATTCTTTTTTTTCTTTTCCTTTTGAAAGTCCACACATGTGTGTTTTTGATTTATCTGTAAACAAAGACCGAAAATAAAACTATTCATTCATGTCCATTCCTGCATATCACCTCCCATCCCCAAGCAGAGCTTCAGTAAACATGACGTACCCTGTGAATGATTCAGACACTCTTTGGGCCAATCAGTGACAATACATCACCCTGTGTATAGTATAGATGTGTATCTGTCTCCTCAGGCCATGAGCTAAAATGGGTTCTTGATAATTCTTGTTCTTGTCAATAAGTGAGAGACCTTGTGGGGGGAAACTGTTCTTCAAGAAAACCAACATGGCAGAAAATCCATGATGGTGTAACATTGATGGTGTAACTCTGGGCAGATCTGGTGAGCAAGGATAACAACGTGCACCAAATATTATGTAAATCAAACTCACCGTGAGGGAGATATGACCTGATGCATTATTTATTTAATTAGTGTCTGTATTAATTTTTTATTACATGTAATACATTATTTGTATTAAATGTAGTACCCATCATCAGTATCCAGATGATGGATATTGAAGCATCCCTCATCTGATCCCAAAAAGGACTCTTTGATAGGTTACACAACACAACGATACCCACAATGAAAGATACTTAGTTTGTAATATGCTCATTCCATCTGTGTCTTCTTGTGTTATAGTGTCTTTACTTGCTTTGAGTTATCAAGAGGACTCTTTAATTTATTACCCTCATGATCCACAACAGCTGAACATCCTCTGGCTATATTTAAAGCTAAAGGTTATCAGCTCCTAGGCTGTAGAATGTAGGATAAACAGCCCAAGATATCATAATTTAAATCACTTCTTAAAGCAAACTTATATAAATTGTTTTATGTATTACATTTTTTTGTGTGTTTTTTCTTTTTGTGTTTTGGGAAAAGTAATAGTTTGTTAATATTAATATACAGAGGTGGGACCAAGTCATTGTTTTGCAAGTCTCAAGTCAGTCTCAAGTCTTGGTACTCAAGTCCTGAGTCAAGACAGGCAAGTCCTGAGTCAAGTCCCAAGTCAAGACAGGCAAGTCCTGAGTCAAGTCCCAAGTCAAGACAGGCAAGTCCCAAGTCGAGTCCCAAGTCCTAACCTTTGAATTTCGAGTCCTAAACAAGTCATAATGTGCGCTTCACCAAAAAGATTCATTATCAACTTGTTGGCAAAACATTATCTAATTTCTATAAATGTAATAATATTCAGATTCAGGGTTAGTCTTACAGATACATTTGGACAAGAGCTGCTTGAGAAAACCAGTTCAGGAGTATATTGGAAAAAAATAATAATGATCACCATATCCATTTTAAAGGTAGGATAACAATAACCAACATATTGTCCTCCCAATTGAACCAATCATTTATTTAACGTCTGCCGGCCCTGTATACAGTCTATGGCACATTATCCATAATAGCAGACCTCGGTTCAACTAACTAGTCTACCATAACCCTTTATCAAGATGTGGGAGGGTTGTAAACAGACCAGATTATTACAAAGACTATGTGACATGAGCACATAATATTGCACAAAATATTATAATAGATTCGTAAGAAGAAAAATAATCCTCTGTATTTTGTAGTATACCCACTACAGAGGGCCAGAATAACACCAGGAGCACAAGTCTAAGTCATCATGGGGACTCTGTTACTTTGTTTTCATTATTGTATTGAAGGTTGAATGTTAAAAAAAGGGGGGGGGGAACGATTTGCACTACTTAGTGATGTGATTCCAGTGGACTATTGACATAGTGTTGTTCTACATATATGTTCTGCTAAGGAAGGTTCTGCATTCTGGGAAAGTATATAGGGCAATACAGCTAAACAGGGGGGATGTAGTGATATGCAGTAGGGACTATAATGCCGGTGCGCGACCCGGACGGTATATATGGGTGAACGTAAGGTTATGTATATAACCTAGTTATATGAGTACTGGCTGAGCGTCCCGCTCTTAAGCCTATCGAGATATCCCTTATCTCATATACCTACTGTACTCCACTAACGAAAAACAAATACGCCCACACCTGCCGGGTCCCGCCCCTATGGAGGCGTAGCCTATAAGACACTAGGCATGGTCACCAAACACTCTTCCTCGCCAAAAAACCCGTTTCCAGGAAAAGATTCCTCAAAACGGGGACTCAGGGCCGTTAAGAGCGGGACGCTCAGCCAGTACTCATATAACTAGGTTATATACATAACCGTACGTTATATTATCGTACTTGGCCATCGCGTCCCGCTCTTAAGCCTATCGAGATATGGGGTATTTATGTGAAAAAAAAGATTTATGGAAAAATGCATACTCTGTAACGCTGAAACAATTACCAATGTGGTTACACATAATTATGGTGTTATGGTTTGAAACCGACCCCAACAGAACGGCACAGACAGGTAGTTCAGAGTTAGCCAAAGACTAGGGCGTATTTATTTCTGAAACAGGAATGAGCGAAATAACAATAAGAACAAAACAAAGGGGAGAATGTTCTTGGCAGAGTTGTCTGCGGCTCTGCAGATCGTCCCGGTATTGAGATGGAGAAGCGGCGTAGCGCCACTGCCTCTGCGGCTCTGCAGCTACTCCAGGATCCAACTCGGGGAGGAACGGAGAGAGAGAGAGAGTGGTCAACAGTGATGCCGGTAACGCGTTACTAAGTAACGCGTTATTGTAATCTGATTACTTTTCCCCGAAAATAGTAATCTAACGCGTTAATCTTTAAAAGACAGTAATCTGATTGCAGTTACTTGTCCAAGTGGCTGTGCATTACTATTTCGTTACTATCTCATCATAAATTCATAATGCAGGCGGAATGCAGTATTTTATTTTGTTTTCGACAGTCAAAAATACATTTTTGAGCTGTTTTTCTTATTTGGGAGTGACGTGGTGTGCAGTGAAAGGGTTACACAAGAATGTGGCCCGCGGCGTGACTGGACTCTCTGTCTGTGAGTGACTCTGCTTTGGCCCAATCACATTCCCCATCCACAGTCTGCGAATCAGAGGCAGAGTAGGGC
The DNA here is from genome assembly GCF_963971535.1 of Notolepis coatsorum. Lineage (NCBI taxonomy): Eukaryota > Metazoa > Chordata > Actinopteri > Aulopiformes > Paralepididae > Notolepis > Notolepis coatsorum. The sequence goes on along the minus strand of NC_140175.1, from coordinate 59,265,319 downwards.
GGGTCTTCACAGCACGTCATGTGACATATGCGCCAATCGTGTGACAGCAGGGCTCCGTTGCATTCGTCTGAGAATTCCACCCCAAAACGCTTACAGGAAGAAAAATTATTATTACCGAGGCGCGCGGCTTATTATATTATTAAAACAGCTACTTGTGGGCACTCATAAAAACACCGTGGTCTACAAGTTGTTTAGCGAGAGGATGGTGGTAATGTGCTTCAATAGAACAATGGATCAATGCCATGTCAAAACTCGGCTCCGCTGATCTGAAGCCAGGGCTCCGCAGTACACACACAGACACACACACGCGCGCGCGCACACACGGGATCGCAGCAGCACACACACATTTCCACTGTCCAATAGACAAGCGCCCTTTTCGACCGCGTGACATTGTTCAGATGTTTCAACTTCACCCGCAGAACCTCACCGAGTCCACCAAAACTATATGTGAAAGCGACCTAAACGTAAATACTGTCTACCGCTAAAAACAGCACATCCAATTGCATTGAAAGCATCTGGAATCACAACACTACGACGCTTCGACTAATGTATATTTGATGGTGGCAGAGCAAAAGCTCTTATTTGCCAGATTTACAGTTAATTTACATGTTAAAGAGAGACTGATTGTATGTTTATAGAGAGACATTTATAAAAACAATTTAATAGTTACAGTTGATATAATTGAATAGTTCAGCCTGCATTTGTTAGATGTGAATGGATACACTGGTTTTGTAAAACCACTGGCTGGCTGCTCTAATGCTGTGAGCATCATAGACTGTTGCTTTACCATACTTGATGGTACAGAAGCTGAAGCACTAGTTTAACAATTTACGTTATGTGCAGAGAAACAAGTTAAAAACAATTTATGCACTTTCAATAAAGCGTTTTAAAAAAACTGTTGGGGGAACGACGACGACTTCGTAACCTAGTTACTTTCAAAGTAACTAAGTTACTCTGATAATCAAGTAATCAGTAAAGTAACTTGGATTACTTTTTAAAGGAGTAATCAGTAATCAGTAATCGGATTACTTTTACAAGTAATCTGTGGCATCACTGGTGGTCAATAAACAAGCCAACGGAATACTGAGGCAGTCCAGTCCTCCTTAGCTGAGTCCAGTATAAACATACGTGACTTAATCTTCAGTGTTTACCAACACACAAGTTTAGCTGAGCCCAGTACAATCCCACGTGACTTATTCTTCAGTGTTACCAACACACAAGTTTAGCTGAGTCCAGTACAAAACAAAAACGGCAAATCTTCAGTGTTATCCAAACACACAGAAAACAGAGAATCCAAAAGGTTCGTTCCAAAAACTCACCAAAGCGCAAATGCGCAAAGCGGGCAACGAGGCACAGCTCCAACGGATGATAGAGATACACAACAGCGGCGACTTCCATGGACGTCCTGAAGAAAAACAGACAAGGCACAACAACGTGGGGAACAGGCAGTAGCAGTGGTAATCCAAAACGACCCGACAACGATTGACAGAAAGACCCGAGTATATGAAGGGCTCAGGGCGCTGATTACAAACAACCGACAGGTGCGTGACGGCAATTGGTACTTGACCTAGAAGCGTGTGGTGGCAATGAGCCAATCCTCCTCACAGTACCTTGAAGCGTGTGGCGGGAATGGGCCAATCCTCACAGTACCCCCCCCCTCCACGGGAGCCACCCGGCGACCAGCCCGGCCCGGCCTGTCCGGATGGGAACGATGGAAGTCGGTGATCAGGTCGGGGTCCATGATGAGCTGGCGGGAGACCCAGCTCCGTTCCTCCGGGCCGTATCCCTCCCAGTCCACCAGGTACTGGAACCCCCGTCCCCGCCGTCGGACATCCATAAGCCGACGGACCTGCCACTGGGGATGTCCGTCCACCATCTCGGGAGGAGGCGGGTCCGGAGCAGGAGGCATCAGGGGACTGAGGGAGACAGGCTTAACCCGGGACACATGGAAAACGGGGTGAATGCGCATGGACGCAGGAAGCTTAAGACTCACCGCCGCGGGACTGAGCACCTTTAGAACCTCAAAAGGACAGACGAACCGGGGGTTAAGCTTCTTGGCCGAGGATCGAAGCGGAAGGTCCTTGGCGGACAGCCACACCCTCTACCCAGGGTGGTACGTCGGCGCAGGGATCCGGCGCCGGTCAGCCCCACGACTGGCGCGCTCCGATGACCGGAGCAGTGCAGTCCTGGTGATCTCCCAGACCTGTCGGCACCGGTCGAGATGGTCCTGCACGGAGGGAACTGCCACCTCCGACTCCTGTGCAGGGAAAAGAGGGGGTTGGTAGCCCAGGGATACCTCAAAAGGCGAGAGGCCGGTGGCGGAACTGACCAGGGAGTTGATGGCGTACTCGACCCAGGGGAGGAACCGGCTCCAGGAAGCGGGTTTCTCGGCAGCCACACACCGAAGAGCAGACTCCATGCTCTGGTTCATCCTCTCTGTTTGTCCGTTAGTCTGGGGATGATAACCAGAGGAAATACTGACTGTTGCCCCCAATCCCTTGCAAAAGGCCCGCCATACCTGGGAAGTGAACTGGGGGCCCCGGTCCGAGACGACGTCCTGGGGAAAACCATGGAGGCGGAACACGTGGCTTGTCAGGAGGTCCGCTGTCTCGGCAGCCGAGGGAAGCTTGGGAAGGGCCACGAGGTGAACCCCCTTGCTGAACCGATCCACCACGGTCAGTAGGCACGTGTTCCCCTGGGACGAAGGAAGACCCGTGACGAAGTCCAACCCCACATGGGACCAAGGGCGGCTCGGAATGGGAAGCGGCTGCAATAGCCCGGAGGGTGCCTGGTGGGAGGCCTTGCTGCGGGCGCAGACCGCGCAGGCCAGAACAAACTCCTTGATGTCGTTCCTGATGGTGGGCCACCAGAATCGACGAGCCAGGAAGGAGAACGTGCGATGAACGCCCGGGTGGCAGGCGAACCGGCTGGTATGGCCCCACTGGAGGACCCGGGACCGGACTGAGTCGGGGACGAAGAGGCGACGAACGAGTACATTGCCGGGAGCGGGATGGAAGCGTAGGCCGATGTGTATCTGTCTCCTCAGGCCATGAGCTAAAATGGGTTCTTGATAATTCTTGTTCTTGTCAATAAGTGAGAGACCTTGTGGGGGGAAACTGTTCTTCAAGAAAACCAACATGGCAGAAAATCCATGATGGTGTAACATTGATGGTGTAACTCTGGGCAGATCTGGTGAGCAGGGATAACAACGTGCACCAAATATTATGTAAATCAAACTCACCGTGAGGGAGATATGACCTGATGCATTATTTATTTAATTAGTGTCTGTATTAATTTTTTATTACATGTAATACATTATTTGTATTAAATGTAGTACCCATCATCAGTATCCAGATGATGGATATTGAAGCATCCCTCATCTGATCCCAAAAAGGACTCTTTGATAGGTTACACAACACAACGATACCCACAATGAAAGATACTTAGTTTGTAATATGCTCATTCCATCTGTGTCTTCTTGTGTTATAGTGTGTTTACTTGCTTTGAGTTATCAAGAGGACTCTTTAATTTATTACCCTCATGATCCACAACAGCTGAACATCCTCTGGCTATATTTAAAGCTAAAGGTTATCAGCTCCTAGGCTGTAGAATGTAGGATAAACAGCCCAAGATATCATCATTTAAATCACTTCTTAAAGCAAACTTATATAAATTGTTTTATGTATTACATTTTTTTGTGTGTTTTTTCTTTTTGTGTTTTGGGAAAAGTAATAGTTTGTTAATATTAATATACAGAGGTGGGACCAAGTCATTGTTTTGCAAGTCTCAAGTCAGTCTCAAGTCTTGGTACTCAAGTCCTGAGTCAAGACAGGCAAGTCCTGAGTCAAGTCCCAAGTCAAGACAGGCAAGTCCTGAGTCAAGTCCCAAGTCAAGACAGGCAAGTCCCAAGTCGAGTCCCAAGTCCTAACCTTTGAATTTCGAGTCCTAAACAAGTCATAATGTGCGCTTCACCAAAAAGATTCATTATCAACTTGTTGGCAAAACATTATCTAATTTCTATAAATGTAATAATATTCAGATTCAGGGTTAGTCTTACAGATACATTTGGACAAGAGCTGCTTGAGAAAACCAGTTCAGGAGTATATTGGAAAAAAATAATAAGGATCACCATATCCATTTTAAAGGTAGGATAACAATAACCAACATATTGTCCTCCCACTTGAACCAATCATTTATTTAACGTCTGCCGGCCCTGTATACAGTCTATGGCACATTATCCATAATAGCAGACCTCGGTTCAACTAACTAGTCTACCATAACCCTTTATCAAGATGTGGGAGGGTTGTAAACAGACCAGATTATTACAAAGACTATGTGACATGAGCACATAATATTGCACAAAATATTATAATAGATTCATAAGAAGAAAAATAATCTTCTGTATTTTGTAGTATACCCACTACAGAGGGCCAGAATAACACCAGGAGCACAAGTCTAAGTCATCATGGGGACTCTGTTACTTTGTTTTCATTATTGTATTGAAGGTTGAATGTTAAAAAAAAAGGGGGGGGGAACGATTTGCACTACTTAGTGATGTGATTCCAGTGGACTATTGACATAGTGTTGTTCTACATATATGTTCTGCTAAGGAAGGTTCTGCATTCTGGGAAAGTATATAGGGCAATACAGCTAAACAGGGGGGATGTAGTGATATGCAGTAGGGACTATAATGCCGGTGCGTGACCCGGACGGTATATATGGGTGAACGTAAGGTTATTTATATAACCTAGTTATATGAGTACTGGCTGAGCGTCCCGCTCTTAAGCCTATCGAGATATCCCTTATCTCATATACCTACTGTACTCCACTAACGAAAAACAAATACGCCCACACCTGCCGGGTCCCGCCCCTATGGAGGCGTAGCCTATAAGACACTAGGCATGGTCACCAAACACTCTTCCTCGCCAAAAAACCCGTTTCCATGAAAAGATTCCTCAAAACGGGGACTCAGGGCCGTTAAGAGCGGGTCGCTCAGCCAGTACTCAAATAACTAGGTTATATACATAACCTTACGTTATATTATCGTACTTGGCCATCGCGTCCCGCTCTTAAGCCTATCGAGATATGGGGTAGAACGGACGCGAGGCCCGACAAATGCACCCCCTGAGGAGGGGAGTCCCGTCACCCATCCTTCCTAATGAAGGGGGGGCGCAGTCAACTCCACCCGAGTGCGAGCAAGAGGGAACTAGAACCCCTTGAACACACAGCACAGGCAGAACCACGTGTGAACTAACACACTGTGGCCCATACCCACACACTCCTGCTACCCTACCAAAGGACGGGAAGCAGGAAAGGCCACAGCCCCCATAACCGCCTGGGAGACAGAACCCCCGGTCATGTCCATGAGGTAAAACCTTACAAAGGGGCCCGGGGAGGACCATGAAGCTGCAGCACAGATGTCCCCCACCCTGCCTGTTGATATACGCGGCTGCCGTCATACTGTCTGTCCTGACCAAAACGTGCTCACCTACCACCAGGTGGTCGAACCATTTGAGGACCAGGAGGACCGCCTTCAATTCCAACACATTGATGTGCGGGGTAGACGGGCCAGCACGGACCTTCGTCCAGCTTCCCCCCACTGCGTGGGTCCGACACGTCCCTCCCCAACCCGTGAGAGAGGCGTCGGTGAAGACCATGACGTGTGAGCGCCTGCTGCCCATGGGGACCCCAATGGTGAGGATACCCAGCCTCCTCCAATGGGCGAGATCTCCCCATATCGACAAAGGAACCGTCAACCGTTTCCATTTGTCCCTCACCGGATCTATTCCCATAGAGAAAAACCACCTCTGTATCCTCCTCATGAAGAGGAGGCCAAGAGGAACCACGGTGTGAGCAGATACCATCATACCGAGCAGGCGCATCACTTGCAGCGCCGTGACCGTCCCTCCCAGACGGAAACCCCTGAGCGCGCGAAGGATAGACACCCGCCGCTGCTCCGAGAGGGTTACAATCATGGGCCTTGACCTCAACGTCAAGCCCAAGTACTCCACCTGTTGACTGGGAATAGGCGTACTCTTCTTCCAGTTCACAGCAAAACCCAGCCTGGTGAGGAATTCCACCACCAGCCTGGTATGAGACCTGGCAACCTCCTCCGAACGACTGAGGAGCAGAATGTCGTCGAGATAGAACAGAACCCGTATACCCCGACGACGTATAGGCTCCAGCACAGTCGCTACGCACGTGGTGAATGTGCGGGGAGCCAGAGAATAGCCGAACGGCAACCTCTGGTACTCGTACGCTACGCCCTGAAACAGGAACCGCAGGAACTTCCTGTGAGGAGGGAAAAACGGGATTTGGAAATACGCATCCTTCAGGTCTATGGAGGTGAACCAGTCTCCCCTTCTGACAGCAAGCAGAAGGAGTTTGACGGTCAACATCCTGAACGGTCTCGCTACAATCAGCCGATTGAACGCGGACATATCCAGTATAGGTCTGACCCCCCCCTTTTTCTTGGGCACCAGAAAATAACGGGAGTAGACGCCTGACATCGCGTCCTCTCTCGGGACAACGACTACGGCCTGCTTCGCCAACAGAGATCGGATCTCGTCGGCCAGGGCTGTCACTGCTTCTGACCCTGACAATAGGGTCGGCACCAAACTTGAGAACGGAGGTTGGGGTTGCGCGAACTGTGCGACGCACCCAAGGGGGGACCCCGACAGAAAGGGCCGGTTTGATACGGGAGAAGCTGTCATCAAACTGGTTGACACACCCCCCCCCCCCTGAACACCCCTCTAGGGCATGCTGAGGAGTTGTTCCACAGCTAGACACGCAAGGCATGAGAGCCCCATGGGCTCCTACACGCCGAAGCCCTGCAGTGATATTGCTATCACCCAAATCACGCTCGCCTCTTCTTTGCAGACCACTGCCGCTCTCACAGGAGTGGGAGGCATCAGCGCGATACCCCGCCTGGCGAAGGCGAGGCCGGGGTAACCCTTGCTGTGCATTCAACAGAAGAGGCCTCGAGTCCCCCTGCTGACCACTGTAGCTAGAGGCAGCCGTAACACCAGACTCCCCCATCACACACCATGTGGTGCAGGAGCCACGCGACAGCACAACATTCTCACGGACAGACCCAGGCTCAGCCATTAACTGGGTGTCAGCCCCTGTCCCCATGAGAAGTGAAGAATGGGGCCGCATGCGCTTCAAAGAAGGTTTGCGGCCCGCAGCCAAAGGAAAACGATCAGAGCCCCGCTTCCGTGGGTAACAGAGAGAGGTTTGAACGGGGAGCGGGCTGCTCGCGGCAGAATGACAACGGCTTGTTTTATCCAAGCCGCATACACCCAAAATGCCAGATCCCTCGGCCGCCAAGGCTGTCGGCCTTGTGGATCCCTGTTGACTCTCCGCCCAGGGCACCACTGGCGGGGGAAACATGGCCGCCTGTCGAGGGCCTCGCCACAGTCGTTGACGAGGCCGTGCTCCCACCTCTGGCTGCACAGCGTGAGGCGATGTGGGACCCTGATCAACAACCGCCTGCGCCTCCACAGAATGACCAAAAAGACTTTCCGTGGAAAAAGGAGTCGTGAGGAGAGAAAACCTATCCTCTTCCCCAAGAGGAGAGTGCTCCAACCAAACATGCCTAACAACAAACGTTGATAGCATCCCAATCCTCCCCGCAGTTATAGCTTGCGACTGAGTCAAGATCTCTATAACACCACAAACATGCAACATGTTTACAATGTCGGCTGGACCCATAGCCCCACTACCCGACGCCAATGTGGATAGGAAACTAGCCAGCTGACCATAACACTGGCCGCCGCTACAAACCATCCTGCAGCAGTATACCACTCATCCGTCCATACTGCCACCCTCCGAGCCGATTCGCTCTCAAGCGTCGGCCGGGTGGGACATCGTTCATCCCCGCCGAGACGCAGGATCAAAGCTACCTGGCTACGCAGCCACGGTACACTCGGCCTGCACCCTGTTGTTAGCCCCTTTACCCGTAAAAAAGGTAAATAAGACTCAGCGAAACCCCCCACATTAGCAACCGACTGACCTTCATCAATGAACCGGGCAAGAGGAGGGAAAAGCGACAACGTCCCTCGGCGGGGAGTATTAGAACAACGACCCATTTCAGCATCAACATTAGCATTAGCAGTAGCATTAGTAGCATTAGTGTAAGCAGCATGCTCCAGGATAGCCAGGAAAACGTCCACTGCAGTGGAACGTTCACCAAGTCACCCCGGCCCTGGCGCCAAAACACACTTCACAGCATTACTAACACCAACATCAATGCCTGATGACACAGGACCTACCTGTGTACAAGCTGGCCCGATAGCCAAACCTTGTACGCTGCCCCTTGGTCTGCTGCCGTCAGACGAGGAAACATCAACATAGGCCCGACGTGTCGCTGAAACATGCCCCGAAGATTCCAGGGGTAAACAAACTTCCGGTAAGCTTTCGACATTACGCAATTTCTCAAATCTTTTCATATCAACTAGTTACATAAGGCGCACTGCGACCGTTATGATGGAAACGAAATAGAGGAAGAGTGTTTGGTGACCATGCCTAGTGTCTTATAGGCTACGCCTCCATAGGGGCGGGACCCGGCAGGTGTGGGCGTATTTGTTTTTCGTTAGTGGAGTACAGTAGGTACAAGAGATAAGGGATATCTCGATAGGCTTAAGAGCGGGACGCGATGGCCAAGTACGATAATATAACCAGTATAATGCATGTAAATGTCAAACTGAGTAAACTTGAGTCCAGTCTACAACTAAGTGTCTTCATTGTCTCTATAACACTTCAGACTGTGTTGCTCATTGATTTAACTACTGTAGCTAGCAAGCCAAGTTACTTACCGTTCTTTGTGCAGCTTCAAATGTCGAACGAAGTTGGAAGTTGTCTGTGATGTCCCCGTCTGTGATTTTCCACCCGCACGTTTTGCATACTGCAATTCGTTTTTTGTTGACCACCACGTCGTTTTTATAAGCAAACAAAGCAATATTTGGTATAATTTTCCACTGGATCCGTCGTTCGGAATTGTAACGTTACTTCTTCGTCGTGTCATTCTCTCGCGCAACGTGATTGGATGCTGTCGGATTGTTTCAAAACAAAGTGGATCTGGGAAATGAAGTGTCTATTCGACTGGAAATTTATTAATCCACTGCACATTTAATAACATAATTGTGTATCGTTTGGCATGGGGGAAGGTATCAAGTCTTCTCAAGTCAAAAGGCTCAAGTCCAAGTGAAGTCACGAGTCATTGGTGTTAAAGTCAAAGTCGAGTTGCAAGTCTTTTTAGATTTTGTCAAGTCAAGTCTAAAGTCATCAAATTCATGACTCGAGTCTGACTCGAGTCCAAGTCATGTGACTCGAGTCCACACCTCTGTTAATATCACTGTTGAAGTTAGAATAGTGTCTATGAGAAGGAGACTTGTATTGATGTTAGTATTAATATCACTCTGTTGAAGTTAGACTACCGTCTATGAGAAGGAAACATGTATTGATGTTTCCAACTAATGATCATAAAATAATTGATTGCAACACAATTCCTTTCCATATCTAATGGGGCAATAATCTTGATAAAGCTACAGGTTTGACACTAATGGATTTCATTCTGGTGGTGATTTGTTACCATAATTTATAAAAACCGTTAAGGAGCTGAATTATCATTCTGTACAGACATACAATGTGAAGCTCTAATTTCCATGACTATTATCTCTGTTACTGAGGGAACGCTAAATCACCACTGTTGCTGTTACTGTTGTTGTTGTTGTTGTTGTTGTTGTTGTTGTTGTTGTTGTTGTTGTTGTTGTTGTTGTTGTTGTTGTTGTTGTTGTTGTTGTTGTTGTTGTTGTTGTTGTTGTCATCACCAGTTTGATCACCTCTTCAAACTCACAACCCAAAATACTTTTCACAGTCTATTTCCATCAATGCCAGGGCAGAATAACATTGAAGGGGCATTTTGTTTTTACCTGAATCCTGTCGGAGGAGGACATGTGATAATCGGTCATAAAATGTACCAACAGCTGTGTCTCGTGAGCTCGGTTGCATCAGGATGATGTCACTCGGTGGAGAGTAGACCTCTAGTGAACTGCAGATGCTTTTTCCTCAACTATTTCTTCAACTTTCCTCGAGTTGTCCCTATATTATAATAGAAAACAGTTAAATGGCATTGTGTGTGTGAAAAGAGAATCTAACTCTATGGCCTTCATTCTATCCAGTCTAATTCTATGGCCTTCATTCTATCCAGTCTATCTCAGCAGTCTTGATGTATTTTCAGAAGGATGCTGACTGAGTTGTGAAGTCTCCTCAAGTTTTTTTTTTGAATTCATTTATTTACCCCATTTCTCATATCAGCAAACATTTGGTAGTGGAACTCCGTTGAACGCATTCCAACATACCAGGAATTGTGCACCATTCATAAATGATGACACATTTGTTATTTCCACATGATCAACATTCTACAACAGCCGTCTTGTGTGCACTGAAGCAGATTACCACAATACACCGGGGGAGGTGACTTCCCATACATCCTAATTCTCTGTCCTTGACATCAATTCCCAGAGTACCCACTTCTAACAACACCCCCTGTTGAAAAACCTCAAGTTCACAAACACATTTTCCTCGTTCTTCTCATCAGCAACAAAGAGTTGACAACCAGCCTGCGCTGAACACTCCAACGCTCCTCGTTCTCTGACCACACATGAATGAATGAATGAATGAATGAATGGATGGATGGATGGATGGATGGATGGATGGATGGATGGATGGATGGATGGATGGATGGATGGATGGATGGATGGATGGATGGATGGATGGATGGATGGATGGATGGATGGATGGATGGATGGATGGATGAATGAATGAATGATTTTATTTCGGTCTTCTTTTACAAAGCAATGTACAGTAGTAGAACATTTATAAACTAAAGAAAATTACCGAAAAGGTGTAGGCTGAAGCCGAGGCTTATAATTGACTATACCCTTTTTACATTACATTGTTTACACACACAAAAAAATACAAAAAAGAAACATAATTCAGTACATAATTTTGCAAAAACAAAAGGTTACAAAAGTTTAAGGCGAGACACTACAGGTGAATAGGGTAAAAAATGTAACTAATAGATATCACAATGAAACTTCCCCAGTTGATTACTTATATTAAGACAAGACTTTTTTGTATTACAAGTTTTCTGAAATTGTATGTTTATATATGCAAATGAGGCATGATCTACTTAAATATGCAATAATTTGCATATGATTCCGGGACAGAAATCTGAACATTGGATAAAGCCATTTTCAAAATTATAGTTTCATTTTGTTGACATATTAGAGCCAAAGGTTATTACAGAGGGGATTTTGGATATCTCTTTTTATCACTCCATAAATCAGAAAATACTCCATTCAGTCAATTTTTATGGTAAAATTCCATATTTCGCCATGTTTTTAGGAATAAAATGTGATATAAATCAGGGTATGAATGCGATATCAACAAACCCTTCTGTAAATACCTTCAGAACATAGATATGAATAGAACTGGAGGTTTGGTGTATGTGAGTGTTACTGAAGTGGAGATTTCTGGCTCAGAGTATGAGGAAAAACTCTTAAAACTCATTTTTGGGAAAAATTTCTGTATTGTAAAATGCCATACTTTTTTTTTGAAACAGATATTTACAAACACAATACCTAATCAAACCATTAGTAATAGACAACCTAAACACATGCCTGATAACTGAATAATAATAATAATAATGATGTTATTGAACTGAACAGAACTACACACAGGCTACAAACAGTGTAGTACAGTGTAGTACCCCCTAATAGGCAAAAAATATTTGAATAGATATCACTATGAAACTTTCCCAGTTTGTTATGTACATATAAACTAAGAAAAAATATATTGCAAGTTTTCAGAATTTTATGTTTATATATGCAAATGAGGCACTTCCCCATTAAATATGTGCACATTTATGGGTGCAATAAGGCAAAAAGAAGTAAAATAAACAACTAAATGTGTGTTATTGACGTTTTATTGTCACTAGTTTCATAGAAGACATGTTTAGGAAGCAAAATATAACAAAATCTCAAAATCAACAAAAAAAGGATATTTGCCTATTCACCTGTAGTGTCTCCCCTTAAGTTTTATATACAAAACGTATACACATTTATTTATAAATTTTTTATATATATTTGTTTTTTTTACATGAAATAAATCTCACTTCCATCACAGCAAAGTTCTACTAATCTGGCACAATGAAGCAGATTAATCCACCATGAAATGGTATACACGATTCATCCAAAATCTATATCTCTTTTACGTCTCTTCTGAAATGTAAGAGGTGGGTTGATTGATTGATTGATTGATTGGTTGATTGATTGATTGATTGATTGATTGATTGATTGATTGATTTATTGATTGATTGATTGATTGATTGATTGATTGAATGAACAGATTGCAGAATGGGTACAGTACAGTACAGCTCAAGACACACAATTGTTAAGGGGATGCAGACCAGAGAAAGACTTTCGTCTTGTTTACATCAGGGTCCCCCATTTTCAATTAATTTATGACATACACAACATACAGATATACATATATGAGAATCTAATCTAATCATCTAAACTAATGTAATCATGACATTTACAACATACAGTACTGTTACATTTTTGACATACAAGATATGCAAATATAAAGTACTGTTAAACAGATCCTAACAGTAAATATATACATACAAGGGAGGGGGAAATATACATTAGGAGGGGGTGGGTGGGTGGGAGGGTGTTCGGACATTTACAGAGATCCTAACAAAATATATACATACGAGGGGGAGGAGACTGTACATTGGGAGGGGGTGGGTGGGGGTTCATGACTCCTTACAGTCGAAAGACTTAATTCCCCACGTACCCAACTTCTTTCCCCATCGCATCAGAAAACCATTGGCATCAAATCTGCCAGGGTACAGAATCAGGGTAAGCCTGGGAGGTGCTGTTATTCCCCATGGATTTGACATTCTTCACCAGGCAACATATAGACATGGCTTCTCAGCACTGACTTGTCAGAGCTGGATCAATACCAGCCATGGGGGGGGGGGGGGGGTTCACAGGGCAGCATATGGACCTTTCTCTCTGTCACATGATAGAGATCTAACGGATCGATCTTCCTGAGTTTTTTTATTTCTCTTCTGATGGAGTGTGGAATGCTTTTGTTGTCATAACACCCTGTTACTTCACGCTCTATTTAAGTCCCTTAAAAAATATGTTTATTTTATGGAAATGTATTAACACACTCTTTATCTTTATCACACACACACATGCACACTTGCATACACACAGCCTTCACTCATATCTATCTATGTCATTACCCGTACCAGTAACCAAAAAAGTGCATTTGGAACTGTAGACTATTGTATTTCTCTTATATTCTGTACATCATATGTAAAACTCATAGTATTATTATGTACATCACTTATTTTTGTATCTACTATCATGTATAAATACTTTGTTAGTTCTGTAGAGATCCAGGCTAGGGTTTAATTTCTGTACTCTGGGTCATTACTTCCAGAATTTCTATATGGAATTATAGGTTAATACCTTCAAAATAATACATCACCTGTTCAAATCGGGAGGATACTTTTCAATCTATGTTTTATTAACCCACGACGATACCACAATAGCTCATTTTGAGCCACAGACCTTCAAAGACTTGGAGCTGTTTTTCATAACGATGCATGCACAACTACTTTACCCACGGCATCTACCCCCCCCCCCCCCCCCCCTTTCGCCTAACACCTCCTCTAGGTGATCTGCAGGAGAGCAGTGATGTGGCTTTGTTAGTCAAATCAAATGTATTTGTATAGCCATAAATCACATGGAATTGCCCCCATGGGCTTTACAAGTCAAGAAGAAACATCACAATAATATCCAGAACCAAAGAAACACCATAAAATCCATATTATGCAACACTCCAAGACTTTCCCCAATGAAGATGAGGAACGACTCACTAAAACCTATCAATAGGGGGGGAAAAGCACCACAGGCGGTGTGGAGGAGAGAAACCTCAGATGGGCTGTTCAAAGGGGATCCCCCAACAGGATGTCAGTGATAAGATAGTGTTGCTATGGATGATAGATGAATGGAGAATAGAACAGGCGCATAATTGAATGTATATGTGTAACAGTGTTAACAAATACTTTATTATAGTTCAATTATGTTAAACTTGGGACACAGCCATGGCTATTTATATTTTATTTCGTTTTGTATGTGATGCATTTTACTTTGAAGTTGTTGTGTTGCATTGTGGGTCCTCAGCACACATGAATACCTTGCTGATGGTAAGATGGTTTTCTGTCTGCTCAGACTCAGAATACTTAATTAGCATTATCTGTGCTTCATCAAAAACCCTGTTAGTGGCCAAATATGCACTTGTGTTTCATATTTATTGTCTAGTAACACTCGTTTTATATTTTGGTTCATGGAATTGCTTGGTTCGTGGTTACAAAAAACGATTAGCATGCTAAGCTAGCTGTTGTGTTAAATAACAGCTCACTAACATGGAACATGCTGTGTCTGAACAGGAGATGACCCAATGCTGTTTTGTACCTTACAAGCTGTGGTTGTGTGTTCCAAATTGTGCAGGTATGTCTTCTGTGTATTATTGTTTATCTGGTTTTGGTTATTATTTTGCACAGTAAATACTTATGCAGGCCTACCTGCAATTCAGCATTTATTCCTGCAGGGCGACCGTGATGTTCCTGCTGCCTTTTGTTATATGAAAAATGGGGCTTTAGAGGGAAGAGGTTATTATTATATTTTGTAATGTTGTCTGTGTACTGTATTTTCTTATTTGAAGTTAAGGCCTCTACATGCTACAGCAACTTCAAAGCAACTGCACCACAACATCGACAAAGCAACGGTGTTGTAGACACTCTGCATTTATGCTTCTGCAACATCGACGCGCAAAGTTAGTTTAACTAAAGTTAGTTTAGGTTCGTGTTAACGTTAGATAATGTACAAAATAAACGTATTTCCGGTGCTTTTAGACGTCGCTCTTTTATATTGAAATCCCCCGACCGGAAGTATTTGTGATGTATTCTGCTTGTGTAACTTTACGTTAGTTTTAACGTTAGCTGGCAGCTACAGGCACTCGAGGTCGAGGAAGAGCTGCTGAATTTAATCGGCAGGAGGAGAGAGAGCTCGTCAAAGCTGGATATATCCCTGTGGCTGTGGTTGTAGGCACGAAAATGCAGCTCGAACTACCTGTTATATTAAATTAATTGATTGCTGTTTAACAACTTGTCCGTGTCCAGTCCTTTCGAACTGCCCCACCGTCCGTTCATTGTAAACAATGATGCATGTACTTATATTAACGTTACTGTGTGTTGTTGTAGCTATGTTAATAAATTCTGAATGGCATTAACGTTAGTTGGGTATGATAGAGCATTGAATAGCATCAAGTTCAACACTAGCTGGCTGGCTACAACAATGGCGGATGGTATTCCTCGCTGCGGGACCAATATTATTCTATGACAGCCCCGCCCCATTCACTACCAACCAATCACTGCTACGCAATATCAACGCAACGGTTGTTTAGATTAGATTTGGGTGAAAGGTATGCAACGTCCTCGCAACACAGTCTACAAGACCCTCTAAAACAAGCGCGTTGAAATCGTGCTGATGTTGTGTTGAAGTTGCTTTGAAGTTGCTGTAGCATGTAGAGGCCTTTACATGTATTTTATAAGTAAATGTTTTATTGTTATTATTTGTATTTCTATCAGACTTTGTTAAACTAATTCCACTATATGATCCATGTTTGATCCAAGTCTGTAAGCACACATGAATACCTTGCTGATGGAGATGACCCAATGCTGTTTTGTACCTTACAAGCTGTGGTTGTGTGTTCCAAATTGTATATAGATGAATAAAACCACACTCTACTGCTCCAGCACCTGATTCCGTGTCGATTCTGGATGAGACAGCAGGCAGGACAGAATAGGATAGGTCACATTGGTGCCGTGACTCGAGACTCTTCTGTTGAGCTGTGGATGCTACAGAGCGATCCGGGAACTGTTCTGCTGCTGCTGTTCGTCTACAGTACATGAAGTCAGGTGGATGTGTTGCTCTGATACAGTACTATTGGTCAGATTGAGGAATATTTTTGATTCTACCAGTTATCCGTGCAAGCCCTTTGTGGATACTTTTTGTATTTTCTTTAATGATATTGTATGCTGTTCACTTGATTGTTTAACATGAGTGAATCTCAGGGGGGATCTTTTGTAACTTCTTTTGGGGTTGGCAGAGGTAGAGGTTTTAGGCCGTTTTTACAGTTTGACAGTCCTGTTCAGGGGGGTGGTATTGTGATGTCGGGTATCCAGGGTACATCAGGGGCCCCTTTGTTCAGTACAGATGTTGCCCCTCCCCCCAGCCAGAGCACAAGTGCCCCCACCCCAGCCAGCCAAAGCACAGGTGCCCCTACCCCAGCCAGCCAACACACAGGTTTCCCTGCCCCAGCCAGGCAAAGCACAGATTTCCCCACCCCAGCCAGCCAAAGCACAGGTGCCCCTACCCCAGCCAGCCAACACACAGGTTTCCCTGCCCCAACCAGGCAAAGCACAGATTTCCCCACCCCAGCCAGCCAAAGCACAGGTGCCCCTACCCCAGCCAGCCAACACACAGGTTCCCCTGCCCCAGCCAGGCAAAGCACAGATTTCCCTGCCCCAGTTAGCCAAAGCACAGGCTCCCCTGTCCCTACCCCTGATGTCATTGCTGCCAGTATTGTGAGTCAGATGGGTGATGTATTAATTCAGCAGGTCAGTCAGCGAGTAGCACAGGAGATAATTTCCCATCTCAGTCCACCTGTCAGTACCCTTTTTCACAGTGCTACCTCTCCATCTAACCATGCCAATCTATTCGCCCGTACCCCTTTGCACAGTGCTTCCCCTCCACCTACCCATGCCAATGTGTCTGCTACGAATGCATTTGATTCCCATTGGCAATATGTGTCCCACCGGAAGCTGGAGGAGCCACCCTGCTTCAGAGGAGACAGCTCAGACTCTGTTTCCATACAGCAGTGGGAGGAGCTCATGAGGAGTTTCATTAAGAGGGAACAATTGCAATCTGAGGAACAGGCAGAGGAGATTCTCACACACCTCAGAGGCAAAGCCAAGGATGTCGTCAGGTTTGGAACCAGGAACAGTGATACCGACATCACCCGCAACCCTGACGCCATTTATGGTCTTCTGCGGAAGCACTTTGATTCTGCCACATGCTCATCGCTCCCGTTAGCAGACTTCTACACCACTCTTCCTGAGAAGGGTGAAGATGCATTTGACTACTGGCTCAGGCTGAACCGTGCTGTTGACCTAGCCACTGAGCGTCTGAAGGAACAAGGCAAGACACTAGACAGCCCTGGCACTGAAGTGACACGTATGTTTGTAAAGAACTGCCCCTCCACTGAGCTTGCTATGACCTTCAGGTCAAAACAATAGACAGGTGGTCAGCTCATGAAGTTCAAGATATTCTGAATGAGTACCATTCTGAGATATCGTCGACGACAAGCAGAGCTCCCAAAGAAAGTGTCAGTAAATGCTCTTGCTGCTGTCCCTGCAACTGCGCTCCATGCTGAGGGACCGAGCCCACTGCAGCCGCAGGCCACGGACCCTGATGCCCTGAACCGCCTTATCAGCATGCTGGAGAAGGTGCTCCGGCAAAGACCTGTTGCAGGTTCATCCGGACAATCTGGCCCACAGTTCCCCAGGGTTGAAGGTTTGAATAACATGCCTTGTTCTGTTTGTCAAGACACTGCACATTCTGCATTCACCCACTGCCGTGACCGTAGGCTCTGCTTCCAATGCCACTCACCAGACCATTCCAGACGTGATTGCTCTAATAGTACGGCGCCAAACTACAGTCAGCAGCCGGGAAACTGAAAGATCCACACTTAATGGGGGACAGTGTGGATCATGATAGTGACCCTCCCTACTGTGATGATGATGATGATTTAGAATCCTTGTATGACTCTCTCGGTCCTGTCACACCCTCTGGGAAGACTGCCATATTCCAGTTGACACACAGGCTTCAGAGAGCTGACAGCTTGTTCTATACTGATGTCCGTGCTGCTGGTAAAGTTGATCTGAAAGCCATGATTGACAGCGGCTCCATGGCATGCTCATTGAGTGAGGCTGCTGCAGCGTGCCTTATGCAACGATGCAAACAGACGACATGATTGTCGGCAGCAATGCCATTAAGGTGCTTATACGTCAGATGAAGAGTTCTGATAACTACTGGAGTCTCTTAGCTTCACCAGTTGATGTTGCAGATGGTGAGTGCTACCAGTTCTTGTCCCTGCTATCCAACTCTGAGAAGTGGAAGGGAGGTCCCATGCCAGACAAGATCGGCACTGTAAAGCTGAGACAGAGTGTCACACTTGAGCCGTTGTGTGAACACCTTGTTTGGGGCAAGCTGCCTGCTTCTGCACCCATATCAGTGGGAAGCACAGTAATTGTTGAGGCAACCCAGTCAAGATCCAGGCCCAGGAATGTGTTGGTGGGCCGTGTCATATCACCCCTGTGGGGGAACAGGTGGGTGCCCGTGAAGTTGATAAATCCTAGCACTAGTGACACTAGTGACAGTGACACTGAAGAGGAACAGCAAGATTGCGGATGTCTCCCTGTGTGTTGCAGTCGAGGAGTTGTCCCCACCTGATAAGATCTCTATCAATATGCAGAGTGTCTCACAGCATCCAGTGGCAACAATGTCTCCTGAACAGGTGGAAGATGCTCTGAACAAGCTGGGACTGCAGGACCTGTACCTGAATGCCTGTGAGGTGTCAGACCTGTGGAAAGACAGACTGCTGCGACTTGTTGAGAGCTACGAGTGTGTCTTCTCAAGAGACAAGATGGACTGTGGGGAGGCTACAGACTTTGTCCACAAGATAAGCCTTGTGGATGAGAGGCCGTTTCGCCTACCCTATCGTCGGGTACCGCCCAGCCAGTACGAGACGCTAAGGACTGCTCTCAATGACATGGAGGAGAGGGGCATTATCCGAAAATCACACAGTGAGTACGCATCGCCTCTGGTCTTAGTGTGGAAAAAAGATGGCAGTTTCCGCATCTGTACTGATTTCAGGAGCCTCAATGCAAAGACTGTGAGAGACGCGCACCCACTGCCTCACCAGGCAGATACTCTTGCTGCGCTTGGAGGAAATGTCTTCTTCTCCACCATGGACTTAACGTCTGGCTTCTATAATGTACCCCTCTATGAGGAGCACAAGAAGTACATAGCCTTCTCTTCACCCTTCGGCCTCCATGAGTACAACAGGATGCCGCAAGGTTTGTCCAACAGTCCTGCGACATTCATGCGAATGATGATGTCAATCTTCGGGGATCAGAACTTCACCAGTCTGCTCTGTTATCTTGATGACCTGATGGTCTTTGCCCCCACGAGCAGCTGGCTCTTGAGCGTCTGGAGATGGTGTTCTTCCGCCTGAGGAATCATAAGCTCAAGCTAGCCCCCAAGAAGTGTCATATCTTGCGTAGGTCAGTAAAGTTTCTGGGACATGTCATCTGTGGAGATCGGGTGATGAAGGATCCTGATAAGATGAGGGCCATCACGGATGTGGGAGAGGCTGACCTGATGGAGAGCGATGGCGTCACTCTTTCCTGGAAGAAGATAAGGTCATTCCTGTGCCTAATTTTCTATTATCAGCACTTCATTGCTGATTGCTCTGTAAAAGCTAAGCCCTTGTTCAGGCTCCTCTCTGGAAGGCAGGTGCAGCGTAAGACCATGAAGAGCAGGATGGGCAAGAAACGATTATCTGCTCCACCAGTGCTTACGGCGAGCGACTGGACTGACGCATGCAAAGACTCATTGCAGACTCTGAAGAGTGAACTAGCCTATGGTGTCACCTTAACCCACCCTGACTTCAGTGAGCCCTTCATTCTTGCTGTCGATGCGTCATTCGATGGCATTGGCGCCATCCTGTCTCAAGTGCCACCAGGTGAAACTATCGCTCGACCTGTCGCCTTCGCTAGCAAGACACTGTCCCGGTCACAAATGAACTACCCAGCACATAGGCTGGAATTCCTGGTGTTGAAGTGGGCCATTTGTGAAAAGTTTGGCCACTGGCTGAAGGGGAGACACTTTACTGCCTGGACGGATAACAACCCGCTGTCCTACATCCTAACGAAGCCTCGCTTGGATGCATGTGAACAAAGATGGGTGGCTAAGCTTGCAGCTTTCGACTTTGATCTGAAGTATGTCCCAGGTGTTAAGAACATTGTGAGCCATTCGTTCAGTCATGTATCAGTCACCGTCTGATGAAAGAGCCTTACATTGCACTGTTGGATGAAGTCAATGGTGTTGTCAGAGGTACAGTACAGGATGCCTTCCGGCTGACAAACAACTGTCAAGCTGTTTTAGAAGTGGAACCAGGATCATCTGATTCAGATGCTGAAGCTGTCTCTCAATCTGTGGAGGGCTCCATCAGCCCTGAAGAGGTGTCAGCGGTGCTGATTGCCCATAGTGACAGTGGAATGACCAGTCTGCTTGGTGCTAGTCCACCGTTGCCCCAGTTACCTGGAGAAGACGCTTCCACTGTTATTCCCCAGAGCCGTATCTTGAGTCTTCAGGAGCAGGATGCCACAATAAGCCGAGTCATGTCCTATATGCAGCGGCATAGGAGAGCTACCAGGCGGGAAACAGCGTCTGAACCTGGCTGTGTCAACAAGCTCCTCAGACACTGGAAGAAGCTGCGGCTACAAGATGGGATCCTGTACAGGGTGAAAAAAGACTTCAGACTTGACAAGAAGCTCTTTCAGTTTGTTGTGCCAGATAGCCTCAAGCATCAAGTTCTCCTCGGTGTCCACAATAATGCTGGTCATCAGGGCCGTGCACGAACCCTCTCCCTTGCCAGGGAACGGTTCTTCTGGATTGGAATGGAAAACGACATGGCCAGCCATGTACGCCGATGTGAGAGATGTGTTGTTGGCAAAACACCTGAGCCTGAGGCCCGTGCACCCCTTGAGAACATTCAGACATCTGCACCAATGGAATTGGTGTGTATCCATTTCTGGTCTGCCGAACTGACTGACAAGAAGACAGTTGATGTCTTGGTAGTAACAGACCACTTCTCCAAAATGGCACATGCCTTTCCCTGCCGAAATCAGTCTGCGAAACAAGTTGCCCGGTGGTTGTGGGATGACTTCTTTTGTATTTATGGCTTTCCCCAAAGAATACACTCAGACCAGGGTGCCAACTTCGGGAGCAAGCTTATGAAAGAACTTCTAGAGATGACGGGAGTTCACAAGTCACGCACCACCCCATACCACCCAATGGGTAATGGTGTTGTAGAACGTTTCAACAGGACACTGGGGAACATGGTGAGAGTCCTGCCCCCTACTGCAAAAGCCAGATGGCCACAGATGCTGCAGACATTGACCTTCTGCTACAACTGTACCGTGCACGAGACCACTGGCTTTGCCCCCTTCTTCCTGATGTTCGGGCGAGTCCCGCGCCTCCCCATTGACATCATGTTCCAACATGTACGGATGACAAGGTAGTCAGCCGTAATTAGTTTGTTACTCGCTTGAAGCAAGACTTGTGTGCAGCCGCAGAGATTGCCCGAAGACACAGCCTCCAAGAACAAGCACGTCATGCCAGACTCTACAACCGTCGAGTCAAAGGCTCTTCGTTGGCTGTGGGCGATCGTGTGTTGCTGGCCCCTCGTGGTGAGAAAGGCAAGAGGAAGCTCTCTGACAGATGGGACTCAGCTCCTTGTGATGTTGTGTCAGTGAGGCCTGACATCAATGTGTACAGGATAAAAGACACCCAAACTGGCAAGGAGAAAGTTGTGCACATGAACCTTCTTCTCCCAGTCGACTTCCTTAACTTGGATGAGGATGAGACTCCAGTCTCCCTTGTGGGATCGGATCTCAGTGTTGTGGCTGATGGAAGTGGCCAGGAGTCAGTGGTAGTTGGCGGTGTGGATCGTAATGTCCAGACTATGGACTGGCTCATGAATACTCCTGAGATTGAGGACCCTGTTGATGGGAGTGATGTGGATGAGCTTATATCCATAGCTGCAGGAAGTGATTCCCTACCTGGTGACTTGGCCGATACACCTGATGGATCTGAACCTGTCCCTACCAATGCAGTCCCCTCCCCCGTACCTGTCCTTACAAATTCAGTCCCCTCCCCCGAACCTGTCCCTACCAATGCAGTCCCCTCCCCCGAACCTGTCCTTACAAATGCAGTCCCCTCCCCCGAACCTGTCCCTACCAATGCAGTCCCCTCCCCCGAACCTGTCCTTACAAATGAAGTCCCTTCCTCTGAACCTGTCCCTAACAATGCAGTCCCCTCCCCCGAACCTGTCCTTACAAATGCAGTCCCTTCCTCTGACCCTGTCCTCGCCGGTGCAGTCCCTATCCCTGATTCAGCCCCTGTCAGTGCAGCTCCTAAGACAGCCCATTCCCCTGTCATTGTAGCTCGCTCACCTGATCCAGACTCAGTCAGTGTGTCTCACTTAGATCTGTCAGATGATGTTGTCGTGGAAATATATTATCATGTTCTTATATATCTGTGTTGAGATATCATGTTATACAGTTTGACTTTCAGTATGACCAGGTTGACTGGTTGATGTGTGTATGTCTCTTTAAGAACACACTGACATCCCACCAGTCATAACAAAGTTGTTGTTGCTCCCAGTGACTGAGAACCATTTTTGTTTACCTTCGTCATCATATCTGATATATTATGTTATGTCTGACAACTGTGTATTTGGCATACGTGTGAACAGCGATCTGGGTCAGTCTTTGGCCAGACGCTAGTGGGTTAACATATATTGTCTCTGGCTGTAGACTGTCCTTTCAGACGTGGCCACGGTGAAATAAACTTTCTTCTTATTGTTAATAAACTTTTCTATTATTAATAATGACTCAGAATGATTTGTAAACGGCTCATCGTTTAGTCCTTTAATATTTCCCATTACAATGTTAACCAGGATACTGTTGTTTCTAAACAGCCTCAGAGTTTAAGTGCAGGTCAAACTGATGCGGTCACTACCAGGTTTGGGAGACATGTCAGACCTCCTAACAGATTGATTTGTGAGATGTTGACACAAGAGGTTGAGGATACCTCACCTGTTTCGGGTTCTGTTTTGAATCTCCTCAGGAACATGTTTGTGGTCTAAATGACCAAGAGTTTTTTTCAGTTTTTCTTTGAAGTCTAAGTTTCTGATAAGCCTTGATTGAGGGAGTGGTTTATGTAATTTTTGTTAAGTGTGCAATGAGAGCTAGGTGAGAAGAGATGTTCAGGAGGTGTAAACGGCATCTTCTATTGGTCTGTGAGAAGTGTGGGGTTTGGTACCACCCTATTCTTTTGCACTCCCTATGGGAGAATTTTGTATTGACTGTGTAATATGTCAGCGCTCTGGTTTCATAAACATTTTTGAGTGGTTAAGATATTGTTTTTTGTTTGGTTTGATGACTCTTGAGATTTGTACAAGAGTTTACCATAATTTAAGGTGGGTGTATGTAACAGTGTTAACAAATACTTTATTATATTTCAATTATGTTAAACTTGGGACACAGCCATGGCTATTTATATTTTATTTCGTTTTGTATGTGATGCATTTTACTTTGAAGTTGTTGTGTTGCATTGTGGGTCCTCAGCACACATGAATACCTTGCTGATGGTAAGATGGTTTTCTGTCTGCTCAGACTCAGAATACTTAATTAACATTATCTGTGCTTCATCAAAAACCCTGTTAGTGGCCAAATATGCACTTGTGTTTCATATTTATTGTCTAGTAACACTCGTTTTATATTTTGGTTCATGGAATTGCTTGGTTCATGGTTACAAAAAACGATTAGCATGCTAAGCTAGCTGTTGTGTTAAATAACAGCTCACTAACATGGAACATGCTGTGTCTGAACAGGAGATGACCCAATGCTGTTCTGTTCCGTTATGGCTTCGCTCAGCACCAGTTGCATATATCTCGCTTCAGCATATATACACTGAATAATTTCACAAATGTACCTTTAAATGCCAGCATTCATCTGGCCACACCCCCATCCGCTTACATATATAAGCAGGGATGGTGCCACACACTCATCTCCTTCTCAAATTTCATCACAAGCAACGTGTTGCTCATATGCCCACTTGACGTGGAGAAAAATATTGCTCTAAGGAAAGGAAGAATAAGGAGAATACGTTGACATCATATCTTTATTTTCTCTCTCACTATTTTAAAACGAGAAAATACGGCGATATTGTCTTCGTACTGGAGTGTCTGGAAGATGGTGATCATTCCAAAAACTCCACCGGTTTCGTATTGGGGGTTCACGCCGCTACATACCTCCCAGCTACAGTCTTCTTGGATGCGGCTGGACGGAGTGGAACCCTCCGGCGGTGCAGGGACTGTAGTGGCGCGCCGCTGTTGTGAGAAGCGGTGCGTTCCAGGTTGGGTGAGTAGTGTTTTGCTGGCAGGCTCCACTTGTCTGTTAGTGCTATGGGGACTAATTGACAATGTTTATGAAAACCGGGCCCAGGCTAGGGTCCTTTGTTCAGTCTCCTAGACGACGGAAGACCTTGGTCTGAAGCCATTTTAGTTTAACTAGTGGGCCGCGACCATTAACACTGGTGATCCCTGTGTTTTCTGGACGAGTGGATTTCTCTCTGTCCCGTGTTAAGCCCCTTCTTTCATATCCAAATGAGAGTATTCCTTCACGAGGAGATATGTGCATGGATGTGCGATAGCGGCAGATCCATGTTCAAGTCAGCTACACAGGCCAGTTTGGTATTGTGCTGATTCCGTCGGGTGTTGGTAAAATCACCGTTGTAAAGCAGTGTTGACATCTTGTTTCTCTTTTCTCTTAAAAAGTGAGGAGAGGTTCAGAACGGCGGCCTGTCTGGGTGAGTGTTATGTCATTGTATACATGTTCAGGTGATAGCTGCTTAGCTTACGGTTAGCCAGTCAGCTGTTAGCTGCTGCGTTAGCCTGCTGGGATCGCTGCATGGCCTACTTAGGTTGGGCCTACTGTTAGCCTGTCAGCTGTTAGCTGCGGCGCTAGCATGTCGTGATCACTAGGTAACGTTAGCTTGCTGCTATAGGCCTAGGCCTGGCGCGGGGTAGCTTTAGCTCCTTGCGCGCCGCCGCGAGCTCGCTTCTGGTCGCGTGCGCCGTTAGCTCGGCGTCTCGCGAGCAGGGGCAGTAGCGCCCGAACGGTTGGAGCGGCCGTTAGCTTAATGCTACTCTGTTGAACGTGCTTTGATTTTAACATGTTTTACACTTTTGACTACGACGTCATCCTTGACAGGGGATGTTCGTCGACCCTGCCCTGAGCCTGGACGGGGATTGCGTCAACAAAGAGGACTGTAGCGACTGGTTGGAGCGACGACGCTGCCCAGTTCGAGCAACACAGGATCGGCTGTGTTGTCTACGGGGTCTTTCTTGAGTCTGCACTTCGCTGATCTACGTTCCGGGTAGGACAAGGTTGACCAGACCTTATAACACGTCTTCTGGTTTTACTTTTCTAAATGTTTTGTGAATGACGATGTTTTTCCAAAACGTGTGTTGCTGCAATGCATTTAGGATACGACGCGAGTTATGTGTGAACTGTCTTGTCACTGGCAGTTAGCTTCTCCGTGCAAATCGGGTTGTTACAGATGTGAAAATTATCTGGTTGTTGTGTGAGAAACATCATGTGTGTTGTTATGTACCGTGTACTCACAACTAAGGTAACTAACCTATGAAGCTATGCTTAGTGACAAGTGAGTAAAAGAATGTTCTTTTCTCAGCCTGTGATGACAATGAACAGTGTGTTCACATATTAACATGTTTTCCTGTTTTAACTGGCCGTATTAAGGGTAAAATAAGAGGATTGTGTTTCCCCCCGGTTCCCTGGGGACTTTTTCATCCTCCTATCAGACATGTTGTGCACTAAATTGTGTCTTTTGTGTGGTAGGGATGCGATGTAACCCTTAGCTTGATTGCTGAGGTTGTGCTAAAACTGCTGGAGAAACTTTATTTTCCTAGAAGAAAAGATTGTTTGGTCGCTCTCGTGTGTGCTTAGCAAGGCCTGTGGCCGATACTAATCGAGAATTATGTATTCTCTCATTATGAAAAACGGCGTTCCTCTGTAGAGTGTTTTTGCCATTTTTTGTAGGTGATGATGGGTTGTGTGTGTCATGTGACCTACAACTGGGTTGGACTGGCCACAGAAGCACATGTGTATGTTGGACCGGAGCTCTTAGAGCCCTCTCTATTCTGTGTTTTTTCCTTAGTAAAAATCAGATAGCAGGTTAGCTCATGCGCTGTGTGGAGCTGTTAAACGCTTCATAGAGCTGACTATGACTGTGTCATAATCTCTTTTTGTCATTACATCGTATCATGGGTGTGGGGTCGTAAAGGGGTGAACTGGTAACCTTTCCTCTCCTCCTCGTTTCTGTCGGTCAGGGGTACACCCCCTGTCCTTCAAGGTTCCCGTCACGTGGCGGGGGGGGGGGGGGGGGGGAGTTTCCTGGTCCCACGGCTTGGTATATTGGGCGTGTGCACCGCAGGAATTCCCCCGCCATAGAGTACGTCACCGTGCGCGTCTCTGTTGGTAGGACTTCCGTGTGCTGTTCAGGTCCATGTGATGGATCTGTTTCAGGGGGGTGGTCAGGGCTCCTCCTCACCAAGCGCCTATTCGGGCCTTCTGTGAGTTCGGACTCCTTCTTCCATGTGAGGGAGCCTCCATCAGAGTACAGAGCCTTCCTCCTCAGATTGTCAAAGTGAGTGGACCCTCTAGAAGGGTCCTATTCTATTGTATATGTATTCGATTCAATTCGATTATTGAGTGTGTATGGGTTCAGTGCCTCTTCCCCGGAGAGCCCTAAAACCAATTTTTTTACATGGCTCAAGGTGCAATATATTCTTTTCAATCTGTACAGCTCGCGTGGGAAGTCTCTCTGGGGATCCCCGTCTCCTTCCTATGGGAGGGTGGTGGGATGTAAAAATGTGAAAAATGTTTACCCCCGGCTGTGTAGACTGGGATACATACTGTTGATGCTTCCTTCTTTTCTATTCAAAAAGTGTTGGAGTTAGGGAGTGTCACACCCCTCTTGTCGTTCCCCTGGGCGCCTTGGGGATTCAATGACAGGTCTAAATAGCCTGTTCATTGATGGGGGTGTGTCCCGCCGCACGTATAGTGCTAGCTTGCTGTAAACAGGCGACTGACTGGCGCGCCTTGGTTGCTTGTGGTTAAAACAGCGTTTTTATAAAGCAACTGAGATGGGGGTTTTTCCTCTTCCGACGACCAAATCCCACGACCTGGGTCGGTTTTCGACGGATTCTTGTTCATGTCTGGGGGATGATGACGGAATGGATCTGAACATATGTAGAGGGGTCTCACGCCCTTGGGGTGGGCCACCAGGCGCGGTTCGCCCGAACGTCTGGGTGGCGCCTTCTTTTCATGTTAAGATCGACACGCATATCTGCCCTTTCTCCTGGAGTAGGCATGTCGGCGTGGTTAGGGCAGGCGACTGGTTCTGCTCACGCTGGTCCGGATCAGTTGAACCCGTTGTCCGCCGGGGATGCAGATCTGCTGTTCTGGTACTCTGAGGGACTTGGGCTTTTTTCAGGGGGAAAGATGCCAGGTCGGTCCGGGTGTCACAGGGTTAAGCGCTATGGAGACCCTGGTTGGGTACGTTTTTACTCAGCACTGTCGTAATGGTTTACGGCCATGCCTTCCTGTGCACGCTCGATCTCGTCGGATCTCGGCCGCTACACAGGTTGGTCCTGGTTAGTACTTGGTTGGGAGACCGCCTGGGAATACCAAGTACGGTGTGCTTAGGGGCTGGTTCTCCATTCTTTTTCGCTCCTCTCTCACGCATGGCGAAGAGGGGCCTGTGGGGGTGGTTTTTGACCTCCTCTGGTGGCCCTGTGCTTCCCGTACCGCCAGGCCCGGTCCGAGGTAATGTTTCGTCGACCCGTAGGCCTGGGTTAACCCTTTTTTGAAAACTGAAACACTTGTACTGCGGTATAGCCGGTGTATACCCGCAGGTGTGTTTTGGAGTTTTTTCTTGAGGGGTTATAGGAACGACCACCGCATTGGGTAAACGCCAAGGTGGTTGATTCCCTGGTGTGTTGGAGCAGTGTCAACTCTCGGGTTCACCGGTTGAGGGTGCCCCTGCACGTTCATGACGTCTGCCAGTCGTGTCAGCCTTCTCTGCCTCAACCCCTCTGGGTGGGGGTTTTTAAATGGAGGCTTGGTCATGCAACAACGCCAGCATACGCCCCTTCCGCCGGGGCGGCTGTGTTCAGCTGTCCCCTCTGGCGCCTGTCTCGTCCGCAGTCTCCAGGCTAGGGTTAACAGCCTGTTGCCTGGTTTTTCCCCGGTGCGCTGCCTGCTTCCGTTGGTTAACCTTTTTTGTGTCCTTACGGCCATGCTGACTGCCTGTTCTGCAGGGTCAGTGTGCCAGGCGGTGTGCTATTGGGGGGACAGGGCCCGCTCGGCTGAGGGGCCTTTGTCCGAATACGCTGGCGATGTGGGGGGCGGGGCACTATGTGCCCACCTGGTGGGGTCTTGATGCTGGCATCATGGACTTCTCCGGGCCCCCATTCCAGGGAGTCCAGCCCTTTTGGTGGGTCTGGGTCTTCCTTCGCGCTCCGCTGCTACGGCCTTGCCACGGGGTTGGGTTTGCCCTTGACCCCGTGATTCTGGGGGCAGTAACGAGGTTGTTTCATCCGTTCGTTCCCGGGTGGCATGCGGGTTGTGCGTGTGTGTAGTCGTGGGGTCAAGCCACGCTCTGCTCACCCTGTGCGTTGAGTTGCTTGAGTGCCTCTTCGCACGGTCGGGTCCGTTGCCCTCCCGTGAAGCCACCAATAGGGGGGGTGCCCTCCATTAGGGTGGGTCGGGGGGGCTCGGCCCTCCCTGATCTGATGGCTGTGGGGGGCCTCAGCGGGGTGTATTTGTCGAGCTATGGCTCCCGCTCAGCTCCTGTTATGCAACTGGTGCTGAGCGAAGCCATAATGGAACAGAACGTTAGGTTATGTAGATAACCAAGTTCTGTTAGTTATGGTGCGCTCAGCACCAGGACGCCGCTGCGGCCCTTGATTTTTCATTGTGATGAAATTTGTTGGGAAGGAGATGAGTGTGTGGCACCATCCCTGCTTATATAGGTAAGCGGATGGGGGTGTGGCCAGATGAATGCTGGCATTTAAAGGTACATTTGTGAAATTATTCAGTGTATATATGCTGAAGCGAGATATATGCAACTGGTGCTGAGCGCACCATAACTAACAGAACTTGGTTATCTACATAACCTAACATTATGTACATTACAAGCTGTGGTTGTGTGTTCCAAATTGTATACAGGTATGTCTTCTGTGTAATATTGTTTATCTGGTTTTGGTTATTATTTTGCACAGTAAATACTTATGCAGGCTTACCTGCAATTCAGCATTTATTCCTGCAGGGCGACAGTGATGTTCCTGCTGCCTTTTGTTATATGAAAAATGGGGCTTTAGAGGGAAGAGGTTATTATGATATTTTGTAATGTTGTGTACTGTATTTTCTTATTTGAAGTTACATGTATTTTATAAGTAAATGTTTTATTGTTATTATTTGTATTTCTATCAGACTTTGTTAAACTAATTCCACTATATGATCCATGTTTGATCCAAGTCTGTAAGCACACATGAATACCTTGCTGATGGAGATGACCCAATGCTGTTTTGTACCTTACAAACTGTGGTTGTGTGTTCCAAATTGTATACAGATGAATAAAACCACACTCTACTGCTCCAGCACCTGATTCCATGTCGATTCTGGATGAGACAGCAGGCAGGACAGAATAGGAGAGGTCACATATGTAATGAAACACATATACATAGTAGCAAATGCAATAGTATCTAAAGTGCATAATAATAAGAACATTTTAAAATTAAAATAAATAGAGCTAAGAACAAAAAAAAAGCATAGGAATACGAGCGCTGGTATGAAAATAGGAAAATGCTAAAAGTCATATTCCCCAGGGGGCAGGAGAACGACTCGGATCCAGTTGAAGTAGAGCGGACATGGTTATATGTCGGTCAACTGAGGGCGACGTACAGTAGAGCAGATCCATCATGCCTGTGGTAGTCAGATCCGGTTTGCCGCTGCAGTCGACGCCGTTTTGCTACATCAAGAACGGCGCAGGGAAGATCACACCACCTTGACCATCACACCACCTTGACAGGCCCAACGAGGGCAGGACCAGGGCTGGCTGTATATCTGTATGCCCCCCACAACCATCAGAACAGGGGTGGACCCGAGCCCCCCGAACCCCCCTAGCGGAGGACAGGAGGGTGTCGGATCCGACTGTGCGAAGAGGAGACTTCAGCAACTCAACGCACAGGGTAAGCAGACCGTGTGGCGTACCCATGACTACACAAACGCACAACCCGCATGCCACTAGGGAACGAACGGAAGGAACAAACCCCTGTTACCACCCCTAATATCACAGGGTCAAGAGCAAAGCCCAACCCTGTGGCAAGGCCGTAGCAGCGGAGCGCAAAGGAGGACCCAGACCCAGAAGGGACCCCCCCGGAAAAAGGGGGCCTGTAGAGGCCAACAACGCCACAGCATCGAGACCTCACCAGGCGGACACTAGTGACACCGCCCCCCACATCGCCAGCGTATTCGGACTGGGCCCATCCAAGAGCAGGCCCTTCCCCCCTATAGCACGCCGCCTAGCTTACTTATCCTGGTATACCCAGGCAGTCACCCATCCAAGTACAACCCAGGCCTGAACCTACACAGCCTCCGAAATCGAACGAGATCGGGCGCGTTCACGTTGGC
Organism: Notolepis coatsorum; assembly: GCF_963971535.1. Lineage (NCBI taxonomy): Eukaryota > Metazoa > Chordata > Actinopteri > Aulopiformes > Paralepididae > Notolepis > Notolepis coatsorum. The sequence continues at coordinate 59,234,544 of NC_140175.1, read as the reverse complement.
ATGGCTGTAAGCTCGAAGCACTCAAGAGGCTACACCCACAGCGGGAGCAGGCAGCGCACCAGGGAGACAACCCCCAAAAAAGGTCGATCCCTCAATCCAGGCAACAGGCACTCGACCTGAGCCTGGAGCACTGCGGACTAGACAGGCGCCAAAAGGGGTCTGCTGAACAGCACCCCAGCGGAATGGGCATATGCTGGCATTATTGTGCACCATGTCACAGCCTCCATATCCCCCCCCCCGACTCTCTAGAGGGGCCGAGGCAGAGAAGACTGACACGATTGGCAGACGTCATGAAACGTGCGGGGGCACACTCAAGCGGCCTACCCCGAGAGTTGACTCCGCTACCAACACACCAGGGAACCAACCACCCCCTTGGTTCAAACATGAGGTGGTTGTTCCTATAACACCTCAAGAAAAAACTCCAAAACACAACTGCGGGTATACACTGGCTATACCGCAGTACAAGTGTTTCAGTTTTCAAAAAGGGGTTATCCCAGGCCTACGGGTCGACGAAACAATTTCGGACCGGGCCCGGCGGACCGGGATGTACACAGGGATGCCAGAGGAGTTCCATAAGAATCACCTCAACAGTCTTACCAATAGAAACGCGCCCAGTGACGTACTCTATGGCGGGGGAATTTCAGTGGTCCACCGCCAAATATGGCATGGGACCAGGAAACTCCCTCCCCCCCCCCCTACACTGTGACGTGCTGATCCAGCAACGTGACAGGAATCCCGAAGGATAGGGGATTTTAACCCCTGACCAATCAGAAAAATGGGAGGAAGGTTTTACCATTTCACCCCCTTATGACCCCTCACCCCTGATACGATTAGGGATGACCCCCGGACCCCGGTTCTAAACGGGAACCGGTACTATTAGAAAAGACCGGAGTATTTATAAGCTCCGATATCATCGGTACTGCTATCGGTACTCGAGAAATTATGGAGTTTTTTTTTGTGGAATTTAAACGTTGGCAAACTAATCTTGTTGGCCGTTTTCTATATCTCTCCTCCCTCGGTCTCTCTCTGCCTGCGCGAGGAGCGGGCTGTGCTGTGCTCACACACACACTCACTCACACTCACACACACACACACACACACACACACACACACACACACACACACACACACACACACACACACACACACACACACACACACACACACACACACACACACACACACACACACACACACACACACACACACACACACACACGGGTGCTGTTGTAGGGCAGGCTACAGAGTACAGACAGCTCTGCTCTCATCATGGCGGACAGAACGAAACGTTCAAAAGTCTGGGTCTATTTTACTAAAGTCGATGCGGACAACGCTTGTTGCCACAAGTGCAACAAGACATTTGCCATGTATAAGCGCTGGTACTTGTCAATGTGGCTGGCGGGGAGCTAACGTTATTAGCCTGAGCTCCGAGTAGAATAATGGCTGACAATCTGGAAGTAAATAAACGAATGAGAAGAAGAGGAGGTGGGTGCAAGCGGTGTGACGTAATTGGCAGATCGACTGTCAATCAAAATAGTATTGTATGACTCCAACTTTTTTATCTTACATTTGTTGTTAATTATAAAATGTCTATAATTCACACTTTTATATAGTTATATAAAAAAATAATAAAGCAATGTCGATTCTGTTCTTAATTAATTGTTTTTTTTCTTCCAAAATAATAAAAAAGAACCGATAAGAGTATCGATAAAGTACAGAACCGTTAAGCAGTATCGATAAGAGTAGTAGTATCGATAAAATCCTAACGATACCCATCCCTAGATACGATGTAATGACAAAGTAGAGCCATGACACCAGTCACAGCATGCTACATGAAGCGTTAACAGCTTCACACAGACTCATGTGCGAAACCTGCCATCTGAATTTTTTAAGGAAGAAAAACACAGACCCAGAGAGGGCCCCTTTAAGAGCCCCGGTACCAGAGCTTACACATGTGACTTCTGTAGGCCAACACCTAACCCAGTTGTGGATCTTAACGACACACACAACCCTCCATCACAACAAAAAAGGCAAAAGTACACTCTCACTACCGTAAGAGGAACACCGTTTTTCATAACGAGAGAAGACACAAGTCCTCGATTAAGTACTGGCCACAGGCCTTGCTAAGTTCACATGATAGCGACCAAAACAATCTTTTCCCTAGGAAAAAATTGTTTCCCCAAGCAGGAGCACATCCCCAGCAGAAGCTGAGGGGTTACACCGTATCCCCACAAACATAGTGAAACAATATATTGTAAACAAAAATATGTTTGAGAGGAGGGGGGGAAGCCCCAGGGAAACCGGGGGGATCACCCCTCACCACCTTACCCTTGATATGACTAGGTTGAACAGGTACCGCCCTGTTAATATGTGAACATGCCACCTGTTTATTGTCATCACAGGCTGAGAGAAGGACTCACCCCTCGATCATATGTCACTATGCATAGTTTTTCAGGGTTATTAACCCAGCTAGTTGTGAGCTCAACTACGTTAACTAATGTTATATATCGTGTGGCTATCGCGTCCCGCTCTAGCCTAATGAGATACCCCTTATCTCCTAGTACCTACTGTACACCAACACAAACAACTTAATGCACCCATACCTGATCGGGCCTCGCCCCTATGGAGGCGTAGCTTATAAGACCATGGTCATGGTCACCAAACACTCTTCCTCTATTTTCGTTCCATCGTATCGGCTGCGTGCACCGTATGTAACTAGTAGTATGAAAAAGATTGGAGGAATTGTGTAATGTTGAAAGCTTACCGGAGGTTGTTGGCCCCTGGCATCTTCAAAGCATGTTTTCAGCGACACGACGGGCCTATGTTGATGTTTCCTCGTCTGATGGCAGCAGACCAAGGTTCAGCTGTGCAAGATTGGCTGTCGGGCCAGCTTGTACCCAGGTAGGCCCTGTGTCTTCAGGCATGGGTATTAGTGTTAGTAATGCTGTTTTGTTTTGTTACACAACCATGTTGTGTGTTGGCGCCGGGGGCAGGATGGTTTGGTGAACGTTTCACTGCAGTGAACAGTTTCCAAACGGTCTTGGGCGTGCTGTTAAACATCTAATGCTATGCTACATGCTAACGCTAATGCTACATGCTAACACTACTGCTACATGCTAACTGCTACGCTGTTCTAATGTCTCCGCCGTGAGATGTTGTCACTTCTCCCTCCTCTTGCTCGGTTCATCAATGAAGGTCAGTCGGTAGCTGTTGTGGGGGTTTTGCTGAGTCCTATTTACCTTTTTTATGGGTAAATGGGTTGACAACAGGGTAGGCCGTGGCTAGGTAGCCTAGCCAGGTACGTTACCTTTGTGTTCCGGCGGGGTCTGTGGAACGGTGTCCCCATCTGGGGCCGATGCGTGAGCTTGGCGGTGTAGCAGTAGAGCTATACTACTGCAGGATGGAATTTAACGGGCTCAGCTGGCTAGTTCCTATCCACATTGGCGTCGGGTAGTGGGGCTATGGGTCCAGCCGACATGATAAACATGTTGCGTGTCTGTGCGCAGGCGGTTGTTGATCTGGGTCCCACAACGCCTCACGCTAGGCTGTAGTAGTGTAGGGGGCTACTGATTCGTTCTGTCACTCTGCTATGAGAAGGTCTGTCTTTGCTACAGCTTTCTCTCCTCTCAACCATTTATGCTAAGATAAAGATAAGATATTCCTTTATTGATCCCCTTGGGAAATTCAGGCATCATAGCAGCATGGGGGAGGGGAGGTACAGGTAGTAAAACAACACAGTGTACAGGTAGTAAAAACAACACAGGCAGTGTAAACAATTTGGTCAATATGGTCAATATAATTTACTATCTGACTAGCTGAAGAAATATTCACATTATTCACAGTGTCACATAAGGTGCAGTATGCATAAGGTAGTGTTATAATTTACTATCTACTGAGTATACATTATTCACAGTATCATGGTATCCACTGAAATATACATTATTCACAGTATCACAGTATCACAGTATCCACATAAGGTGCAGTAAGCCTAAGGTAGTGTACGTTGACCTCCTTGGGTTCCTATAAGTCCCAGGTCAATGTCTGGTAGCAGTCGCTGTCGCTGCCCCCTGTTGTGGAGCCTGGAGGCTGCTAGTCGCTGCCCACTGTTGTGCAGCCTGATGGCCGCTGGTATGAAGGACTGTCCGAGGCGGTTAGTTGAGTGTCGGGGGGGAATTAGTCTGTGGCTGAACGAGCTTCTCATCTTGACTAGCTCGTCGTAGAGGGGGTGGTAGGGGTTCTCCATGATGGCAGCCAGCTTCCTTATCATCCCCCTCTCTGCCATCACCTCAAGTCTAGGTAGCTCGACTCCCACCACAGAGCTAGCCTTCCTCACCAGCTTGTTGAGCTTGTTGGTGTCCCTTGAGTTGATGTAGCCTCCCCAGCATGCCACAGCATACACAGGAAAAACTGGGGAGTCATTTTCCCAGAGTAATTATTACGGAGTTATTATTTTCCTCTCAAGTAGTCATATTTACTCCATTTGGGGCATAATCATTGCCTGTGGCCAATAGATTGAGAGTAAAGTTCCAGAAGAGTGTCTATTGGAGTAATACAGCATTGGTCACGCCTACTATCAATATAATTTCCAAAGGTGAAGACGCCATCTTTCTCTCTCGGCAAGTCGTCGCTTCAAGCTCAGGTGTAGCAGCAAGAGCGCAATACAGCGATATTTTCCTTCTCTTGGATCAAGTTGGATGCCAAATACCAGGTAAGATTATTATTGTTATTTGTTAATTTATTAAACAGCAATGTGTGTAACTAATTTGCAACATTACAGCTAAGCCACAGAGCCATCTATCACGATGTTCGCATGTTAGCTGCTATACGTTTGCACGCACGCTATTAAATAAACGTTTTACAGTTTTATGGACAAGTATTCAATTATCAACAGTATTGCTATCAGGGACAGTGCACATTAATCAACATGTCGGTTTTCATGTAAAATGTATATGAGCTAGTGTATAGCCAGAAGCTAATTTCCACCTGTATAGGCCTGAGACCATACCTGTAGACCATGCCTGTAGGCTGTTGTTAAAAGTAGTGATATAACTATATCCATACAAAAACGGACTTATTAAGAACATACAAGACAAGTAGACATAGTACAGGAGATGGAACAATTATATGTTACATGTTGGCGGATTTTGCTGAAACGGTGGCAGAGACAACGTGTGTTTTACTCTAAATAGAGTCACCGTACATTACAGCTAAGCCACAGAGCCATCTATCACGATGTTAGCATGTTAGCTGCTAGCACGCACGCTATTAAATAAACGTTTTACAGTTTTATGGACAATAACTTAAGAACAGGTACGTCGGTGCAACACGAGTATTCAATTATCAACAGTATTGCTATCAGGGACAGTGCACATTAATCAACATGTCGGTTTTCATGTAAAATGTATATGAGCTAGTGTTAGCCAGAAGCTCATTTTCACCTGCATGCGGCTATACCTGTATAGGCCTGAGACCATACCTGTAGACCATGCCTGTAGGCTGTTGTTAAAAGTAGTGATATAACTATATCCATACAAAAACTGACGTATTAAGAACATACAAGACAAGTAGGAGATGGAACAATTATATGTTACATGTTGGCGGATTTTGCTGAAACGGTGGCAGAGACAACGTGTGTTTTACTCTAAATAGAGTCACGCAAATTTGCCGCGATGTGCTGTAGGTTGACTGTTTTACTAGCGGTAAATGGACATAACAAGTTAATTTGACGCACTGTTCGGTTCAACAAGTGTTTATTTGAACCATTGTACTGGGTTGACTAATTTGAATGAATGCCCAACAATTCGCCTCTAGATTGTGGACTGACTCTTTAGTCTTAATACGGAACCAAACTGTTAGCGCTTGTTTCCGCCCAGACACTTTTCACTGTCGCTCGTTAACTGGTGCACGTGCACAAAGATTTGTGAGACGCTCCATCACCGTAATGTTAGGTATGTGTGTTCTGCCTCCATGTATAATATAATGGAAACTTGTGGAACTAGATAGCCTCACAGTACATTTCACAGAGTAAATTTTACTCAAACTGAGTCAATTTGAGCCCAAGACGTGAGTAAAGTTTTACTCAGTTTGAGTAAAATGTACTCAGCGAAATTTACTGTATGGTGCTTTTGTAAAATTTTCTAATTGTAACACTCCTCATAATGCATGAGTTGTTGTGCCCTATATGTATCATCTTAGTAACTGTTATTATTTATTTGCCATCAGATGCAGGCTGTACGTGTTAAACACATTGACCGGCAGAAATTCATCTGTTTTGAGGGCCAATTGACCTTCACAACTTTTTTGGAGTGTGGTGAGTGAAACATTTTGCACAGCGTGCCGTTGGTTCTCAAAATGGCGTCCGCCTTGATAGTTAGGAACCAAATGGACCCTTATTGGTCTGTAACTCTGACGGTGTACAAATGGACCCCAACGTCCATTGTACACCGTCAAGAGTTAAATGAACATTGATTTTACAATATAAATTGGGGTCCCAAAGATACAAATGCCATTAAATGGGTGCCCTTGGAATTAAAATGGTTGAGAATCACTGCTAGAGCCGTACAAATATTGTCTTATGGGGGTCCATGGCACATCTTTTCAAATGGGGGTCTGTGGGCTAATTGTCAATTTGGGGGGTCCTTGACATGAAATGTTTGAGAACCACTGCCCTATGCAACAACATACTGGGTATCAGTTTAGGCTTTCCCTGCATGTTAATTTAAGCTGTAGGCCTACAGTACAAAGCACAATCCATTTTATTTAGGATAGAGTGAACCAATCAATGTCTTACACCCCTTCCTGACAGGCAGCGACGCGAGCGAGCGTGATTGCGAAAATTATTAAAATGTATTCGTTTCAATCAGACTATCCTGACCTGCCGCGAGCGACAGCGAACTGAGCGGCGATGTCGTTCCCCCCTCAAATATTCGCTCGCTGTGTCTCTAGTTGAGCGATTACGCGGCCGAGTCACGCCCCTAAACACTTTTTATTGGTCAAGAATCGCAGGCTGCTTTGCCCCCGTGTGCTTCCAGGTAACACACACACAGACACACCCGGACACGCGCCGCCTCATATCAGGACAGTGTCGCGCACGATTTCGTCTCCAGTTCGCACGCTCGCTGCCTGTCAGGAACCGGTGTTAAGTATGTCAATTAAGGCTGTCAATCTTCCTCATATGATCAAATTTTCAGTGGCTATTTTAATATCCCATTTTATGACATTTTAATTAATACAAATTAAATAAATTGCACAACAGATTTATCAATAAGCTTGTGCAATCTTGTTTTGTCTATAGTTGCCAAGAAATTTGAAATTCCTAGTACCTTGGACTTAAAGGTCTATGATGACTCAAACACTGAAGTCGACGACGAGGCGTTTCAGTTTCTTCAAAAGAAACCAGACCTGGGTGTGTTGGAGATTTGTTCACCCCAAGACTCAAATCCTGAAGGTGAGTTGCTAACATGGAGCCTTATAGCCTCATCCATACAGTCCTGGCTGCTTGAAGCCTTTTTACAACGCATCCGCGTTTCCGGGTTCCCGTTTTTTTCGCTCTGATTGGCCAATCGTGGGACGGCAAGTTTCTACACTGGTTAAGGGCACTCTTCGAAGTTGGTTAAGGTTAGAGTTTGTCTTAGAGCATGGCGATAGAACGCCAGGTAGTTTGCAGGCTGTTCGACGCGGAAATGGGCAAACACGCTATTGGGCGCACATGTCACATGACCTGGCCAATCAGAGCGCCGGAAACGCGGATGCGTTGTAAAAAGGCTACACGTGTCCTGGCTAACCTAAAATGTCACACAGGTACTGTATATTTTTGTACTTTGAAATGATCTTTGTATATATGCCCAATGTAACGTGTGGATCCTTCCTAATCTAATGTGGCCTTTTTACATTACACTTGTCACAAACATTCCTATCTAATCACACTTATATGTCTACATGATTGTTAGATTCAGTGAGGACCTCTGCAAGCAACTCCAGCCAAAGCTCCGTTCTCAGCTCTGGTGCAGACAATGAGGGGGAGTCTGATGACACCATCATTTTGCAGTCTAGTCCTGCTCCAAGAAACGGTGCTGACCTGACTCGTATCACTCTGCTAAGCTTTGCATATGACTGTTTGAAATGGAGATGGTGACTCTGATAAAGGGGTAGCATGGGCATTGGGGATGGCCAAGTACAATTGGGGAGAAAATGGGGGGGGGGGGGGGGTCATGGTTTACATTTGTCACCTTAACCCTTTCACTGCCGCACAACAGCAGGTTAACCCTTTCACTGCCGCACTACAGAAGGTTAGCCCTTGACTATCACACTACCGACGGTAACCGTCAGTAGTGTGATAGTAAAGGGTTAACCTTCTGTAGTGTGGCAGTGAAAGGGTTAAATATACTTGGCCACCAAATTTAGGGGCCTGTGGGAACAATGCTTAAAAATATGACTGTCTATCCATGTGTGTGTCCCCCCCCCCCCCTTTTTACTCCCGCTTAGATGACTGAAAAGATTCTGAGGGAAACAGCTGGAGGAGAGAGGATCATTGCCAATTATGCTCGGACAAAAACCCTAACGGATACCAGAAGACGCGACATGGTGAAGATATTGGTTGCGCACATGGCAAAAGAGCATGGGTATGTTGTCATCTAAACATTACGCACCCAATACACATTTTTGGTTTTTACTAAGATCCTCCTTTTTGCAGAATTGGTAAATGATAAATGGTTATCCAAAGCGCTTTACATAGATTGTGCAGAAGGCATTGGCACAGCAATACTTTTGTTTGGATCTCATACTTGTGTATGTGTGCACTGTAGGACGAGTCCTTCAAGGCGTGTTAAAGAAGACTACGCAAAGGGCATCACTGCCTTATTCCCATACCTGGCCGATCCCCAGGGCAATTTGGGATATGTAAGTACATCAGGGAAAAGTGCAGAGAGACATTTCATCGGCGACTCAGTGCATGTGTGTGTGTGTTCCTGTGGGTCGCCCATCTTGAGCGAAGCAAAGACTTCTAGTCTAACAATTATTATGTGTATAGGTCATTCTTGTTATATAATTTCTAGGGATGTTCGATATTGGCTTTTTTTTTACCGATATCCGATATACCGATATTGTCCAACTCTTTAATTTCCAATACCGATATCAACCGATACCGATATATGCAGGGTTTCTCTCTCTCCCCCCCCCCCAAAAGGAATCATTTCAGGTAATTAACATTAGGCTACATATCTCTTGTCGTGGAATTAACACAACATTATGCATAACATTATCCAATCACATGCATGGTACATAAAACACCAACCCCTTTACTCCTCACTTCTCTGGAATTGCTTAAAATAGGGCTGTGCGGAGTACGATTTCAACTAAATATTTGTTAACATTTCTGTATGCTGACCATTTCTCCTAACCTCAACAATTTCAGAACCACAGATGTCCTACCTGTTGACCTTGATTTTAGCAATTCTTCAGAGAAGGGCATGTGTTAAGTTTTAAGGAGAGAAATAAACACATTTACACATGCCCATTTAAACCAAATAACACATTTTTTTCCTCTTTACTTCTTGTGTTTTAGGAGCAGTATTACAATCCAGTAGATGGGAGTGGGTTTCTGGCATGGAGGGTGAAATCACTTCAAAAAGTAGCATCAGAGGGACAAAAGAAGAGCCGTAATGTTCAGCCACTGATCGGTATGTAATTTTGATTGTCCCAGTCCACTGTTTATCTAGCAACTGTGAAGATGGATCATTATAGTAAATGCATATCACTGGAAAGTATTGCAGCAGTATGTGTGGTTTCTACACTGTTACAGGTGGTCCAAATTCTGGCGACAGAGCCCCCTTCTGTGAGGAAAACCAGCTAACCACAGACACCCAGTTTCGTGAGGCCAGTGCACTGATGAAGCATACAATTGATGAAGCAATCATCAAGGAGAAGATGAAACAGACCTTCACCCATCGCCAAGAAATGGTGCATGACCCAATTAAGTCCTCTGAAATATTCACCACCTTTCCACGATTCCTAGACATCACAGGAATGGTATGTGGCTTGCATTAAAGTCTAACTGAAATAAAAAATGACCTTTTTAAACAGTTTAGATCACATCCCTGGTCATAGGGTGAACCTATTTAATAGGGCTGTCCCTGACTAAGGATTTGGATGGTCGACTAGGATTGTCAAAAAAAAAAATATATATATATATATATATTTTTTTTATCATTCCATTTGGGCTGTGGAGGGTGCTTAATGTCTGAAGGAGTCGACTGAAGGCTTCTTGTCCTCTGCAAAAGCATACAATTGGTCCACTGATGAAATCCTCTTTCAGTGCCTCTGTGCCTGTTTTCGTAGGCAGTTAGCCTCTGGTATGCCTGCCATTAGCGTTAGCCACGCTTCTATGCCTCTTTTCTTTTGAAAAAAATTATAATATATATATATATATATTTTTTTTTTATAATATTATATTCGACTAAGAGGTTGGCCAGTCGACTACGGCCTCTTTCGACCGATTAGTCGACTAATCGATTAATAGGGGTCAGCCCTACTATTTAACAATGTATGACAAAAAAATGTCAACCATGTTTTATTCCATCTTGTCTGCAGATTGAGCAGGATTTCAGTCTGATGTTTGGTGATGACATCTCTGCAAAGTTCCTGGAGAAGTGGCCTACTTTCTGCAGGCTGAAAGCCCTTGAACAAAGCCGTGGCCTCACCCAGACCGGCGACCTTCAAGACCTGCTTCAGAATGCTGAATCCACAACAGACACAATAGAACTGAACAATGGTATGCTTGAATTAAAGGAATATAATAATGGAAGGGTGAATTGTTTTTTAAACAAATGGAAACACAGCTTTTAGTCAAATGTATTTCTGATTTTTTTATTAAATTTTTTGTATTTTTAGGATGGGACAGTGAGATGTCCTCCCTCTTGCTCCTTGTCCACCTCATGCCACCATCACCTCAGGGCCGCAACAAGAGACCGGGAAAGCTCTCAGCCAGAGAAGCCATTGACTCCCTTGTGAAGTTCATAAAGGTAAGGTTACAGTTGCCTATATTATCGGCCGATATTGGCATTAAAATGTGATATAGGAAAATAGCGGTATCGGTAAAAAAAAAATTATAATTTTTTTTACATTTCTATAACCAACCTTTATTTACCCAGGCAAGTAAGAACAAATTCTGATTTTATTTATTGTCAAAAGTATGCATAATGTTATGTTAATTCCACAACAAGACATATGTAATGTTAATTACCTGAAATTATTCAGTTTTTTGGGGGGGAAACCCTGCATATATCGGTATCGGTTGATATCGGTATTGGAAATTAAGAGTTGGACAATATCGGTATATCGGTAAAAAAGCCAATATCGAGCATCCCTAGTTACAGTTAAATTAAAGTATAAGAAGGATCACTGTTCTGTCTAGGGGTGCACGATATTGATTTATTGACCCCGATATCGATACCGATAACTTTCTGCTCCTCAAGGTCGATACCGATAACCGATATACATGGGCGGAGTTTATGGGGGTGCAGGGGGTGCATTGCACCCCCATGTGGCCGGGGGTGAAATTGCTTTAAAAAAAAAAAAAAAAATCAAGATTATTTTTATTTTAATAAAATTATAATAATTGTTAGAAACAAATCTGAATTCTATTATGTTTTGTTTTACAATACATTCATTTTATAGTAGTAATCATGTCACATTATAAGGCGAACCTTCTGTAGTGTGGCAGTGAAAGGGTTAACGCACGGCCAAGCACCACCATTCGCAGCAGCAGCAGAATGCCCCGCGCGATAGTACATTGTAACGCTTGTACAAAGCCACTTATTCTGAGATGATAATTAATGTATCTGGATAACCAATGCACGGATTTTGTCGAGGCAGGTAGCGTTATTTCGGGAAAATTTATATCTATAGTCTGGTATATTTTTCGTCCACGAAAAATGGAGGCTGTAATAATTATTATTGCTCGAGAGTCTCTATGAATAATAATAATTAGAGCCTCCATTTTTCATGGACGAAAAATATACCAGACTATAGATATCAATTTCCCCGAAATAACGCTACCTGCCCCGACAGAATCCGTTCATTGGTTATCCAGATACAGATGAATTAGCATCTTAGAATAACAAACGCAACATATTTTTCTTTTCTTTTCTCCAGCGCGACCAGCACATCTTTCGTTGGAATGGCATGTCTAATAATGCTGTTATTAGAAAATGTGAACTTTTGTTTGTACAGCCTTTGACAACCTACTGTATGCATACGTGTGCGCGGCTGTGCGCTTGGCAGAGTGTTGCACAGTATTTTGTTATTTTTGTATGTCATGTTTGGTACAGTAAAGTGGTCTAGTGGAGCAGCAATATACTTGTTGTGGTCTTTTTATTTTAGTATTTCCTTCTTTATCTTTGTCACTTTGTCAATGATTAAGAGTAAGTCAGTTAAAAATTATCCCCCGTAGTGCTGTGTGTGTGAGTGTGTGTGTGTGCTGCTGTACTACCTAAATAAAATAAAAAATTAGGGGTTAGGGCATTGTAAAAACGCTAAAATAATAAAATAAAGGTCAAAAAAGAACATGCGCGCGGGTATCGTTCGCCAGCCAGTCGCACCCCCTGGCGTCAAGTTCAAACTCTGCCTATGTCGATATATATATTTATTGTATTATAATTATTTATTTTTTTATGTATATTCCTGTAGTTTTGACCTAACCAGATTTATCATGACATGAGCGTTACTATATGAACAAAACAAAGCCAAGAGAACAGTTTTGACTCTTCAAATAAAGTGACTATATTTATTTTTCCAAATAAATATAATTTGAGTCGATCACAAAATTCACAATCCGTCAATGTCATTAACAATGTGTTTCCCTGAACAACTAAAAACCAACAGGTATTGTGCTTTGTCAGTAGGGATGCTGTTCACATTTGAACCGATATGGTACCGGTACCTGTGAATCGATACCGGTACCCAACGGTACCTTTTTCGGTACTTTAGTCTCTAAAAATGTAATCTACCTACCTCAGTTGTGAGAAGAAAAAAATCCAAACTTCAAATAACCACATTTTCGACCGTTTTTGGCTTGCCATTGCCCCGACTGCTTTGTTGTTGAATCAAGTCAAATCCTAAATAAGCATATATTGTGCGTGTGAACGTTGACATGAAAAGAAAAAAGTAAAAAAAATATATATATTTTTTTTATTATCAGAGCTATCAATACTTTTATCGGGATGACGTCATAATTGCTGATATCGGCCTGATAATTATCGTGCATCCCTAGTTCTGTCCCTGATATTGACCTGCATGATTGAAATCATGCAAAGACCACTGTTTGCAAACCGTGACTAATTTTAATAGCAAGACTAATGAAGTTCTCTTGTCACAGACTGGGACCAGTATCCAGGGGCATTTGGACAGCATCACGGAGAGCCTTCAACCCTATCTGCTTGCTGTGGGGACCCAGAGGAGTGTGATTCACAAGTACTTCATTGTGATTGACAAACATGCAATCCCTTGTAAGTCACCAGACTCTCTTGCCTCTTTTGATGAGCTTTTCAAAGCTCATTTTGTCTTTGGTACCTCATACAACCGGGATCTGGCCAATATGTACAACTTCTTGCAAACCGCCATTTACAAGATCGATGCTGCTACCACTAATGTCAACCCCAGGGTTAAAGAGATGAGGGCTCGGATGCTGCACTGATTTCTTTTTTATACTGAGAGGATATTTTATGTTGAGGCCTCTGATGCTGCACAGACTTTTGATACTGAGAAGATATTTTATGTTGAGGCCTCTGATGCTGCACAGACTTTTGATACTGAGAAGATATTTTATCTTGAGGCCTCTGATGCTGCACAGACTTTTGATACTGAGAAGATATTTTATCTTGAGGCCTCTGATGCTCCAGTGTTTTTTGATAAGATGTTGTGTTTCATTTGCAAAAACTCTCAGGCAAATGCCAATTCACTGATGAGGCACTTGAGGATGATCCACAGACTTTGTTCAGGAAGGACACTTCGTCTTAAATGTGGTCAGCCTGGTTGTTTACATGTCTTTTGCACTTTTTCTGGGTTTCGAAAGCATCTTAAAGCACGTCATCAACCATGTGATGATCCTGGTGAAGGCCGCTCTACAGCTGAACATTTAGCTGAAAGTTATGTTGATGACTTTCCATCAGGCAGTGCCCCTTCTGACCCAGTCCTTCCAGTCCTTCTTAATAATAGTCTTGTAGACAGCTGTGCTGCAACAGTAGCTGAACTTAAAGTGGCAGGTGTAGGTGAAACAATAATCAACTCTTTGGTAACTTCAATGGAAGTGATTGTTGATGATATCCATAATCAAGCAAAACAATATGTGAAGCAGTGTCTATCTTTACAGGAACCTATCAAAAGTGAGGTTGAGTGTAAAATTGATCAGTGTTTTGAAGAAATTGAAAATCCCTTTTGTATCTTAAATTCTGAAACTAAGAGAAGGCAATATTTTACAGAGAAGTGGGGAAGGGTAGACCCAGTTGAATATGTCCTTGGTACAAGATTTGATACCCTGCGCAATCGGACTACTGGAACTTATGATCAGGCTGTTGTTACTGATAAATGTGTTTATATCCCAATTTTGAAAACATTAGACTTTATTTACAAACACCCTAATATAGAAGAGATGATGCAGAGTGATTCCAGTTTAAGAGAAGATCTTCTTAATGACTTGTGTGATGGAGAGTTTTTCAAGAGTCATCCTCTATTTTCAAAACAGAAGCATGCAATTCAGGTGCAGCTTTTCTATGATGATTTTGAATGCGCGAATCCGTTGGGGAGTAAAAAGGGAATACATAAATTAGGAGCAATCTATTTCACCTTGCGTAATTTTTCTCCAAAGTACAACTCAATTCTGCTTAATATTCATTTGGTCGCTTTATTCCATGCCCAAGACATTAAAACACATGGCTTTTCTAAAATACTTGCTCCACTTGTGGAAGATATTAAAATACTGGAGAAGGATGGAATTAAGGTCCCATTGTATGATCAGCCAGTGTATGGAACTATTGTCCAAGTTACAGGTGACAACCTTGGTATTCACGGTTTGTTTGGTTTCGTAGAATCATCCAGTGCCAGATGTTGTTGCCGCTTTTGTCTTGCTGAGAAAGAGGACTTTCAGACAGAATTCAAAAAAGATTCACCCAAGATAGTTGCGAACTCGAGCACTTCATGCAGAACACTGCCAAAAAATGGAGACTACTATTGGTCTTCCCTATGTGATGGGAGTTAAACGTTCTTGCATTCTAAATTCCTTGCAGTACTTCAATACATGTGACAATTTCTCTGTCGATATTATGCATGATATCTTGGAGGGCGTGGCACAATATGAAATGAAACTGCTAATACTACACTTGATTAAAAACTACACAACATCAAAGGAAATAGACTTGAGAATTAAGAGCTTTAACTATGGTTACCTGGAACAAAACAACAAGCCACCTGCATTGAAGTTAGTAGAGACCTCAAATGACTTGGGGTTAAATGCAATCCAATCTTGGTGTTTACTTCGCAATCTACCACTTATCTTTGGAGACTTGGTTTGTCCAAATGATCAACACTGGTATTTGCTTCTGCTGTTGCTTCAAATAGCAGATATTGTATTTTCTCCCAGGTTATCAACTGGCATTACTATTTATTTGAAACACTTGATTGCAGAGCACCACGTGGTTATTCAAGCATTTGTTTCCCAACAGGAGGCTACTACCAAAGCATCATTTTATGGTGCACTATCCTACATGTATTCGTAAAATTGGACCACTTTTGCATGTCTGGTGCATGCGCTATGAAGCGAAGCATAATTTCTTTAAAAAACAACTAAAAAGCTTCAAAAATATAACTAAAACGTTGGCAAAGAAACACCAAAGTCAAGTAGCATACAATTGGCAGACATTTGATCCCAACAGACTGGTGCTTGGTCCAAGTAAAATGGTAGCATTAAATGTGATGGACAGAGGCTGTGAGATAGCGGAGACTCTTCAGGTACCAAGTGACACCAAGGTGTTAAATGTTAGATGGGCCAAACACCATGGAAATATGTATCGTCCAGGTTTAGTTGTTTGTCTTAAAGTTCTTAGTGAGGTTCCAGTTTTTCACAAAATCCACCGTGTTGTTCTTAAAGATGAGAGGTTACTGTTGTTTACATTTGCACTACAAACCGTGTCTCTGGATGACCATTTTTATGCATTTAAAGTTGTGTGTACTACAGATGGACCTCATGTAGTTGATGTCAAAGAGCTTTTGTTTTACAAAGCATTCGATATACAGATGTCATACAGTGATGACGATTCAAGCTCATTTATTGTTCCATACTGTTTCCTGTGATTTAAAAAAGGAAAAGAGAAAATCACTAAGCTCTTGAACTATTGCACTGGGGATGAACACTATTAGTTTTCTTTTATTTCTTTGGGGTGAACAGATGCTGCTGTCACTTTATAGAGGCCAACATGTAATTGATCGATTACTCTCCCCATGAAGCCTTAATTGAAGTCATGGTGATTTCTTTTTGTTGCATTCCTGAGCCAATAATTTGATGACTGGCTTGAATTATTGGCTCAGGAATGCGACAAACAAACAAATCTCCATGAATTCAAGGATTCATGGGGTGTGTAATTGATAGATTTCTTTTTTTGGGTGAGCTATCCCTTTTTAAAAGGGTGCAGATGCTGCTGTCACTTTACAGAGGCCAAAATGTAATTGTCTTTTATTTATGACCTTTTTTCTATCGATTACTCTCCCCATGAAGCCTTAATTGAAGTCATGGTGATTTCTTTTTGTTGCATTCCTGAGCCAATAATTTGATGACTGGCTTGAATTATTGGCTCAGGAATGCGACAAACAAACAAATCTCCATGAATTCAAGGATTCATGGGGTGTGTAATTGATAGATTTCTTTTTTTGGGTGAGCTATCCCTTTTTAAAAGGGTGTACAGATGCTGCTGTCACTTTACAGAGGCCAAAATGTAATTGATCGATTACTCTCCCCATGAAGCCTTAATTGAAGTCATGGTGATTTCTTTTTGTTGCATTCCTGAGCCAATAATTTGATGACTTGCTTGAATTATTGGCTCAGGAATGCGACAAACAAACAAATCTCCATGAATTCAAGGATTCATGGGGTGTGTAATTGGTAGATTTCTTTTTTTGGGTGAGCTATCCCTTTTTAAAAGGGTGTACAGATGCTGCTGTCACTTTACAGAGGCCAAAATGTAATTGATCGATTACTCTCCCCATGAAGCCTTAATTGAAGTCATGGTGATTTCTTTTTGTTGCATTCCTGAGCCAATAATTTGATGACTGGCTTGAATTATTGGCTCAGGAATGCGACAAACAAACAAATCTCCATGAATTCAAGGATTCATGGGGTGTGTAATTGGTAGATTTCTTTTTTTGGGTGAGCTATCCCTTTTTAAAAGGGTGCAGATGCTGCTGTCACTTTACAGAGGCCAAAATGTAATTGTCTTTTATTTATGACCTTTTTTTCTATCGATTACTCTCCCCCATGACGCCTTGAAGTCATGGTGATTTTTGTATATAATGGAGTTGTTTGCAGAGGGGCTCACTGAATCTAACAATCACGTAGACATATACCAAGTGTGATTAGCAAGAGAGGAATGTTTGTGACAAGTGTAATGTAAAAAGATCACATTAGATTAGGAAGGATCCACACCAAGCAAGTTCTTCCTCAGACGCGTTTTTTTTTTTTTTTTTACTATGTTACATTACATTGGGCGTATAGAAACAAAGATCATTTCAAAGTACAAACATATACAGTACCTGTGTGACATTTTGGATGAGGCTAGGCTCCATGTTAATAAGCAACTTGGGGTGAACAAATCTCCAACACACCCATGTCTGGTTTCTTTAACTGAAACGCCTCCTTGTCGACTTCAGTATTTTAAGTCATCATAGACCTTTAAGTCCAAGGTACTAGGAATTTCGAATGTCTTGGCAACTGAAAACAAAGATTGCACAAGCTTATTGATGAATCTTATTTTATTAATGACCTTTTTTTCTATCGATCGCCCCTTGAAGTCATGATTCTCACACGCTGTTGTAAAACTGTTTGCATCCCAAAGGATATGCCTGCATGTTGCAAATAAAAGTGCATTGTTAAATACTGATTTCTGCTTTGCCCCCGTTTATTTTAAATGTATTATTCCAGAGTAAATTATTATTTAATTCTATATTGAGTGAAATATGATATTCTATATTGAGTGAAATCTATTCTATATTGAGTGAACTACAACTCCATATTGAGGGAATTACAACTCTATATTGATAAAAATACCACTCTATATTGAGTGAAATATGATATTCTATATCGAGTGAAATCTATTCTATATTGAGTGAACTACAACTCCATATTGAGGGAATTACAACTCTATATTGATTAAAATACCACTCTATATTGAGTGACATATCACTTTAAATATCTCTATATTGAGTGAAATATAACTTAAAATATCTCTATATTGAGTGAAATATAACTCTATTGAGTGAAATATAACTCTATATTGATTAAAATACCACTCTATATTGAGTGAAATAAATAACTTAAAATATCTCTATATTGAGTGAAAAATAACTCTATAGATTAAAATAACACTCCATATTGAGGGAATTATAACTCTATATTGAGGCAATTACTACTCTTATACAGAGTCAAATGCAACTCTATTGATGGGATCACAACTCTACGGAGTAAATACAACTCTGTGTTGAGTGAAATGATGTTAGAGTTGTTTTTACTTTATGCTAAATGGAGTAAATTGGTATTTTGTAGAGTTAAATGTTAACACTAAATGGAGTAGAAATAACTCTGAAGATTTAACTCTGTGACAAGAGTCATTTTGACTCTATTTGGATTCGGAGCCAATACTGTCTTTTTGGGAGTACAATTTTACTCAATTTGAGTAAATTTTACTCTGCAAATTTTCCTGTGTAGAAGAGGATGCTGGCCACAACAGACTGGTAAAAAGACTGCAGCAGTCTGTTGCACACATTGAAGGACCTGAGTCTCCTCAGGAAGAACAGCCTGCTCTGTCCCTTCCTGTAGAGGGCCTCTGTGTTATCCGACCAGTCCAGTTTATTGTTCAGGTGTACCCCAAGGAACTTGTATGAGTCCACCATCTCCACATCCACCCCTCGGATGGAGATGGGAATCGGGGGGGGGGCCTCTTCTTGCCCCTCCGGAAGTCCACCACCAGCTCCTTGGTCTTACTGGTGTTGAGTTGGAGGTGGTTGCTGTCGCTCCACCCCACGAAGCTCTCCACCAGGGCTCTGTACTCCTCCTCATCATCGTCGGTGATGTAGCTTACGATCCAGGAGTCGTCTGAGAACTTCTGCAGGTGACACCCGCTTGAGTTGCGGCAGAAGTCTGAGGTGTAGAGGGTGAAGAGGAAGGGTGACAGCACAGTTCCTTGGGGGGCGCCGGTGTTGCTCACCAGTACATCAGACTGACTGTCCTTTAGTCTGACGTACTGTGGCCTCTCAGTGAGGTAGTCCTTTATCCAGGCCACCAAGCCGTGCTCCAGCTGCATCGCGGAGAGCTTCTCCACTAGCAGTGACGGCTGGATGGTGTTGAAGGCGCTGGAGAAATCAAAGAACATAATCCTCACTGAGCTGCGCGGCTTCTCCAGGTGCGTGTATGCTCTGTGGAGCATGTAGATGATGGCATCCTCCACCCCGATGTTTGCCTGGTATGCAAACTGCAGGGGGTCGAGGGAGTCACGCACCAGGGGCTTGAGGTGTTGCAGGACCAGTCTCTCAAACGTCTTCATGACGTGAGACGTCAGAGCGACTGGCCTGTAGTCATTGAGGGTGCTGAGACGTCCCTTCTTGGGCACCGGGACAATGCAGGAGGTCTTCCAGAGCTGGGGCACCCTCTCCAGCCTCAGGGAGAGGTTGAAAAGATGCTGGAGCGGTGCTGCTGACGGTCAATCGGTGTCTACTGGGGGAGTAGTGCGGGGGGGCCTTTGTTTACCTTTTTTGGTAAATGGGCTAAGCTAGGGCTGGTGTGCTGTTGTGAATATTTTGAATGAAGGCGGGACTAGTTCGCTCTGGTCCGCCTCCCCTTAACGTTGTGTATATGGGTTTGCTCATTCTACAGTATTTTGTGGGTTAGTTCTTTTATTCATTTAACCTTTTCATGGTGCACACTACAGTGGAGGTTGCTGTTTGCAACCACCACTGGTGCTCCGTGTTAACATCAGTCCTTTGTTTTTGACATATTGAAACAGTGCCCCGCCCGGCCGACGCCATGGGTGGGTCGGCCTGGCGAGTGGCTGGTGGGCTGCTAAAGCCTGTACCGCCATGGTATGGAATTGGCAGCGATTAGAACTGTGTTTTTCTTCTTTTTTTTTTTTTTTACTATTAAAAAAATTTTGTCTGGTGGCGGGGCCTTGAGGGCCAGCCGACGTCGACACATCGCGCGAGGTTGTTGACGTTATTAGCTTTGACCCAGCCGCAAGCTATAACCGCTCAGGGTTCCCCTCTCCGCTGGAGTGCGGGCGGTATTGTCCTAGGCCCCACACCGCCTCACACCGCGCAGCCAGAAGAAGAGAGAGCACGGCCTCGTCAGCGGCGATGACGAGGCCCTCGACAGGCGGCCATGTTTTCCCCCGCCGGAGGTATCCTGGGTGTTGATTCGACAGGTGTCCACAAGGCCGACAGCCTTGGCGGCCGAGTGATCGGCCATGTTGGATGGGTTCGGCTTGAACAAACAAGCCGTCACCATCCTGCCGCTAGCAGCCCGCTCTCCGATCACTCCCTTCCCCAACACTAGCGGAAAATGTGGGCTCTGATTGTTTCCTTTGGCTGCGGGCCGCGTGCCTTCGTTGAAGCGCGGGCGGCCCCACTTTTCGCTTCTCATGGGGACAGGGGCTGACACCCAGTTGATGGCTGAGCCTGTGTCTGTCCGTGAGAATGTTGTGCTGTCAAGCGGCTCCCACACCGTAAGCTGTGTTGGTTGAGCCTGGTGTTACGTCTGTCAACTTAAGTGTTGTCAGCAGGGGGGCTCGAAACCTTTTGAGGCACACAGTGCTGGCTTCCCCGGCCTCGCCTTCGCCAGGCCAGGTATCATGTTGGTGCCTCCCACTCCTGAAAAATTGGCAGTGGTCTCGCAGGCACGCGTGATTTGGGGTGGTAGTAATATCACTGCAGGGCTACGGTGTGTAGGAACCAATGGGGTCCTTACACCTTGCATGTCCGGCTGCAGAACAACTCCTCAGCATGTTCTGGAGGGGTGTTCAGTGGGGGGGCTTTTTTCACCTAGGAAGCCCCACGTATCAAACCGGCCCTTTCTGTCGGGGTCCCCCCTTGGGTGCGATTGCCTCGTGGGTGGTGTCAGGGTCAGATGTCCCGACACGGAACGCTCTGCTCGCACGGTTCCAGGGTTGGCTACGCACAGCGGGGGGACCGGGCCAACTATCTACAGTTCCTGGCGGACCTGCGCCACATGGCGGCGGGTGCGTTGGGAGTGTCATCACATATGACTACGGCAGTACCATATGTCGAGGTGGATGGAGAGAACGCTGATGCGGGGACTTGTGTTTACACAACCCCACCCGTTTTCAGGTTTGGTACAGACCCTATTGTCAGGGACTCCAGCAGTGACAACTCTGGTCAACGAGATCCAATCTCTGTGGACGAAGCTGGTGACGCGTCGGGCCAACGCAGTAGCGGGCAGCTGGCAAACCATGCTGCCCGGTCTGCGCTACGTTCAATGTGTTGGTGTTGAAAGTGGTCCTTCTGGTCCACAAATGGTGTTGATCAGGACGGACGATACGACGTCAGTGTCGTGTATCGACCGACAGGGAGGGGTACGCTCCCCCCATCTGCACCAGGCGGCGGGCGGCTGGCTATGGGCGTCCTCCATCTGCGCGGCCTGAGGGCTCCCCACATCCCCGGCAGGGAGAATGTGGGTACAGGTGTACTGTCGCAGGGCGGTCCTCATCCTGACGGGTGGGGATTACGTCCGGACATAGCCAGGCAGGTCTGGGACCGATGCCGTGCCGCCTGGGATTCTTCCCCATACATCTGTTAGGTCAGTTGTTGGGACGGGTACGTTGAGGGGCGCAGGTTCTTGATCCTGATGGTGTTACCATCCGGAATGCGCATGCTGCCTCCATTGTCGTGCTTACGCGGGCAGATGACGTATGTTCCAAGTGTGGTGTAAGGCGGGGGGCCGGGACTCAGTCTCCTGCCCCCTGGATGCTGTCCTTAGTTACCTCCAGTCTCTCCTTGATAGACTGTCGGCTTCGAGGGTGAGGGTATATGCAGCAGCTATATCCTCCTATCATGAGGGGTTTGAGGGGATGTCTTGTTCAGCCACCCTCTTGTGAAGCGTTTCCTGCTTGGCGCTCGACGCGTTAAGCCGGTGCAACGCTCCTAGGCTCTGACTTGGGATCTTCAACTGGTCCTCGGTCGGTTGTCCTTGGCCCCGTTTGAGCTGCTCGAGCAGGCGCCGTTGGAACAGCTGTCGTTCAAGACCGCATTCTTGCTGGCCGTCACCTCCGCTGACGCGTGGGTGTGCTTTGTGCTCTCTCGGTACGACCAGAGTGCCTGTCTTTCGTTCCGATTGCGGTGCCACTCTGCGGCCTAATCCTGCCTTCGTGCCTGTAAATATCCGGAGTTCTTCCGCTCCAGGGATATTGTGGTTCAGGCGTTTCATCCGCCTCCTCACGGTGGTGAGTTAGATGCGGGCCTTCACCTGTCATGTCCGGTCCGTGCTTTGGGAATTGCCTCAGCCGTACTCAGGACCTTGGGGTCACCGTTCGCCTTTTTGTCTGTCACGGTGGTTCTCATGCCGGTAAGGCACTATCGAACAACGCCTGTCCCATTGGTTGTGCGAGGGCATTGCCCTCTGCTACTCGTTGGCTGGGCAGGATCCCCCTGGGGGCGTCAGGGCGCACTCCACTCGTGGGGTGGCTGCCTCTGCCGCTCTCCTGGGTGGGGCCTCGGTGGAGGACATATGTGCTGCAGCTTCATGGTCCTCCCCGGGCCCCTTTGTAAGGTTTTACCTCATGGACATGACCGGGGGTTCTGTCTCCCAGGCGGTTCTGGGGTCTGTGGCCTTTCCTGCTTCCCGTCCTTTGGTAGGGTAGCAGGAGTGTGTGGGTATGGGCCACAGTGTGTTGAGTCACACGTGGTTCCGCCTGTGCGGTGTGTTCAAGGGGTTCTAGTTCCCTCTTGTTTGCATTCAGGTGGAGTTGACTGTGCACCCCCTTCATTAGGAAGGATGGGGTGACAGGGCTCCCCGCACCCCTTGATGTGGGCTTACAGGGCCTCAGGGGGTACATCTGTCGGGTCTCGCGTCCGCTCTAACCCATATCTCATTAGGCTAGAGCGGGACGCGATAGCCATACGATATATAACGATAGGTTATGTATATAACCTAGTTATATTAGTATTGGCTGAGCGTCCCGCTCTACGCAGCCCTGAGTTCCCTTTTGAGGGATCTTTTACTGGAACGAGATTTGGCGAGGAAGAGTGTTTGGTGACCATGACCATGGTCTTATAGGCTACGCCTCCATAGGGACGGGGCCCGATCAGGTATGGGTGCATTAAGTTGTTCGTGTTGGTGTACAGTAGGTACTAGGAGATAAGGGGTACCTCATTAGGCTAGAGCGGGACGCTCAGCCAATACTAATATAACTAGGTTATATACATAACCTATCGTTACATGAACACACAAGTTCTCATCACAACCAAACCAGTTCATTTTTACTCACGTAAAAAACAACGCCGATTTTCTAGGTAGAGAGAAACTATACCAGCGACAAGACAATTCACACACAACACATGTCGTATCTCAAATGTAGTGAAGCAACATACGTGTTGGAAAAAAACATTGTTATTACAAAACATTTAGAAGGGAAGGAAGAAAGAGGCGTTAAGTGTCCAGAGGACCCTTACCTACACCATGAACGCAGACTGAGAGGACTGCAAACACTGGTCTCCACATTGACGAAAGTCCTCGCTGGCGGGGCAAAGAAGCTAGACCCCCTCCAACAGCCGATCACGGTGTAGGGCCGACTACATCCTCTGTCAAAGATGACGTTGTAGTCAGAGTGTTATGGCCTGCTATTCTCGTGGCTAATGTTCAACAGTGTAGCATAAGCTAACAACCAACTCAGGCCGACTGGTAGCAACAAGCTAACGTTCCTAGCCAAGGGAACGCAACAAGCTAGCACCGCATCTAACAGCTAACTGGCTAACAGGTAGCTCACCCAGCAAGCACGCAAGCTAAGCAGCTATCACCGAACTGCACACAAGAGAACACAATAAAGCCAACACTTCAGACAGCCGCCGTCTGATCCTCATCCTTAGAGAGAAGAGAAAAAGAAGTCAACACAGTTTCCAGAACGGTGATTAACAGATATACAGCGGTATTGGCACAATTCCCTCATGGGCTGCAGCCGAATTGAGCTTCCGATAATGAAACACCAAACCCACTTTCCTCATGTTTAGGGTAGCTTTCAACTTGAAAGATGGGGCCTTCACGTGACAGAGAGAAATCCGCTCGTCTAAAGACCCGGGGTTTTAACCACAGATCTTGGTCACGGCCCACTAGATTGACTACCGTGGGCTTCAAACCAGGACCGTCTCTCTGCCGTCTAAGAGGCAGAAAAAGGGTACTAGTCTGGGGCCGGCTTTCGTAAATCGTGCAGCTAATCCCCTCATAGCAACACAACTGGCGCTTCGCGTAGCAAAATCATCACTCACCCAGAGAGGCGCTTCTCACAACAGCCGTCGCCTCCTGCACAGTCCAGATGCAGAACCGAAGGTAATACCTGTCCAGCTGCAGCTTGGAGGTCTGCAGGTGGGGATTAGACCAGCGACGCGAGCCCCTAATACGAAAATGCCGGTGGAGGTCAGAATGATCATCATTTTCCAGACACCCCAGTCGCGAAGACATTATCGCCGTAAATAGTGAGAGAGACAACAGGGATATAATGTCAACGTAGCTCCTTCATCTTCTACATTCTTCAAAAAATCCATCAAACTTCAAAGTGGTGTAAACAGGCACTTAACGTGGTGAAAATTGAAGAAGGAGCTGATGGTATGGCCACACCCCTGCTTATGTAGGTAGCGGATGGGGGTGTGGCCAGACAGATGATGGTATGTAAAGGTACATGTGAGAATTTTTTTCAGTTCAATACTGGATATGAAGAGTATTGAAATAGAGGCTGAGCAGAGCTATGCAATATATAACAGTCACTGCAATTTGTATATCAACACACTATCACTCGAGACATCCACTCAGAGAAACAGGGCGACAGGGACAGGGGTTAGATAGCTCCCGTGTTCGCAATAGGCAGACATGGGAGCAATAAATACATGTACAGTAATATAAGCATATATTTGAAATTTGAAATTGATTTGAAGGATAAACCCCTTGAGATATGCTATCTCGTTTTCGAGGGGGTCTTTAACATAGGATACAAAACATACAATACAATACATAACAAAACAATACAATACATAACAAAACAAAACAAAAAACAGGACAACAAATGCACTTATACACTGACAGACGCTCTCCCAAGCTCACCCCCACAATCCACACTGATTCCTCCCAAGAGGATCACCAATATATATATGTTCCCTTATAAAACACATACAAAATTATAATTTGATCTGAAAACGACATGTAAGCCCTAACACAGTAAATCAATAACAGGTGCAAGTAGTCTGTAGATGAGTGAACAAAGATATCTTGAATAACCGGTAAGAAGTAAGAGATCTGAGTGAACTAGGCAGTTTGTTCCAATCAGCTGGTGCTTTATATTTAAAGGCAAGTCGACCGATAGCTTTGATGGTTCGAGGTATACTAAAGAAAGGAAGATCCGTGTGTCTTAAATTATAAGTTGAACTATATGGTGTTAAGAACTGCTTTAGATAGGGGGGTAATTAAAGTAAATACATTTGTAAACAAAAAGCAACCAATGAAAATGTCTTCTGAATTGGGGAGAAAGCCAGTTTAACAACTCAAACATAAGACAGTGATGGGTTCTATAAGGACACCTCAATATAAATCTGCAAACACTATTATAAGTAACATTTAAAGGACGGAGATTTGTTAGTGTGGTGTTTTGATAAACTATGTCTGCGTAATCCATTATTGGAAGTACCAGCTGTATAATGATTCTTTTCCTAACCTGAAGAGAAAAACAGTTAATAGAACGATACAATATTCTCAGGCTACAATTTGTTTTCTTCATCACAGCATCAATGTGTGACTTGAAGGTGAGTTGAGAATCAAGCCAAAGACCCAGATACTTATATTCATCGACATTTTCAAGAGGAGCATCATCTAAAAACTTAATCGACAACTGATTTGATATTTGCACCAGATTTGATCTAGTACCAAACAGCATACTATAGGACTTCTTCTTATTTAATAAAAGTTTGTTAATAAATAACCATTGCTGGACAGCATCAAAATGAGTCTGTAAAGAGTACTGAATTTGTTGAATATCAGACTTAGAGGAATAAAACACTGTATCGTCAGCATACAATTGAGTAAGACAGTCTGATGGTATCAGGGTGAGATCATTAACAAATATAGAAAATAATAATGGTCCTAAAGATGATATCTGTATGCATACATAGTAGCAATAGTATCAACGTATATAAGAAAATGTTAAAGTTAACCTCTTAAGCCTGAGCAGTCCAGTGGTGGACCGCAAATGACATTGTGCCATAAATCCATCTCTAGACCAGTGGCGTCGCGTGGGTAAAATAACAGGGGATGCCAATTTTTTTTAATTTTTTTTTTAATTTATTAAATATGTTTATTAATATATATTTTTTATAATTTTTTTTTATATTTAAGTCAAGCAGTCACCATGTACACTACAGTATGGCTCAGCGGCCAGTCAAACTTTCTTTTTATTTATTTAACAGATTGCAGAATGGGTACAATACAGTATGGCTCAATACACACAATTTTATAAGGGGATGCAGACCAGAGAAAGACGTTTGTCTTGTTTACATCAGGGTCCCCCATTTTCAATTCATAGTGACATTTATGACATACAAGACATCATGACATTTATGGCATAGGGACATACACAACATACTGACATTTATGGCATAGGGACATACATGACATACAGGGGCACCCTGATGGGGGACCCTGATGTAAACAAGACGAAATTTTTTCTCTGGTCTGCATCCCCTTAACAATTGTATGTATTGAGCTGTACTGTACTGTACCCATTCTGCAATCTGTTAATAAACTTTTCAATCAATCAATCAATCAATCAATCAATCAGGTATTTAGTACTGTTACATTTGTGACATATACGATATTCAATATACAGTACTGTTACCCATAGATCCTGACAGAGTATATACATATGATGGGGAGGGGACTGTAGATTTTTTTTTCATATTAAGCCAAATAATATAATATATTTCTCCCTCCCTCGCTCTCTCTCTCCCTCTCTTCTGAATATTACACACACACAACACAAATACACACACACACAGTGGTTGCCTGCAGGAGGTCTGGTTTGATTATGAATCAGAGAGAGAGAGAGAGAGAGAGAGAGAGAGAGAGAGAGAGAGAGTGAGAGAGAGAGAGAGAGAGAGAGAGAGAGAGAGAGAGAGAGAGAGAGAGAGAGAGAGAGAGAGAGAGAGAGAGAGAGAGAGAGAAGAGAGAGAGAGAGAGAGAGAGAGAGAGAGAGAGAGAGAGAGGAGAGAGAGAGAGGAGAGAGAGAGAGAGAGAGAGAGAGAGAGAGAGAGAGAGAGAGAGAGAGAGAGAGAGAGAGAGAGAGAGAGAGAGAGAGAGAGAGAGGAGAGAGAGAGATAGATAGATAGATAGATAGATAGATAGATAGATAGATAGATAGATAGATGAGATAGATAGATAGATAGATAGATAGGATATAGATAGATAGATAGATAGATAGATAGAAGATAGATAGATAGATAGATAGATAGTAGATAGATAGATAGAGAATGATAGATAGATAGGATAGATAGATAGATAGATAGATAGATAAAGATAGATAGATAGATAGTAGATAGATAGATAGATAGATAGATAGATAGATAGATAGATAGATAGATGAAAAGTTATTAGGTACTGACCATTGTTGCAGATGACACGCCTTGGTCCAAAGTAAAGTAAAGCAACGTCCACAAAGTCCCTGTGGGTATTCTCCTAAACTCTTCTGCAGCTGAGCGAATTTCAGGTCTCCTCAATGAATTAATCCGAGAGAGGAATCTGAATTTTAAATCAATCAAACAATGCTGTTTGTTTAGACATTAACCTGTTAAGCCTTAAGGTCCCCATATAGGGGGACCCTGCTTTTCTTTATCATAGATCGATCAATTATCATATCCGGGGTATCATTGGAAAGCCACACTCATTGGCTACAACCCTGTGCAAAGATCTTTGACATCGCCAAATTATTGACGGAGCTAGAGCCCCGGAGTCGGGGGTGGTAATGTGTACTTTTGCATACGTTGGGGCACACCTCACATATCGGCATGTAACTCGAGAACCGCTGAACGGATTCTGTCACCTGAAAAGGAAATCGACAGGCAACAAATAGGGCTTTAATTCCATCTATATATTGTATTAAAATAAATGCACACCCGAGCCACTAGAGGTCGGCAAAGATTCGTCCACATGTGGGCCCTTGGATGTTAAGAGGTCAATGTTTTAAAATAAAAAATGTGTAGCCAAGAGTAACGACCATAACCCTATCAAAAACAGTAGTCAAAGTGTATATTTTCATTTTTACCGATGTTTTATATGTTTGATCGGAAATACAAATTTATCGGAAAATGCTAATTATCGTAAAAACCGCAAGAAATTACTACATCCAGATTCAACCCTGCCATTGGAAATATGAGCATTTTCCCTATCCATAGATGTATGATTTGGCCATAATAAAGTCAAGGTCAAGTTCAAGGTCAAATATGCATTTATAATTAAAGTCGATTATCATTAATTACTGTATCTACAAATCCTTCTGTTTAATCATCTTCCCGCTGTTCATTTGCTTAGATTTTTTGTACACATGATCTCAATAAGGTGGTGAATGAGCTCAGTGAGCATTTATCAGAAAATGTATAAATTTTTGATCATAATCATCAAAATCATAAATCATAATTAATCATAATTAATTTATTCATTACAATTTACTCAACCTAGTAACAGACACAATATTTCTGACACTGGAAATACATACCCCCAGGTCCCTAGATGTTCCTAGATACCAAGAACATGCAAATTGACCTTGCAGAAGTGGAGCAATCTTCCATTTACTTAGGCATGTACCTTTAGGCGAAAACGGTCTACAGATTAACAGGTTAAGACTCACATAACGTTAGCTAGCTATCTCCGGGGTTCATTGTTGTTTTGATTCGAACATGGCCGCGAGGCATGTATATTTTCCCCAACCAGTTTCACCGAGGCGATGACGATGTCACGTTTAGCTTTTAATGTGATTTGATTGGTCCATCGGTGGAAACGTTCTGGACCTGCCCCGCCTCCAGGGCGGCAAATGTAGAGAGGCTGGACTACTTAGTTTTCTGACAGCCCCGTTTTAAGGTGTGGGCAGGGCTTTAGTAAGCTTGAATCTTATTGGCTATTATTGGTTTTGGACTCCACATACATGAATCACATGGTGGAAGCTGGAGAAAGACACCCCTCCCCTCTGCCTCCTCTCCTCTGCTGCAGTGAGCACAGTGAGTCTGACAGTGTGTTAGAGAGAGTGACAAGGAGAAGAGGGAGCCATTTAAAAAAAAATATATATATATAACACAGATGAAAAATAATGATTTTTTATTATTATTGTAAACTATATAATATTTGTTATTTATTTTTTCATATTTCATATTTCATATTAATTCATATTTTCATAATGGGGAGGCCTGGCTTCCGTTGGCTTTCATGAGGATTTGCCACTGCTCTAGACTGTATGAATTAATGTTGAATTTTTTTCAAATGTAGCCAAGAATAAAGACCCTAACCCTGTCAAAACAGCAGTCAAAGTGTATATTTTCAGCAATACGTTTGTTTACCAATAGATGAATGTGTTACTTGTAGGGCTGACCCCTATTAATCGATTAGTCGACTAATCGGTCGAAAGGGGCCGTATTCGACTGGCCAACCTCTTAGTCGAATATAATAAAAAAAATAAGAATTAATTTATTTTTTATTTTCTAAATTTTTTTTATCATTATTTCCGAAAGAAAAGAGGCCTAGAAGCGTGGTTAACGCTAATGGCACGCATACCAGAGGCTAACTGCCTACGAAAACAGGCACAGAAGCACTGAAAGAGGATTTCACCCATCTAATGAACACACTAGACTAGACTAGACAAATATCAAGATGTATCCATCAGTGGACCAATTGCATGCCAACGACGCCGCAGCATCGAGACCCCATCAGGCGGTCACTAGTGACACCACCCCCCACATCGCCAGCGTATCGGACAGGGCCCATCCAAGAGCAGGCCCTTCCCCCCTACAGCACGCCGCCCTGAAGCCCTCAAGAGGCTAGACCCCCACAGTGGGACCAGGCAGCGCACCGGGGAGGCAACCCCCAAAGAGGTTGATCCCTCAATCCAGGCAACAGGCCAAAAGGACTCAACCTGTGCCTGGAGCACTGCGGACTAGACAGGCGCCTAAGGGGTCTGCTGAAAACAGCACCCCAGCGGAAGGGGCGTTCGGTATGCTGTGCACCATGTCGCAGCCTCCACAAAAAAAAACCGTCCCTCTAGAGGGGCCGAGGCAGAGAAGGCTGACACGATTGGCAGACATCATGAAGGGTGTGGGGGCACACTCGCAGGCAGACGGGGTCAAGCCCGGCCTAACCCGAGAGTCGACTCCGCTATCAACACACCTGGAAACCAACCACCACCTAACAGGAGGCAGTTGTTCCTATAACCCCCCAAGAAAAAACTCCAAAACACAACTGCAGGTATACACCGGCTATACAGCAGTACAAGTGTTTCAGTTTTCAAGAAGGGGTTAACCCAGGCCAACAGGTCGACGAGAACGAGTCTGGACCTGGGCCCGGCGGACCGGGACGTATACAGGGATGCCAGAGGGGTACAAAACCCACCTCGACAGCCCCCTCCCAGCACTGCCAAGCAGGAGAAGAGAGGGTTGAAAAAAGAATGGAGAAGGACCAGGCTCCTCCAACCCAGCATTTTTCCCCCGAAAAAGCACAAGTCCTTCAGGGTACCAGAACAGCAGATCTGCGCCCAAGCGGACAACGGGTTAACTGACCTGGTCCGGCGCGACCAGAACCAGTCCTGTGTCCTAATCACGCCACCATCCCCAATCCTAAGAGGGGGGTAGGTACGCGTGTCGTTCTAAAACATCACAGAGGGCGCCACCAAGATGGTCAGAACATAAAAGCACCGTGCCCGGTGGCCCGCCCCAAAAGCGTGAGACCCCTCCGCCAATGCTTTGATCTATTCCGTTATCTCCCCCCAGAGATGAACGAGAATTCATCGAGACTAACACTAGTACACTGGCGCTCGGAAGAGACAAACTCCATCCCAGTTGCCCCATGAAAACGCTGTTTCAATGATGAGCAACCAAGGCGCGCAAGCCCACGCGTGATTCCACACAGAAGCACCCAGGGCCAGCACTATGTACACGTCGAGACCCAAAACATATCAATGGTAATTCTAACAAGAACCCAGATAACGTTCCCTCCAAGCCGCCTGGGAGAGCGGCAGGAAGCCGGCCAAGAGACACAGATATGGGTCCCATATGCCGCGTCTGAGGGAAAAAACACCCCTGTCAAAACTGCTCTGTATAAAGAGAGGAGACAGGGAACCCCCAGAGACACTTCCCACGTGAGTAACAATTTGAAAAGATATATGTAACATTGAGCTACGTGACCAAATGCTCAAGACATATGCAACAGAGCGCAGAGCAGAACACTTTTCTTTAAGTTCACACGCACTGCATAACTCATCTTGAAAACCACAGAGGTCCACAACATGGAGCCTGAAAAGAACTCACGGAAGTCTCACAACCAATAGAAACGCGCCCAGTGACGTACTCTATGGCGGGGGGAATTCCGTGACCCACCTGCCCAAATATGGCATGGGACCAGGGAACTCCCTTCCCCCCCCCTCTCCCTACCCTGTGACGCGCTGACCAAACAGTGCGACAGGAAGCCCGAAGGACAGGAGGCCCAACCCCCTGACCAATCAGAAAAAAAGGGGAGGGAGGTTTATCAGTTCACCCCCTCATGAACCCACACCCCGGATACGATGAAAAACAACCAGCAGCGATGATACCCGCGTAGCCAGCATGCTACATTAAAAGCGTATATCCACTAGGATAAGCTAAACCAATGCACGCCAGCCACAGACGATAACTCATTTGCGAACAGGTTTTATATACAAGGCTTTAGGCTCATGTGCGAAACACGTCACGCATGTTTTATGTCTAAGAAAAAACACATACGTTTAAGAGAGGGTCAAGACCTCGGTACAAGCTACATTTACGAGCACTTCTGTAGGCTAACACTCTAACCAAGTTGTGGACTCGATGCCATGTTTCCAATGTAACAGAATACACACAACCCCCTCAGATAAAACGGTAAAATTTACCATTACAAGAAGAACACAGTCTTCTTCATGATGAGGGAAGACAAGTCTTTCGACCGAGTGCTAGCCACAGGCCTTGCCAAGCACACATATATATAGCGACCAGAACGATTTATAAGAAAACTGTCCTACTCACTTAAACAACACACAACCCCACAGCTAGGTGAGAGTTTATACACCGTATCCCCAATATATAACAGTGAATAAAAACAGTTTGTAACAAAAAACAGTCCCCCACCAGGAGGGACCTTTTATTTAGTAACAAAATGATATGTTCCCCGACATGCAGCGCGCTAGCTGCACGATGTTGGACGTCGCAGCTAGGCTCTGAGTCACGTCGATGTACGCCTGGTCACTCCAGTTAGCCATCTGCCTAGCCGATTTCCCTTGGGGAACCGGCTTCCGCAACGGCTCCCACACCACTTCGGGACAAAGAATGGATGTCATCGGGCTATCAAGCCGAAGCACCCCGTCCTTAGTCCCTGGACCAAACCCGCCACCCGCGTGACTGGCACGTAGGCGGGGGTAAGGCCAGTGATGCGGGAGATTACCTGTCCCTGTTTCACGTAGGCCTCCATTGACGGGAAGAATGGGAAGACAACGCCCGTCTCTCTCACAGGACGACGTTGCCAGAGATGACCTATCATGTCATCAGGAACAGGTGCAGGCAGAGGCTGCGGCAACGCCACGCCATTAGCGGCTGTTGCGGCCGCCATGAGCTCGAGGAACAAGGCAAGCAACTCCCCTTCCGCACCTCCCTCCACGTCACTCGCGTCCCTCACGTACGGGAGGCTGCCATGTCGGGCGCCACCATCGGACGCGGCAGATAGCTGGGCATCTTGTCTCAGGGTCGGAGGTTCTAACCCAACACAGGAGAACAAGGGACCCCAAGGAGACACAACACTCCCTGCCACACCCCGAGGGGGAGAATGATACGAATCCATTGGGGCATCAAACAAGAACGCTCTTGCCCCCTCCATGTGATCGTCAGTTTCCATCGGAAATGGAGACAGGGCAAGAGCACTCTCGTTCGGCTCCAGCACATCCCCAAAGCCAGGCCGTTCGCCCCTGCAGCTCGCCGCACTACAACGGGAGCGAGCAGAGGCGAAGAGCTTGCGTCGCAAATCCCCAGGCACCAGAGGAGCTGTCAGCCTATCGGCCGACCGTCCACTGGCGGGGGAACCAGGGCCAGAACCAGGCCATCTCACGGGAGACAGCGGCTCAACGGCCCCTCGGAGAGGCAGACTCACCACCGGGCGCTGCTCGGGCGTATCTGACTGCCACAACCGTGGAGTCAGAGCAGCCCCACGACGCATGGCGGACGCGGCAATGGAGAAACGCTGGTGAAGGGTGACGTTGTGAGCGTTCGAACCCCCTGAAGGTGCAGACATTATGACTTAGCTTTTCTCGAAAATTGGCGAGAGAGAGAAAAAATAAGATACAATGTCCACGTAGCTCCTTTCCAACAACTATTTCGGCACTAAACTCAAGTGGTGTATACAGACACTTGTCGGTGGTGAAAATAGGGAAGGAGCTGTTAGTATGGCCACATCCCCGCTTATGTAGAGGAGCAGATGGGGGTGTGGCCAGGGAGATGGGTGTGTACATGTGAAGAAATGTATTCAGTATTAGACTGGCTATGGGATATGTTCCACTACGAGCAGAGCGTAAGCTAATACGATATATAACTCTCTTTTTTTTCCACTAGCCCTCTCTTTCTCTCCCTATCTCTCTCTCAGTAGCCCTCTTTCCCTCCCTCCCTCTTGTTAACCCCCCCCCCCTATTTGTTTCTCTCATTAGCCCTCTTTCTTGCTAACCCTCTTTCTATCTCTCCCTCTCTCTTTTGTTAACCCTTTATTTCTCTTTATTTCTCTCATTAGCCCTCTCTCCTCTCTCCCTCCCCCTCTCCCTATTTTTTTTGTTGGAACTATTTGTTTATAGTAATACTGTTACTACATCATAACACTAGATGGTTTATCAATGGTCAGATTGTATTGCCTCGTCCGATAACTACTGCCTTACTGCAATGTTTTATTTATAGCTCAATATCTCTCTGGAATAATTTGCCTCCATATTTCTGTAAATTAGTACTAAATTGTAAAAAGAAAAAAAATCGCCAAATTGAATCTAAGACTGTATTTCATTTGTAGGCTGTGCTGCTTGTATTGTTTTGTTTCAACGCAGGTGTCCTACTTGTTAGTTTTATTATCTATTGTGTGTTGAGTTCTGGTTTTTATATTTTGTATTTGCTATCGTATGGTTTTACTTGTTATATGAGGATCCCAGGAAGGCTAGCTGGCTGCAATTTCACCAGGAAAACTATATCTCCTTCCCTCTGCATATATCCCTCCCTCTCTCCTTCTATCTCTCCCCCCCCTTTCTTTTTCCTTCTCTCTCTATCACCCTCCCTTTCTTTCTCCTTATCTCTCCCTCCCTTTATCTCTTCTCTCTCTCTCTTCTCTCTTTCTCTCTCTCTCTCTCCTTCTCTCTCTCTCTCACTCTAGCCCAGTAGGTGAATAAAGATAGGTGTTTTATACGTTTCTGTGATCAGGTGGGACACTACAGTCCAGGCAGTGAATAACCATCAGATCACTACTTATCCAGAATTATACTCCAAACCATAACATAGTGTTAACCCTTTAATCGCCAATGACGTGTTCATTGCTCTCCAGCGCTTCAATACCACCACCGGGTGGCCGAACGGCGAGTTGCCAAACCGGAAGTGGGGCCGGAAGTGCTTGGTGTCCCCCCTATTCCGTCCGCCACTCGCTGTCGCTCGCGGGACTCCATCTGGACACACTGGATAATCGATCCGTTGCCATAACTCGATAAACAACATTATTTGGACGTATATAGTATTATACAACCTGGAAATGGAGCACATAGATCAACATCCCATAATAGCGATCTTTTTGCTCCAGTATCATCCCCCATCGCTACGAGGAAGCTGCGGTGAGTTTCAGCGTTTTTGATTATTATTATCCATACACACTGCTATGATCAATATATCACCCATACTACATTTAACGTCGGTCATTGCATTATAAACGACCCCCCCCCCCCCGCCCCCCACTCCGGTCACCAGCAGATGATGAGTCATGACGTTTAGGACCTTGTACAATTGAAATTTTTAATCTGGTGTCAATCGCTATCAAACTGTATTTGATGATCTAATATATGCATAAATGGCTATAACTCACGTTCTATGAAATACTGCAGAAAACGATAAAAACATATTTATACTCTAGACCGTATTTTTGTATGAATGTGTGAATGAAAAAGTAAAACGTTCCTACACCCTGAACGATAGCTAATCGATGTTGAATGGGCCATAGTAATGTCAATTTAGCAATACAATTTAAAAAGTTGTAGCCCTGCAAAGTAGGTGAACATCTCCATAGACAAATAGAGCTGGCAGACTGGCTACAAGGATGGATATAAGTGTGGCAGAGAAAGGGTTAATCGTGGAGTCATAAATGTTAGAAGACTGTTCCAGGATATGAAGTGTACTTGAAGTAAAAGGTAGCTATCACATCTTCACAGATAAGGTCAGAAGGTTGAAGTTCATTCTAGCAATGGTATCTAGCATTATTATTATTATTATTATTATTATTATTATTATTATTATTATTATTATTATTATTATTATTATTATTATTATTATTATTATTATTATTATTATTATTCATGGTCATATTATCATTATTATTGTTATCATAATTATTGTAGGAGCCCCATTTAAGTTTATTTAGTTTTGATTCATTCTGAACCGTTATTAATACATGTTTCTGTTTCAGTGAGTGGGGCGCTTTGCTCAGGTGAAGGGGGCGGGACTAACGCTATAAGCCTCAGGTGCGGCGTTTGACTGCAGGGCAGCAGGCAGCAGCAATACTGTCATTTTGACACGCAACGCAGAAGCAGCCTTATCTTCACCAGATTATTAGGATCTCCTGTTTATTTCTATGTATATTATTGTTTTCATATTTTGTTCTTTCTGGACATTAAACAAGCAAAAAGAGCAACAAAAACGTCCAGTGGTTTTCTGTTCTGTGACTGCGAGTCTGACACTGCTTCCCAGCCCTACAAGTGGCCAAGAAAGGAACATTCAAATATAGTTATAGGACAGACTTATTTGGATTTTGGCCACTACAATAAGTCAATGACAAGCTGTGATTGAAGAGCAAGGATTATTGGAGGATCAAAGGGATCCAAAGGAATCAAAGACGAAAAACGCCGGCCCGACACGTGGCTGCAAACAGAGGAAACGCCGGTCCGAGCGTGCGGCTGCAAACAAACAAACAAACAAACAAACAAACAAACAATTAAAAGTAGGTATGTGCTTGCAAAACCAACGCCACATGAATAATTATTTGTTTGGAAGAAATGCATGAATTATTACTAAACGGACTTCACCTCTGATAGTGTGAAGGTTTCGGCGTGGTATAGAAGAGTAGACCCCAAATGCAGATAACACAAGCAGAGAGAGAAGAAGCTGAGACGACGGATGAAAGTGAACAGGCTTTTACTG
Source organism: Notolepis coatsorum (assembly GCF_963971535.1). Classification (NCBI taxonomy): domain Eukaryota; kingdom Metazoa; phylum Chordata; class Actinopteri; order Aulopiformes; family Paralepididae; genus Notolepis; species Notolepis coatsorum. The sequence goes on along the minus strand of NC_140175.1, from coordinate 59,197,401 downwards.
AGCAGTTTCGACAAGGATACACTTTACAAACGGTAGCAAAACAAAAGCGAACTGCAAAACCCGGAAACAAACTATACACAGCACAGCTGGCAAAAATGTGGGCTAAGAGAGGAACGGACTCACAGGGCAATATAGGTGACAAAGTGAGTATGTGGCCGAACACAACTGTGGTAAACAAATCACTGAAACAAGGCAATGGTGCGACAATGAATGAGAGGAACGGGCAGCTCTATATACTGCCCGTGATTACTAACAAGTGCCAGCTGGTATAAGGCCAGGCATGGCCTAGGCTGAGGAACACAGGATAGTAAAACAAACTCACATCATTGATAAAAGCATTTGTAAAGGAATATCAAAAAAGGAACAACCCTTAAAGGAACATATGTAAAAATGTTAACACTAATAAAAACATGTGTAAGGAATGAGCTTAAAGGGACACAAGTAAAGTATTAACATTTAGAGAATACATGTAAAAGAGATGAACCTTAAAGGAACATGAAAAGGATACCTTAAAGGAAAACTCCAACATTTTGGGAAATTTGCTTATTTAACATCTTCCCTGGAGTTAGACAAGAAGATACGTTAACACGAACCTAAACTAATGTTACAACTAACCTAAAGTTAGTTTAGGTTCGTGTTAACGTTAGATAATGTACAAAATAAACGTTTTCCGCTGCTATAAACGTTGCACTTTTATTTTGAAAGGAAGTCATTATATTTGCTTTACAATCCTGTTCTGTGTTAGCTCCGGTTAGCTCCGAGCGTGCAATAGTTAGTATTATATTATCAATACCAGCTATTAGATTACTATTTTCTAAATTGGGGAGGCTTTTAATCGTCAAGGTAAGAGGGTTTTAAGTCATGGTATCCATAAACTTCAATCGGTTCGGATCCTTTGAAGGAATGAGAATATCAACAAACACGGCTTCACGTTGAAACCACTGACTGCGCCCAGAGACTCGAGTGGTTAGGCAAAAAATAGTTCTGCGTATATTTGCTTATAAAACGTAATTGTCTAATTCAATTATTTTTTATTTCTCCACATGGTGAATACACAGGTCACAACATGTTTACAGGAACGTTTTGGAGTTGTATTAGGTGACTGTAAGACCCTGTAGGGCAGCGGTTCTCAACAGGGGTTCCGTGGCACACAGGGGTGCCGCGGAGAGCTGCCAGGGGTGCTGCGAGATGCCTGGGAATGTTCTTTAAAAATATAGAATGACAACAGTCTTATTTTGAAAATCCTGTAGCTGGTCTCATTTCTGCCCAAGCGCAGCTCCAGCTATAATAACTAGGCTCCGACAGCTAGCAACGTTCAGGTCATTATGATACTCTTATTTTGAAAATCCGTGGTGTCGTGACTCATATCAGCTCTACAGCACACAGCCAATAGGATGCATCTCCACACAGCAGTACTAGTAGCGTCTCAGACTCTCAGCAGCAGTAGCGTCTGGAACAGTGAACACGCACATTGCAACAGAGCAAGGATAGTGTTTTCGCGACCCAAAACAAATCCCTGCTGTTTTATTCCGCAACGGGTCAAATGCATATAACATGCTTTGCAATCCTTGCCATTCCTTTATGACCATGTCGTGTTTAAGACCGGAATTAACGCCCCGTTAGCATAAACTAACAACAAGCTAAAGCCCTGTTCAGAGCGACAGAGAACAGCAGAGTGGGGACTTGGAAGGAGGGGGGGGGGGGGGGGGGCATTCTCCCTCTGTGTGTGTGCATTTGAAAAGATATGATGAAGTCAGACGAGTATATTATATTGATAGTAAATGTACTGAGGGTGGACAGACAGATGATGTTGATATTTAAACATAAAAAATACAATACATAATAAATGTATGCATGATCATCATGCAACATAAAACAATTGCAGGAACGGTTTGGGAGAGGAAGGGGTTGCGTGTTCCAAAAAATTTACTTAAAGTTTAAAGCTAAATATATCAAAACGTGGCACTTTATAGTGAACAGGAGGTCTATTTGTATTAAAAACAATAAATCGTTTTTCATTTAAATGTCTGGAAGAGCTAAAAATTTTTTTAATGTTTGTAATGTAATTCCTTACACGTAACGTGTCTGGCTGTGTGACGTCAACTTGTCAGCATGAAAATGACAGCCAAACATGGCACTGCAACTAAATAACACAAATACAATAGGCACATTTGTGACTGTTACAAATATAACACGTTTTATACTTGTGCTACAAGATTTTGGCCTGTGCTACAAAACTATCAACCTCTGTAGCACCAGTGCTATGTGCAAAAAAAGTTAACGTACAGCCCTGCAACTATTTAACTAAACAAATAGTCTATCTAGTGCTTCATGTGTATACAATAATTGCCTAATCTAATAACATGAACTAAAAAAGAAATCGATCACACGTTTCGTAAAGTTATATTAGAAACTTCACCAACTTAACGTCCGCGGCAGGCATCATTACAGATTTTCCAACGCATTTCCAGAGCAGTCCTATGTCCGTTATCAAGGAAATGCAAAGCGGCTATCGCAATCGTCGTTGTGATAATAATCACTAAATGCATTCAGTGCTGGATCTAATCAAATGGATTTATCGAGACACATTATGGAAAGTTCAAGACCGGACCACACAGCTTCTGAAAAGTGCTAATTACACGCTTCCGACGGCGATGGTCTACTCACAGAACAAGTGAGTTTATCAGCCGCTGTGTTATGATTATTATGATACAAAATGTAAATGAATGAATGAATGAAAACTGTATTTAACAGATAAACAGTAAAAGGCTCTCTGCAGGGATGTGATGTCATAATCAATCGTCACCTCACTAGAATAATATTTCCAACGTGAACCGCAAAGCTGAATTTTCACACAAAATGGACAAGTTTTTAACTCGTCCATCGAAACAGGTTACAGTTACCAATACCAATTCAGTACCTTCCAGTACCAATTCGACCGCTGAGATTGCCCCAGTCAAACAGTGCAGCGCAATGTTGTGTTCTCATGCTAAACCAGACTGGTATCATGTTGTGTGATCTTTTTCTGTATTTAAAAAAAAAATACATGATTTTTTGTTTGAGAAATGGTCACACTATTGCTATATTTATTTATACATTTAGACCTGAAACGCCTGCTAATAATGCATTATATAGCCTGCATATACACACAAATGTGTTTCCCTGTTTCAATGGGTTAAATAAACGTCATTTTGAAAGCAAGCACTTTTGTCATCATTGTAGCAAAAAAGACAGGACCGGAAAAGTCTTTATCGTATATAGGGGTGCCCTGGAATATTTTATTGGACACAGGGGTGCCTTGGCAGCAGAAAGGTTGAGAACCCCTGCTGTAGGGAACGTCAGGCTCCCCCCCCCCCCCCCCCCCCACTTCCAGTGATGAAGCTAAGCTACGCTAACGGAGCGACTGTTCCCAAAGCTAAATGCACGCACAGAGACAAAAAAGGTATGTATCTTCTTGTCTAACTCCAGGGAAGATGTTAAATAAGCTAATTTCCCAAAATGTTGGAGTTTTCATTTGAAGGAAACATATGAAAAGGTTAAACCTTTCAGGAACGTAAGGATAAACCTTTTAAGGAAACATGTAAAGATAAACCTTTTAAAATACAAGCTAAAACGCACCACACAACATGAACAGATAGAACACAGCACCATTAACACTTTCACTGCCCAAGTTGAATTCATTATTAGTCCCTTGAATGCCCAGGGCCACTTCAATGTTAGCGTTAATATTGTCTAATCTATGTTTTAAATTATGTGTCTAATCTGCCCGTTGCTTATCAAAGACTCATTTTCCAGTAAACATTGTCGTAGCAGATTGTTTTTTTATCGGTTCATTTCCATTTTTCTACCATTCTGAAAAGCACTCGGTTTCACGGAAAAAAGAAGAGATTCCCTGATAATCGCCTTTTCCTGGAATATTCTAGAATGTTGTCATTTTTCGGCCTATTTATGAATAGTATTCAAATAAACGCTAGATTATCGATAGTATATACATTTACATTTACATTTAGTCATTTAGGTGACGCTTTTATCCAAAGCGACTTACAAGTTCTGTACGACAAGCCATCAGGAAGGGCACAACTCTATCAGCTTCTTCTGGTTGTCGCTGCGATGTGAGCAGAGAAGTTCAACTGGTCGTCGAGGACAACACCAAGGTTCTTGGCGGTCGGGGACGCGGTCACAGCTGCATTCTCGACTGTGATGGAAAGGTCGGTCAGGGGGGAGGATTTGGCCGGCAGGTGGAGCAATTCTGTTTTGCTTAGGTTCAGTTTGAGGTGGTTGGTCGTCATCCAGGCGGAGATGTCGGACAGACAGGCCGAGATCCGCTCAGAGACGTGGATATCTGAGGGAGGGAAGGAGAGGAAGAGTTGAGTATCGTCGGCATAACAGTGGTAGGAGAAGCCATGAGACGTGATAATGTTACCCAGTGATTTAGTGTAGAGGGAGAAGAGAAGGGGTCCTAAAACCGAGCCCTGGGGAACACCCGTCCGCAGGGGGCGGGTGGCCGACAGGGTCCCTCTCCATGACACTTGGTAGGAGCGGTCATTGAGGTATGATGACAACCATGTCAGCGCAGAGCCAGCCACTCCCATTCCTGCGAGGGCCGCGAGGAGGATCTGGTGGTTGACTGTGTCGAAGGCTGCAGATAGATCTAGGAGAATCAGGACAGAGGAGAGGCCTTTCGCTTTTGCTAAGTGAAGTGCCTCTGTGACCGCAATGAGGGCTGTCTCTGTGGAGTGACCAGTCCTGAAGCCTGACTGATTAGGGTCTAGGTCGGAGGTCATTCTGTAAGAGATAAGCAGTAAGTTGGTTGGATACAGCACGTTCAAGTGTTTTAGAAAGAAAGGAGAGAAGAGAGACAGAACGGTAGTTGCCTATGACGGTAGGGTTCAGGGATGTTTTTTTTATGAGGGGCGTGACTCTGGCTTGTTTTAGGGAGGTGGGGACCACCCCCGAGTTGAGTGAGGAGTTGATGGTTGCAGTTAGGAATGGGAGGATGTCTGGTGCTATGGTCTGGAGGAGTGGGGAAGGTAGCCGGTCCAGCTGGCATGTAGTCGGACGGTTCGACGTTACCAGTGTCAGGGTCTTGGCTTCTGTAATGGGAGAGAAAGATGACAGAGTGAAGGATGAGGTTCTCGATTCAGAATTTGGAATGGGTGGGGGTTGGGAGAAGGAGCTGCGGATGTTCTCCACTTTTTCCTCAAAGGAGATCGCAAAGTCTTCGGCAGAGAAAGATGAGGGGGGGGGGGGTGGGGGCTGAGTGAGGAGGGAGGACATGGTAGCATGCAGTTTGCGAAGATTCTTGGCAGAGGCCTCGATCCTATGGTGAAAGAAAGAAGCTTTGGCATTAGTAATGGTTTTGGAGAATGTTAACAAGAGGTTGTGATATGTGTCGATGTCAGCAGTGAGGCGTGACTTTCTATACTTCCTTTCAGCTGCTCTTTCAGGACCTGTCTTTGTTCTCTCACTGGATCTGTCAGCCATGGACTGGGTGGGGAACGGCGGGCAGGTTTCTCAACGAGGGGACAGAGCTTGTCGAAGGAGGTGTTATGGTTTGTAACCGACCCCAATCGCACAACACAAGACAGGTATGATGGTTTGCCAAGAAACAGATATTTATTGAAACACAGGGAAAAACAGGGAAAAGGGCACTGTCCCTTTAAGGGAGAATCACAAATACAGGAATATAATATGAGGGGAAGGAAGGGTGCCTTTAAGAGGCGGGCAGGAAAAAGGGAACACTATGGGAAGGTAAGGGAACGCCTAAGGGAAGGTTAAGGGAACGCCTTGGGACAGAGGAACTAGAGACTAGGTAACAAAGGACAAGGAGAACTAGGGAGAGAGGACTAGGGACTAGGAGAGCTAGGGATAGAGGACTAGGGACTAGGAGAACTAGGGAGAGAGGACTAGGGACTAGGAGAGCTAGGGATAGAGGACTAGGGACTAGGAGAACTAGGGAAAGAGGACTAGGGACTAGGAGAGCTAGGGATAGAGGACTAGGGACTAGGATAACTAGGGAAAGAGGACTAGGGACTAGGAGAGCTAGGGATAGAGGACTAGGGACTAGGGGACTGAGGCCCGCGGAGGCGGGCTGGGGAACAGGGAGGAACTGGGAGGACTGGTGGAAATCATCTGGGCCGCTCTGCAGGACAGAGGAGATAGTTAATGCACAAAGGGAAAAAACAGAGCTGGTGCAGAACAGTCCAAATAACAAAGTGAACAAAGTAATAATATCTTCGTGTGACAAACACACAGGGGGAGATGTAAAGTCCAAAAATACTATTCTAAGTGAGAACCAAAAACAGAGGCAATACGCTGGGAGATGAAATGTCCAAACTAACTAACAGAGGCAAAACGCTGGGAGATGAAATGTCCAAACTAACTAACAGAGGCAATACGCTGGGAGAGTGACATCACAATCAAAACTCACCCAGCGTATGCGTAATGGTACAGGAACAGCAGCGGCGGGGTGCCGGCTGTCCGAGCCGAGGACAGAGTGGTGCTGGAACAGGCGGCGGTGGCGAGGGTATCGCCACCGGGGAGCCGGCAGTCCGAGCCGAGGACAGAGTGGTGCTGGAACAGGCGGCGGTGGCGAAGGTGTCGTCACCGGGTAGCCGACTGTCGGAGCCGAGGACAGAGTGGTGCTGGAACAGGCGGCGGTGGCGAAGGTGTCGTCACCGGGTAGCCGACTGTCGGAGCCGAGGAACAGAGTGGTGCGCCACTGCTTGAGTGCGCACCGGAACCGAGGGACGCGTCGGGGTGCGTCTGCGAGGAGGAGTGTGCCAAGCACGAAGGTCTAGAAGATGCGCGTTGCGCGCTGGTCTGGAGAGCGTGCCAAGCTCGAGGGTTCTTGGAAGATGCGCGTTGCGCGCTGGTCTGGAGAGCGTGCCAAGCTCGAGCGTCCTTGGAAGATGCGCGTTGCGCGCTGGTCTGGAGAGCGTGCCAAGCTCGAGGGTTCTTGGAAGATGCGCGTTGCGCGCTGGTCTGGAGAGCGTGCCAAGCTCGAGCGTCCTTGGAAGATGCGCGTTGCGCGCTGGTCTGGAGAGCGTGCCAAGCTCGAGCGTCCTTGGAAGATGCGCGTTGCGCGCTGAGGACTGGAGAGCGTCTGCGCTGGTCTGGATGTGCGTCAGGACGAACAGCTGCGCGGGGGTCTGCAGTGGAACGCTGGGGTGCCTCCCGTGGAAGTACAGGGAGCGCAGACCAGTCTCCCCCACAGGCAACGGCGACAGCTGGCGAAGGCTGGAGCAAACATCTCGACGCCGGAGAATGGAACAGCATAGGCAGACAGAGGATCTCCCGAAAGAGTCTAGATGTTTAGAGAATATGACTCGGCAAGTATACAACACGACCCCACGCCAAAACGAGGGGAAGCGCCCTGGTATTTAAAGCCCACAGGGGGACTAATTAGCCTGCCACCACAGGTGCGAGAGATAATAGAATATCGAACAGGTGTGGCCACTAAGGGTAAGGAACGAGAGGGTGGGGGCTAGAGAGAGTGAGTGAGAAGGGAAAAATAAACAGTATAGAAGGGAAATAAACAGTATAGGCTTAAAGAAACAGAGAAAAGGTAGTGAGCAGCGGGCAAAACCTCACAGTATCCCCCCCTCCAACGGGAGCCACCCGGCGACCCAAAACAAATACAGACAGAGTGGCAGGGGGCAAAACAAGAGGTACTGGCCAAGCCAGCAGGGGAAGCCACCACAAGAGTGGGGCTAGCAAAAGAAACAGGGTCGCCGAGGGGTAACTGGGGTAACTGGTCTAGAGGAACCGGTCTAGAGGAACTAGTCTAGAGGAACTGGTCTAGAGAACTGGTCTAGAGGAACTGGTCTAGAGGGACTGGGTCTAGAGAACTGGTCTAGAGCAACTGGTCTAGAGGAACTGAGGGGCAAGCAGGGTAGCAAAGGGGTAACCATGGTAGCACCGGGAAAGGGCTAGCAGAGGGAAGGTTGCTGCCAGGGCACTGATAGCTACAGGGCCTATGCTAGCTGTACTGCTACATCAACATAGAGGCTGCGCAAGCTGCCGGAGCCAGGCTAGCAGAGGGAAAGGGTAGCTGCCAGGGCACTGATAGCTACAGGGCCTATGCTAGCTGTACTGCTACATCAACATAGAGGCTGCGCTAGCTGCCGAGCTAGGCTAGCAGAGGGAAAGGGTAGCTGCCAAGGCACTGATAGCTACAGGGCCTATGCTAGCTGTACTGCTACATCTACATAGAGGCTGCGCTAGCTGCCGGAGCTAGGCTGGCAGACAGGGCTGGACCAGCATGAGAGAACAAGCTAGCTGGAAGGACAGTCCTAGCTGTGTGAGAAAAACTGACCTTGCTAGCTGAAAAGGGCAGTCCTAGCAGTGGGATAAACTACACAAAAAAGTGGAGGCCATGCAGAGGGACCGGGTTAGCTGCTTGGGCCTGGCTAGCTACAGGGCCTATGCCAGCTGCAAGGCTGCATAAACATAGAGGCTGTGCTAACAGCCGGGGCCAAGCTAGCAGACCGGGGCCATGCAGAGGGAAACTGGGTTAGCCGCCAGGGCACGGCTAGCTACAGGGCCTATGCCAGCAGCAAGGGCTGCATAAACATAGAGGCTGTGCTAGCAGCCGGGGCTAAGCTAGCAGACAGGGGCTCTGCTGAGGGACTGGGTTAGCTGCCAGGGCATGGCTAGCTACAGGGGGTCAAACAGGGCAAACGGGAAGCAACAGGGGAGCTAACCGGGGAGACTAACAAGCTAAACAGGGGAGTAACAGGCTAACAAGGGAGCTAAACAGGACTAACAAGGAAGCTAAACTGGGCTAACAGGGAAGCTAGAGGGGAGACTAACAAGCTAACAGGGGAGCAAGAGGGAACAAGAAAAAAAAAGGCAAACTCAACATACACAGTCTGTGCTGGCTGGGGTCGTAGACTTGGTGGGGTCGTACTGTTATGGTTTGTAACCGACCCCAATCGCACAACACAAGACAGGTATGATGGTTTGCCAAGAAACAGATATTTATTGAAACACAGGGAAAAACAGGGAAAAGGGCACTGTCCCTTTAAGGGAGAATCACAAATACAGGAATATAATATGAGGGGAAGGAAGGGTGCCTTTAAGAGGCGGGCAGGAAAAAGGGAACACTATGGGAAGGTAAGGGAACGCCTAAGGGAAGGTTAAGGGAACGCCTTGGGACAGAGGAACTAGAGACTAGGTAACAAAGGACAAGGAGAACTAGGGAGAGAGGACTAGGGACTAGGAGAGCTCGGGATAGAGGACTAGGGACTAGGAGAACTAGGGAGAGAGGACTAGGGACTAGGAGAGCTAGGGATAGAGGACTAGGGACTAGGAGAACTAGGGAAAGAGGACTAGGGACTAGGAGAGCTAGGGATAGAGGACTAGGGACTAGGAGAACTAGGGAAAGAGGACTAGGGACTAGGAGAGCTAGGGATAGAGGACTAGGGACTAGGGGACTGAGGCCCGCGGAGGCGGGCTGGGGAACAGGGAGGAACTGGGAGGACTGGTGGAAATCATCTGGGCCGCTCTGCAGGACAGAGGAGATAGTTAATGCACAAAGGGAAAAAACAGAGCTGGTGCAGAACAGTCCAAATAACAAAGTGAACAAAGTAATAATATCTTCGTGTGACAAACACACAGGGGGAGATGTAAAGTCCAAAAATACTATTCTAAGTGAGAACCAAAAACAGAGGCAATACGCTGGGAGATGAAATGTCCAAACTAACTAACAGAGGCAAAACGCTGGGAGATGAAATGTCCAAACTAACTAACAGAGGCAATACGCTGGGAGAGTGACATCACAATCAAAACTCACCCAGCGTATGCGTAATGGTACAGGAACAGCAGCGGCGGGGTGCCGGCTGTCCGAGCCGAGGACAGAGTGGTGCTGGAACAGGCGGCGGTGGCGAGGGTATCGCCACCGGGGAGCCGGCAGTCCGAGCCGAGGACAGAGTGGTGCTGGAACAGGCGGCGGTGGCGAAGGTGTCGTCACCGGGTAGCCGACTGTCGGAGCCGAGGACAGAGTGGTGCTGGAACAGGCGGCGGTGGCGAAGGTGTCGTCACCGGGTAGCCGACTGTCGGAGCCGAGGAACAGAGTGGTGCGCCACTGCTTGAGTGCGCACCGGAACCGAGGGACGCGTCGGGGTGCGTCTGCGAGGAGGAGTGTGCCAAGCACGAAGGTCTAGAAGATGCGCGTTGCGCGCTGGTCTGGAGAGCGTGCCAAGCTCGAGGGTTCTTGGAAGATGCGCGTTGCGCGCTGGTCTGGAGAGCGTGCCAAGCTCGAGCGTCCTTGGAAGATGCGCGTTGCGCGCTGGTCTGGAGAGCGTGCCAAGCTCGAGGGTTCTTGGAAGATGCGCGTTGCGCGCTGGTCTGGAGAGCGTGCCAAGCTCGAGCGTCCTTGGAAGATGCGCGTTGCGCGCTGGTCTGGAGAGCGTGCCAAGCTCGAGCGTCCTTGGAAGATGCGCGCTGAGGACTGGAGAGCGTCTGCGCTGGTCTGGATGTGCGTCAGGACGAACAGCTGCGCGGGGGTCTGCAGTGGAACGCTGGGGTGCCTCCCGTGGAAGTACAGGGAGCGCAGACCAGTCTCCCCCACAGGCAACGGCGACAGCTGGCGAAGGCTGGAGCAAACATCTCGACGCCGGAGAATGGAACAGCATAGGCAGACAGAGGATCTCCCGAAAGAGTCTAGATGTTTAGAGAATATGACTCGGCAAGTATACAACACGACCCCACGCCAAAACGAGGGGAAGCGCCCTGGTATTTAAAGCCCACAGGGGGACTAATTAGCCTGCCACCACAGGTGCGAGAGATAATAGAATATCGAACAGGTGTGGCCACTAAGGGTAAGGAACGAGAGGGTGGGGGCTAGAGAGAGTGAGTGAGAAGGGAAAAATAAACAGTATAGAAGGGAAATAAACAGTATAGGCTTAAAGAAACAGAGAAAAGGTAGTGAGCAGCGGGCAAAACCTCACAGGAGGTTGCAAGGGCTGAGAGGAGGGTGGTGGTTGCCATCTCTGTGGAGAGAGCAGAGAAGGTGTCACTCAAAGGTAGAGCGGATAGTATGTCAGAGGAGAGGGTGGAGGGGGATAGGGAGGGCAGGTTGCGTCTGAGTGAGACGGTTTGAGTTGGGGTGAAGTCCTTTCGGTTAAGCATGAGAGTTAGTGAGAAGGATATGAAGGAATGGTCAGATACATGTAGGGGAGTTACCGTGGTGTTATTGATGCTGGAGTTACGGGAAAATATGAGATCCAAGGAGTTGCCTGCTTTGTGGGTGGGAGGCATGGCAGTGGGAGTCAGGTCAAACGATTGTAGGAGGTAGACTACTATGACTGACTGAGATGAGTCAGGCAGGTTGAAGTCGCCCAATAGAAGGAGAGGGGTACCATCTTCCGGTAAGGAGCTTAGAAGCATGTCCAGCTCATCTGTGAAGTGATCGAGCGGACCTGGAGGGCGGTAGAGTGTAACAATGGTGAGATTGAAAGGATTAGAGACAGATACTGCATGATATTCAAAAGAGGAGAGTGACAGTGCTGGGAGGGGTGTTAAGTTTGTAGTCCATGAAGGAGATGTCATGATATATGTGTACGCATGCACGCATGCACGCTCTTGCGGCGAGCCGAAAATCAAGTCTCCTATTTCCTGACGGCGCACAGTCAAACAGCGATATCACATTTAAGCATTACATCACGCGCAGGAGTGGTTTGTGACCAATAAACCATGCCTAGGGGTGGTCGTTAGGCCCGAGGCGCAGCCGAGGGTCGTTAGACCCCCCTAGGCATGGTTTATTGGTCACAAATCACGACTGCAAGTGATGTAAAGCTTTTATACAACTGCGAGATTCATCCAACCTTATTTCTATACAATAAACACACATTAATCGAAGATTTATTGAAAAAACCATCCGCCAGAAAAAGTAGTTCCCACAACTACAAAAAAGACAAGTTGCCTCCATGTGGAAGCAGCTTGAAGTGCATCCAACCAAACTAACACATCCAACTGTGTATTATTGGAATGATTGAGAGAAGTTGCCTCATGTGGAAGCAGCTTGAAGTGCATCCAACCAACTAACACATCCAACTGTGTATTATTGGAATGATTGATTGAAAATTTTATTACCAGATGCAGAATGGGTACAATACAGTACGGCTCAATACACACAATTGTTAAGGGAATGCAGACCTACTTTCCATAGAACTTCATTCTTAGATGCTTCTATATAAAGTAGGTAAAACAAATTAAAAAGTCTTCTTTGCCCTATAGGAAATAAACGTTTTCTTCGCCCTATTCTTTTATTTATTTTTTTAAACCTACTGTAGAGGGCATAAACTTAACCAGTTGGAAACCAAGCGTACAGTAATAAAATTAGCAATCAATCAATCAATCAACTCAATAGGCCATGCTCACTTAGAACAGCGCAGCACCCAGCTCTCTGACTATCCCCCGCGTTGCAGGCAGAGTGTGTGTGTGTGTGTGCGTGCGTGTGCGTGCGTGTGCGTGCGTGTGTGTGTGTGCGTGTGTGTGTGTGTGTGTATGTGTGTGGGGGGGGGGGTGTGGCGGTGGGTGGAGACTAGAGCGAGCGCTGACAGTCGAAAGGAAAAAGAAATTGAAAAAAAAATCGCAAATTAATCCATCAATCAATCCGCGATTTTTCTTTTGTTACAGAATGATTCAAGACCCATCAATTACATCATCCAACATTGTTTAAACGACTAAGACATTCGCTGTGACAGAATCGCTTGATATTTAGTCGTTTAGTCGCTATTAACATATCCATTTGTAAGGATTATTGGCCACCTTCTTGTGATCCGGCGGAGTGATGTGATGTGGGTCGGTTGTGGGCGGGTCCTGGGCCAGCAGCGTGGATTGTTGCCAATAAAGACGTGTAAAATGACTGTTTCAGCCAATCAGAATCGAGAAATTTGCATGCCGTTGTATAAAATCACATAAAAGCTTATATATCCGTGAAAACGGGTCTGATTATCCTTAGACTGGTAACATAGATTCCTTACCTGAGATCAGATGGCATCCAAATGGATTATTCCAATTCCTGATCGCCATTCGAAAAGATCGCTTAGTGATCCACTGTGTATACTGTAAAACACATAATCCCCACTGCTCCGATAGTCCAGCATGAAGCTGGTAGACGCCGGTTGCATGAGTGAGAAGTAAAATGTGGAGTGCAGGTTTTTTTTCTCATTAATTTTCATTGAGTTCAATCCAAAAGGGTGAATTACCATCTGAGAGACGATAGGGGGCGCTTTTTTCACATCTGAGCGCCTGAGGTAGCTGAATTTCCAACGGTAGACACGGTTGATGAAATATGATTTCAGATCGCAAAAAAACAAAAAAAAGAGAACAAACGAATATTCTCGTGATTGGGCATTCAACCCGGGGGGTAATAACCCGAATAATCTCGGGCGTGGCATGCAAAGTGTTAATAACATCCAGAATAAAGTCCAATATCTGGAGCTGCTGCGTTTGGCCACCAGAGGGCGGCAGAAAATCACTGTTCATATTGTTCGAGCATTAATAAATTACCAACGTGCTCGTGAAACTGAACGTTGGGCGATACGAAAAAGTATAGCCAATAATAATATATAGCCTGAAAATTATTACTTAATTTGAATTCCCCCAATGTTGGTTACATTATTACAGATTATGCATTATTCATTATTTGGGTACAGTTTTCCTGTAATACATTTTTGTAATGTTTTTCCTTTCTTTTCTTTTTCATTTTAACACTAGCACAGCCATGGACAAAATGCTACTAATTCCCGCCAGGAACGGGTCAGATGACCCGACAGCTTATATGAGAAAAATAAACAGTGTAAACTATATAATTACCTCTGAATATAAAAATATGAGGTTTACCACAATGAAATGTAGGTTTGAGTGACAAAAAAAAAAGAAAAAAAAATATATATATTATAATTTTTTTATAAAAAAAATGTGGATGGAAGAGCCACACATTGACGGGCAAAGAGCCACATGCGGCTCGCGAGCCACGGGTTGGCCACCCCTGCGCTAGACGCTCGCAAAGTGCTGTGACTTTCGTCTGTTCCACATGGAATAATGTTCTAATTACATTTTCCTGAAGTCATTTTGAAATTTCAGAAAACGTGCCAGATAAAACGGGTACTTTTAGGAAAAGTCATTGAGACAGAGCTGGAGCTTGACCGAGTGACAAGGATACATTTATTGAAAATGCCTAGGGGTCATTTGACCCCTTGTCGGCTGTGCTAGTGTTAAAAGTATTTTCAAGTACCCCCTGGGGACCACCCACGTACCCCCGGTTGGCAAACGCAGCTCTATGCTATGCTATTGAAAAAAGGAGAAATACACCTCCCCAAACACACACACACACACACACAGGGCCGTCTTGTCCACTAGGCAGATCAGGCACAACACTTAGGGCCTCACCTTCCATAATAGGGCCACCAACCAATCAGATGTTTAATTCTTTTTAAAGAAACAAAATGTCAGTATGACTGCCAATTTAGTAGTGGAATTATTGAATCAAGGCCCTCTTAGTTATTGAATTGGTCACAGGGAGGTCGGTCATGAACCAACCCCTCGAAACATCAATCATCGTGTCAAACAACCAATCAGAGGACACCTCCAAAAATCAATCATCATGTGGGCGGCTAGGTGGTGTAGTGGGCAAGGCACTCGCCACCAGTGTGGAGACGCTAGGATTCGCGTGTTCGAATCCAGCTCTCCACATTGTTTTCAGTTTAGCTGGTCGTCCGCAGTAATACACATTGGCCGTATTACGGGGAGGGAAAACTGAAGGGTGGGGATCGAACGTTGTGAACAAGCGACTCCTACAAGTCGGTTGGTGCGCCTGCGCAGTAGAATCAGGAAGTGTCGGGGGCAGCGTGAGCCTCCCACGCGTTACTCCTCGACACTGAGAGATCGAGCTGCGCAGGTGAAAAGATGCGACTGCTGTTACCTCAAGTACCGGAGGGGACTTGTGCTATGTATGACTTAGTCCACATTGCAGCCGGCTTGTGGGAGGCAAGAAACAGCGTTCGTGACAGGGGAGGGTTGAATTGGATGATACGAAATTGGGATGGGAGAAAATATAGAAAAATGGGAGAAAAAGTGGATAAAAAAAAAAAATCAATCATCATGTGGGATATCTGATTTAAGGTCAAACAGAAGGGCCCCAAATTCCTTTTTGCATAGGACCTCCAAAAGTCTAGGGACTCCTCTGCACACACACACACACACACGCACACACGCACACATGCACACACACACACACACACACACACACACACACACACACACACACACACACACACACACACACACACACACACACACACACACACATACATACACTTGGCACATGTTGATTGATCAGAACCTCACCAGGAATCGGGTTTCACTCTGGCTTATACTGTACGTGGTTCTTGAATGTGTAGGCAGGACAAAGTACAAACAAAGAATAAAGAGCACACCTGTAGTCTCGCGAGAGGTGCAGAAATGGGATGTGGAGTCGGAGGGGACGCTCCAGGCTGCGTTTGAGTGCACAGACTGGAGCGTGTTCCGCGACACAGATAACATTAATGTCTACACGGAGACAGTGCTGGACTATGTTCGTACTTTGGTGGAAGAAACAATCCCCACTACCACAATTAGAGTTTACCCAAATCAAAAACCCTGGGTAGACAAATCCATCCGTGAAGCTCTGAAAGTGCGCACCAAAGCATACAACGACGGCCTGGTGGCAGGCAACATGAATGACCACAAGGTGGCGCGATACAACGTAAGGAGGACAGTGACAGAGGCCAAACGGCGCTACAGAGATAAAATTGAAATCCAGTTTGAACAGGCTGACTCCAGAGCTATGTGGCAGGGGCTCAAAACGATGACAGACTACAAAGGCACCTCCCTCAAACTGAACAGTGACATCTCCTTAGCAAATTACCTCAATACCTTCTATGCGAGGTTTGATGCTGGTAATAACAACACCAGCCCACAAGCCACGGCAATGGGGGGGGGGTCTGCTGCTGATGGAGACTCAGTGTTCAGGGTAAAAGTGAATATCAGGAAGGCAGCAGGACCGGACGGCATCCCCGGCCGCGTCCTAAAAGTCTGTGCCGACCAACTGGCCCCGGTATTCACTGACATATTTAACCTGTCCTTAGAACAGGCTGTCATCCCCACCTGCCTGAAGAAGTCCACTATTATCCCTGTACCCAAAAAATCCAAGCCTGCTTGCCTCAACGACTACCGCCCTGTAGCTCTCACCTCCATAGCCATGAAGTGCTTTGAGAAGCTAGTAAAGGGCTACATCTGCTCCTCCCTCCCCATCAACATGGACCCCCTGCAATTTGCATATCGCCCCAACAGGTCCACGGAGGACGCCATAGCCCATGTGCTGCACACAGCAGCATCACACCTGGACAAGAGGAAGGGGAACTATGTGAGAATGCTATTCATCGACTACAGCTCGGCATTCAATACCATAGTCCCCTCCAAACTCATAGCCAAGCTCAGGGACCTGGGCTTGAACTATGACCTCTGCCAGTGGGTCTTGGACTTCCTGACGGGCAGACCCCAGGTGGTGAGAGCAGGCAACTGCACCTCCTCATCCATCACCCTCAACATAGGGGCCCCCCAGGGCTGTGTTCTGAGTCCCCTCCTCTACTCCCTGTACACACACGACTGTGTGGCTCAGCGGAGTAGCAACACAATCATCAAATTTGCCGACGACACAGTGGTGGTGGGCCTGATCTCTGCCAACGACGAGAGGGCCTACCTGGAAGAGGTCAAGGTCCTGGCGGGATGGTGCCAGGAAAACAGCCTCTCCCTGAACGTCAGCAAAACAAAGGAGATGATTGTGGACTTCAGGAGGTCGGGGGTCAAGGACTACAGCCCCCTCAGCATCGACGGGGCACCGGTTGAGAGAGTCAACAGCTTTAAGTACCTCGGAGCCTACATATCCGAGGACTTGACATGGACCACACACATTGACAGTGTTGTGAAGAAGGCACGACAACGCCTCTACTTCCTCAGGCGCCTAAGGAAGTTCCAAGTCAGTCAGAAGATCCTTAAGAACTTCTACTGAAAGAGAGAGAGATGACATCATCACACAGTGATTGGAGACAGCTGTGTCTGTGGATGGTGGCGGTGTGAGGCAGCACGAAAATGCTCAGTCGAATATGATGAACTTTTAGCCAAACTTTGACATTCACTCTTTTAATTTTGATCCTGAATTAATTTGAACTTCAATAGTCTTCCTTGTCTGAAGCAAAACGGTGTTTTTTCTTGTATCTGCCAGTGTTTTGACAGGGGCGCGTCGGCTGTCGGCCTACACACACCGAGCTCACCTGTAATCAATCGGCGTCATGACGAGCCCGATGGAGGTGGCGGTGCCGGTGGAAATCAACCTGGAGACACTGTGGAGAGCTATTCAGGGATTCAGCACCAAATTGGATTCTAAGGTGGACCCCATATACAACAAACTGGATGTAATCCAGACAAAACTGGACACTTTGGGGGACCACGTATCTGAGCTGGAGACACGGGTCAGTGCCACTGAAGACAATACACAGGATCAAATGAAGCGCATAAAACAGCTCGAAAAAAAGGTGGATTATCTGCTCACAGAGAGAGAGAACTCTGAGAACAGGAGCAGGGCTCTGAATCTGCGCTTTGTGAACATTACAGAGGGCCGCGAGGGTATAGACGTCACCCAGTTTATGTCGCTACTGATTCCCGAGCTTCTGGGGAAAAATTACTTTCCGGAGCCCCTGGCCATTGCAACGGCACACCGAATTGGTCGGCTGGAGTCCAAAGATGAAGACGACAGGGCCTCAAGGAACAGACGCGGCGCTGGATCCGACAGCCAGAGGGACCAGAGTCACAGCAAGAGAGACACCAACCCCAGACATCGGCACATCCTCATTAAATTCTACAGGTACCAGGATAGAGCCAGGATCATGAGTCTTGCTAGAGAGAAGAAGGACTTGCTTTACATGGGAAATCGTGTCTATATTTTTCCCGACTACAGCAAGGCAATGCATGACAAACGCAGAAGTTTCATCACCGTAAAGAAGAAACTGCGGGAAAGGGGGTTCGAGTACGCCCTGCGTGGCAGTACACTTGAAGTAAAGATGGATGGCAAATGGAAGAAATTCAACTCTCACGAGGAGGCAGAGGCCGTCTTGCTGCCAACATCAGCGAACTCTTCCCTGAATTCAACAAATTAAACATACCAGAGACCTGAAGTGTACTCGTCCTCCTGAGTGAGTGTTTACTAAAGTTTCCCTTCAATGTGGAGACATCGTTTGTCAGTCTTTGATTTATTGCCAAAGCTGTAAATGACAGTCCTTGTCCCGAACTCTCAAAGCTGTATGAGCTCAGCCTATAAAGTGTCAGAATGCAGGTAGGTGAATTCCAATGGGTGAAGGCAATCACAGAGACAGAGAGTGTTTACTCTTGAACAGGTTCGACTTTAATAGTAAGAACACAGAGTAAATTCTAAGAGAGAACAAGTGCTAATAGCACAAGTGGAAAATAAGGTAAATGGGAGCTTATTGGAGGTCCAGAGTAGAACCGTCCGCGTTATCCCCGAACGCAATTAGTGAAGACCTGACAATGGACAAGCAGAAGAGAGGTATGTTACATAGACACCAAATACCAACATTCCACACACACCCCCGTGACAGCCAATCAGGAACCACCCCTAAGTGACAGCACTAATTGACAGGGAAATGACAGGTGACAAGCCCAGTGACATATGCCAGGAATGTGGGTGGTCACCGACCGAGGTCGGTGTCCAGAACGTAACAGTACCCTCCCCCGACGAACGGCACCAGACGTTCACCTCGGAGCCTCGGGATTCAGCCGCCGGAAATCAACGATCAGGCTGGGATCTAAAATATCCCTTTGAGGCACCCAAGAATGTTCTTCTATCCCGTACCCCTCCCAATCCACCAAGAACTGAAACCCCCTACCCCTCCGCCTACAACCCAGTATCCTCCGCACCGTGTAAATGGGTTGACCGCCAATAAACCGGGGCGGAGGAA
This sequence comes from Notolepis coatsorum, assembly GCF_963971535.1. Classification (NCBI taxonomy): domain Eukaryota; kingdom Metazoa; phylum Chordata; class Actinopteri; order Aulopiformes; family Paralepididae; genus Notolepis; species Notolepis coatsorum. The sequence goes on along the minus strand of NC_140175.1, from coordinate 59,178,379 downwards.
CCACAGGCAGTGGCGGGGCCAAGGGCGATGAGAGGAATGGCTTCAACAGGGACACATGAAACGTCGGATGAACCCTCATAGAGCTCGGAAGTCGTAGCTTGTAAGCCACTGGATTAACCCGATGAATCACTTTAAATGGTCCTATAAAGCGAGGAGCCAGCTTCTTGGATTCCACCCGGAGAGGGAGATCCCGGGTGGAAAGCCAAACCCGCTGCCCTGGACGGTAAACTGGAGCCGGACGACGCTTACGGTTAGCCTGCCGTTGGGTACTAACCGAAACCTTCTGTAGCGCCTTCCGAACCTGTTTCCACGTCCTGCGACAGCGAGCCACATGTGCCTGGGCCAAGGGCACCTCCGCCTCCTGCTCCTGCTCGGGAAACAGAGGAGGTTGAAAACCATACTGGCACTGAAAGGGAGACATACCGGTAGAAGAGGAGAGAAGGGTATTATGCGCGTACTCAGCCCAAGCCAACCTCCTACTCCACGTTGCCGGACTACCGGCAACGTAACATCTCAAGACCCCCTCCAAATCCTGGTTGACCCTCTCCGTCTGCCCGTTCGACTGTGGATGGAACCCAGACGACAGACTGACAGAGGCGCCGAGGCCGGCGGCAAACGCCTTCCAGAACCTGGAGGCGAACTGAGGACCCCGGTCCGACACGATATCTACTGGCAGCCCGTGGACCCGAAAGACATGCTGTATAATTAAATCAGCAGTCTCCCGGGCCGAAGGAAGCTTGGGGAGAGGGACAAAGTGAGCCGCCTTAGAGAACCGATCCACCACCACCAAGATGGTGGTGAATCCGTCCGAAAGGGGAAGACCAGAAATAAAGTCCAGAGATATGTGTGACCAGGGTCGTTTAGGAATAGGAAGTGGTCGGAGGAGACCCGCCGGTGCCCGTCGAGAGGTCTTACTACGTGCGCACACCGGACAGGCCGCCACAAAGGAACGCGTATCCCCCTCCACTGTCGGCCACCAGAACCTCCTACGGATAAATTCCAGGGTCCTTGTTGCCCCTGGGTGGCTGGTGAGGGATGACGCATGTGCCCACTGTAGCAAGCGTGAGCGCGCCACCTTGGGAACATACGACCGTCCCGGAGGACCCCCACCAGGATCGGGCTCCCGCGTTAGCGCCGACCTTACCACCTTCTCTATGCCCCAAGACACGGGTGCCAAAATCAAGGCCGGTGGAATAATGGGATGGGGCTGCTCCTCCCGACCAGGAAGATCAAACTGGCGCGACAACGCGTCAGGTTTGATATTCTTGGAGCCGGGTCTATAGGAGATGGTATATCGAAATCGTGTGAAGAACAACGTCCACCTGGCCTGGCGAGCGTTAAGGCGTTTAGCCCCTTGGATGTAAGCCAAGTTCTTATGATCAGTCCAAATAATGAAAGGATGTGCCGCCCCCTCTAACCAATGTCTCCACTCCTCCAGTGCCAATTTGATCGCCAATAACTCCTGATTACCCACGTCGTAATTACGCTCGGCTGGTGACAGACGGCGAGAAAAAAAAGCACACGGGTGCACCTTCCCATCCTTTAAGCATCTCTGAGAGAGCACCCCCCCCACCGCGACGTCAGAGGCATCCACCTCCACAATGAACGGAACCTCCGCGTCATGGCGGATCAATACAGGAGCGGATGTAAAACGACGTTTAAGATCGCAGAAGGCCGACTCAGCCCTAGGCGACCATTCAAAGCCAGGGAGAGAGGCCTTAGTGAGAGCTGTTAAGGGATTGGCTAAGGCGCTAAAATTGCGAATAAAGCGCCTGTAAAAATTTGCAAAGCCCAAAAACCGTTGTAACCCCTTGAGCGACGAAGGCCGTGGCCAGTCCAAAACTGCACTCACCTTGGCTGGATCCATGCGCAGATCGCCCTTCGTCAACACAAAGCCCAGGAAGGACACGGTGTCCGTGTGAAACACACACTTCTCAGCCTTAACGAATAGTTGATGCTTGAGGAGACGGTCTAGCACCTCCCGAACGTGCATTTGGTGTTGCACCATATCGCGATAAAAAATCAGGATATCATCTAAGTAGACAAACACCGACACCCCAATCAAGTCTCGCAGCACGTCGTTAACCAGGGCTTGGAAGACTGCCGGAGCATTAGCCAAACCAAAGGGCATGACCAAATACTCATAGTGTCCATTGGGTGTGTTAAATGCAGTCTTCCACTCGTCTCCCTCTCTAATCCTGACCAGGTTGTATGCATTACGTAAGTCAAGTTTAGAAAAGACCTGTGCCCCCTGTAAGCACTCAAAGGCCGTGTCCATGAGGGGTAAAGGATACCGGTTCTTGATGGAAACGTCATTCAATCCCCTATAATCAATGCATGGGCGCTGATCCCCATCCTTTTTATCAACAAAGAAGAAGCCAGCGCCGGCAGGGGAAGTGGAAGGGCGTATGTGCCCCGCAAGCAATGCCTCCTCTATGTAGGTGTTCATGGCCAAGGTTTCGGGGCGTGAGAGAGAGAACATTCGCCCGCGAGGCGGGGAGGTACCGGGTAGAAGATTAATGGGACAGTCGTATGATCTATGAGGCGGAAGTGCTTTAGCACGCGTCTTGCTAAAAACGTCCGCCAGGTCCCAATAGATCTCAGGCACCCCTATTAAATCGGGATTAGAGGGTAGATCAGAATCTGCCACGCTCCCCACCATCCTGGAGAAAGAGGGAGGAGACAAAAGAGAAGAGGGGGGGGGAGACAAGGGTTTGGGCAAACTCCCGCTGACGATCGACTTGACGTCGGCCGCCGTTGAGAGTTCGCCCGTGCTCCAATTAATGACACGAACACATGACGACAACCAGGGATGACCCAACACCATGACAGAATAGGAGGAAAAGATGACAAAAAATTTAACCCATTCCCACTCCCCACCCTCCACCCGGATGTGTAAGGGAACTGTGCGCTCGGTGACGCTCCCACTGCCCAGAGGCCGACCGTCCAGGGCATAAACTGGTAAGGGAACCCCTAAATCCTCCACTGGGGTTCCCCACTCCTTCACCAATCCCACGTGAATAAAATTGCCCGCCGCCCCTGAGTCAATGAGAGCCTTAGTTCCCCTAATGTCACCCCCACAGTTGATCGCCACCTCAAAAAATGTACGAGAATCCGTGGTTTTGGCAGGAATCAGCCCACCTGCTGGCGCCTTTTCGAAGCCCGACGGCGCACCTTCCATCCCCGATTGGCGCCGAGCCGATACAGCCTGGACCCGACAGCTGCCGAAGCGGTGACCGGTGCGGCCGCACCAGAAGCAGCGTCGCTCTTTGATGAAGCGCTGCCTCTCGTCGTCCGAGAGCGACAGCGCTCCAAGCTGCATGGATTCATCACCCAGTGGCCCACTCGTGTAATGCATGGAATTATCAACACCAGGAGAAGAAGGAAAACATACCTGGGGCTGGGTGTTGTTGACATGCTCCTTCTCCCTCTCCCGGTGCCGATTGTCCATCTTGATGGTGGTGTTGATCAGCACTTCCAGCTGCTCGGGGATCTCACGCGCGGAGAGCGCATCTCGCATCCGCGCCGAGAGTCCCCTGATGAACAGAACCACGCAGACGTTCTCCGCCCAAGCTGTCTCCCGAGCCAAGATCCGAAAATTTATAGCATAAGCTGCGACCGTGCGGAGGCCCTGCCGGCAGTCGAGAAGACGACCACCAGCCTCGAAGATCGAGAGTACCCGGGAAGTATCGAATACTCTTCTCAATTCCCGGGTAAAGGCGTCCAGACTGTCGCAGATTATCGCCCCTCCCTCTAATTCCGCCGTAGCCCAGGAGAGAGCTTGACCGGTGAGCAGTGTGATAATATACGCTACCTGCGCTGTCTCCGATGGAAATGATCGTGGTTGCAGCCGGAAAACGAGTAGACACTGGGTGATGAATTCCCGACAACCATCTGGTGATCCGTCATAGCGAGCGGGCGCCTGCAGATGTGGTTCGCGGGACCGCTCCTGGACCCCGAACACCCCCCGACTCTCCTCTGCGTGGAGCGCTGCTTCTCCCGCCGCCGACTGAACACCAGCCACTCCTTCTTGGGCTTGTCGGGCTGTGGCCAACGCCAACTGCGCCACCGCTTGGGATGATCCGACGACCCCATTGAGTCGGATTAACTCGGCGCTGACCAGCTGCTGATGTTCCTCCATCCGTGTCTGGGCTGCTCCCTGCGTCCGGAGCATCTCCATGATGGCCTCCATGGAATTCTGATGGTCAGGTCTTCTGTCAGAATGCAGGTAGGTGAATTCCAATGGGTGAAGGCAATCACAGAGACAGAGAGTGTTTACTCTTGAACAGGTTCAACTTTAATAGTAAGAACACAGAGTAAATTCTAAGAGAGAACAAGTGCTAATAGCACAAGTGGAAAATAAGGTAAATGGGAGCTTATTGGAGGTCCAGAGTAGAACCGTCTGCGTTATCCCCGAACGCAATTAGTGAAGACCTGACAATGGACAAGCAGAAGAGAGGTATGTTACATAGACACCAAATACCAACATTCCACACACACCCCCATGACAGCCAATCAGGAACCACCCCTAAGTGACAGCACTAATTGACAGGGAAATGACAGGTGACAAGCCCAGTGACATATGCCAGGAATGTGGGTGGTCACCAACCGAGGTCGGTGTCCAGAACGTAACAATAAAGGGGCGATTTAATTTAAATTGATTTAATTTAATTAAACCTAATTTGAGCATTATATTGCGTCATTCGTTTAGCTATATTTCCTTTCATTTTATCGATTCAGACTGAGCAGAAGTGGTGGTAAGATTTAGACCACCTAAGCCATGGCTGGTTCATTTAGTAACCAAGCAGTTTTATTTTTTATTTTCCTTTTGTTTTGTATGTGTACGTGTATGAATGTGTGTGTGAAGTGTGTAGGCTATACTCTCGGTCTCGGTACTAGTCAGAGACGCTCCCTGATTACTCTCCCCATGTGCATTGGTTCAGTTTTACATCATGGCCAGTGCAGATGACAGTGATTGCCCGTCCTCGCAAGGGGACGACATAGAGAACGATACTCCCATCATTATTGATTTTGATTCTGATTGCCTTGAAGCTAAATTTGACAGTTTTGAGTACACAGACTATAAATCCCATACACAGGTCAATGAAATAGACCCGGACAACAATTTTTTTACAATGTCAAATAACGAATGCCAATATTACACCGCCAGTAAATTCAACAGTAAGATCAATGTGGCAAACAACATATCACTGATTCATTTTAACAGTAGAAGCCTTCCCAGAAACTTTGATTCCATAAAAAGTTATCTAAAGGAATTTGAAAAACCATTCAGTATTATAGCTATTTCTGAGACTTGGCTGAAGCCTGACAATTACTTAGATTTTAACATGTGTGGTTATGAAATGTTTTGGGTAAATAGAAACAGCAAAGACAGAGGAGGGGTGGTATTGTACATTGATAGTAATCTGTGCTGTAAAAAGGTTAACGATATGTCAAGGGCCGTGGACGATCTATTTGAATGTGTAACAGTTGAAATCCAAATGGAAAAAAGAAAAAACATTATTGTGAGTTGTATTTACAGGGAGCCAGGGACGAACGCTGGAGAATTTACCGAGTGGATGGAGACATTATTTTCAAGTCACGGTCAAAAGGACTTATTTTTATGTGGTGACTTCAACATTGATTTATTAAAGGCCAAGCATCATAAAACAACAGAAGCATTTATTGATTCAATGTTCAGTATGAGTTTGCTTCCAAACATTATCAGACCCAGTAAAATAACTTCCCATAGCGCTACTCTAATAGATAACATATTTTGTAACAGTTTTGGTAACACCATTAGTGGATTATTAATCAATGACATTTCGGACCATTTACCTGTGTTTACGGTGTATGAAGTTAATTACAAAAAGAATAGAACAGACACTGCACCCAAATATATACGGGTCAAGACTGATAGTTCAATGAATGCCCTTAAGAATGAGTTAATGGCCCAGCATTGGGAAACTGTGTACCTAGAACAAGACACTGATGCTGCTTATGAGTCATTTCTGGATATATTCATGAATCTGTATAATAAGCATTGCCCATTAGTCAAGTGTAACAGGAAAAATTACTGTACAAAACCCTGGTCAACCAAGGGTCTGATGAACGCCAGTAAAAAGAAAAACCTTTTGTATAAGCAATTTATTACAAATAGGACGGATGATATATATAAAAACAAACTAACCAATATTATGAGGAATTGTAAAAAGGTTTTTTATGCCAACTTACTAGAAAGGAATAAACATGATAGTAAGGGTATTTGGAAAGTGCTTAATGACATAATAAGAAAAGGGCCAAAAGGTGGACTGTATCCAAATTACTTCATTGAGGACGGCAGGAAAATTAGTAATATGGAGGAAGTGGCCGATGGCTTTAACAAGTTCTTTGTAGGGGTTGGACCTAGTCTAGCTGAAAAAATCACAGAAAGCGGTCCGATAGTGGGTGTAGAAGACTCAAGCCATAGAAATCAAAGCTCCATGTTTCGGTAGCACTTTATAATAACACCCTGTTATAATACATTTATAAGGTATTTGTAGATAATGAACTAATCATGAACAAACCATTTATATACATTCATAAATGATTATTAAATCATTTATAACTATATTTGTATAACATTTACAGATTAGTTCTACATTATTTATAACTCATTATCAACATTGTTTGTACTTGATTTGTTCATCATTAAATAATGTTGTTTAATGTGTAGTAACACATTTGTAGATGCTTTGAAAAATGGATATGAAAAAACGACTATAGTGTATCTCCATTTATTTTTCATGTTCAACAAATGATTTAAGACATTCATAAAACATTTATAAATCATTTGCAGATGCTATCGTGGGGGCCAATCTGAAGTGAAGCCTATTCATCATTAACAAATGTCTAATACAGTTAATTATTTGTTTACTTTTTTATCACATGTTACAAATGTTGTAGGCAGCTTTCGGATACACCCTTCTTTGTGACATCAAACAGTGACAGAATTAGGACTAAAGATAAATGCAATTTTATTAACATAAAATACACGGCGAGGGAAGAGAGCTGGGATCCGTAACAGGCTGAGATCCAGACGCCACCGAACACCATTACCCAGTATATTGCTAGCCAATGTACAATCAATTGACAATAAACTGGATGACATTCAATATCAAAGAGACGTTAGGGACTGCAACGTTCTCTGCTTCACTGAAACGTGGCTCACGCCGGAGGTTCCAGACCACGCAATTCAACCAGCCGATCACTTCTTTATCCATCGCAAGGATCGGACAGCAGAGTCTGGTAAACAACGTGGAGGAGGTATTGCCTTCATGTTTAACAAAAATTGGAGCGATCCAACTAACGTGAAGGAATTATCCAACCACTGCTCCCCAGACCTGGAATATATAACCATCAAGTGTCGTCCTTTCTTCCTCCCGAGGGAGTTAACGGCGATCATCCTTGTAGGAGTGTATATTCCACCGCAAGCCAGCAACACCGCCGCGCTCTCCAGACTCCACAACGAGGTAAATAGAATACAAGCGACGAACGTTAACGCCGCCATTTTGGTGCTGGGTGATTTCAACAGCGCCAATCTGAGAAAGGTATTACCTGACTTCTATCAGCATGTGACTTGCAACACCAGAGGCGGTAACATCCTAGATCACTGTTACACGCAATTTAAAGGTGGCTACAAGGCTCATTCTGATAGTGGCTTTGGTAAATCAGATCACGCGTCAATCTTTCTTTCACGAAAGTACAAACAGAGAATTAAAAGTACTCCTGTAGTCTCGCGAGAGGTGCAGAAATGGGATTTGACGTCAGAGGAGACGCTCCGGTCTGTGTTTCACTGCACAGACTGGAATGTGTTCCGCGATACAGATAACATTAATGTCTACACGGAAACAGTGCTGGACTATGTTTGTACTAGGGTGGAAGAAACAATCCCCACTACCAAAATGAGAGTTTACCCAAATCAAAAACCCTGGGTAGACAAATCCGTCCGTGAAGCTCTGAGAGAGCGCACCAAAGCATACAACGACGGCCTAGTGGCAGGCAACATGAATGACCACAAGGTGGCGCGATACAACGTAAGGAGGACAGTGTCAGAGGCCAAACGGCGCTACAGGGATAAAATTGAACTCCAGTTTGAACAAGCTGACTCTAGAGCTATGTGGCAGGGGCTCAAAACGATGACAGACTACAAAGGCGCCTCCCTCAAACTGAACAGTGACATCTCCTTAGCAAATGACCTCAATACCTTCTATGCGAGGTTTGATGCTGGTAATAACAACACCAGCTCACAAGCCACGGCAATGGGGGGGGGGGGGGGGTCGGCTGCTGATGGAGGCGCAGTGTTCAGGGTAACAGAGCATGAGGTGAGGCGGACCTTTAAAAAAGTGAATATCAGGAAGGCAGCAGGTCCGGACGGCATCCCCGGCCGCGTCCTAAAAGTCTGTGCCGACCAACTGGCCCCAGTATTCACTGACATATTTAACCTGTCCTTAGAACAGGCTGTCATCCCCACCTGCCTGAAGAAGTCCACTATTATCCCTGTACCCAAAAAATCCAAGCCTGCTTGCCTCAACGACTACCGCCCTGTAGCTCTCACCTCCATAGCCATGAAGTGCTTTGAGAAGCTAGTAAAGGGCTACATCTGCTCCTCCCTCCCCATCAACATGGACCCCCTGCAATTTGCATACCGCCCCAACAGGTCCACGGAGGACGCCATAGCCCATGTGCTGCACACAGCAGCATCACACCTGGACAAGAGGCAGGGGAACTATGTGAGAATGCTATTAATCGACTACAGCTCGGCATTCAATACCATAGTCCCCTCCATACTCATAGCCAAGCTCAGGGACCTGGGCTTGAACTATGACCTCTGCCAGTGGGTCTTGGACTTCCTGACTGGCAGACCCCAGGTGGTGAGAGCAGGCAACTGCACCTCCTCATCCATCACCCTCAACATAGGGGCCCCCCAGGGCTGTGTTCTGAGTCCCCTCCTCTACTCCCTGTACACACACGACTGTGTGGCTCAGCGGAGTAGCAATACAATCATCAAATTTGCTGACGACACAGTGGTGGTGGGCCTGATCTCTGCCAACGACGAGAGGGCCTACCTGGAAGAGGTCAAGGTCCTGGCGGGATGGTGCCAGGAAAACAGCCTCTCCCTGAACGTCAGCAAAACAAAGGAGATGATTGTGGACTTCAGGAGGTCGGGGGTCAAGGACTACAGCCCCCTCAGCATCGACGGGGCACCGGTTGAGAGAGTCAACAGCTTTAAGTACCTCGGAGCCTACATATCCGAGGACTTGACATGGACCACACACATTGACAGTGTTGTGAAGAAGGCACGACAACGCCTCTACTTCCTCAGGCGCCTAAGGAAGTTCCAAGTCAGTCAGAAGATCCTTAAGAACTTCTACTCATGTACAATAGAGAGCATCTTGACGGCAACATCACCTCCTGGTTTGGGAATAGCACTGCACAAGACCGAAGCAGACTACAAAGAGTGACACGTTCAGCCGAACGCACAATTGGAGGGGGGCTCCCCACCCTCCAGAACATTTACAACAAGCGTTGCAAGGGCAAGGCTAAGAGAATCATTAAAGACTCCAGTCACCCGAACAACTGCCTCTTTGAACTGCTGCGGTCAGGCAAGCGATACCGGAGTCTCAAGGCGAGCACAGAAAGACTCAGAAGAAGCTTCTATCCCCAGGCCATCAGGCTGCTAAACGAACAATGAATGAACACTACACAACAACAACCACCAAACGCACATAGCACACACATCCACACGCACACACTCACTTTAAACAAACACACTGTAGCACCCACTCCACACACTTTATAGCACACACCCACTTTAAACAAACACACTGTAGCACCCACTCCCCACACTTTATATTTATTGATGAAGGATTGCACTACAACTCGTACACCTTACTGTAAATTGTACCTAAAATTGTACCTCATCCCATTTCTGCTTTGCACTAGATAGTACTGTACATTAGTACACTGCATAGTATTGTATATTATATGGTAACTCAGAACATTGTACATATGTCTATACCGAACACTGTGACCTCATTTTTCTTATTCTAAATTACATGCTATATTATGTTATTTGATACTATCTTGTCTAGCACAGTCTCTGGAGCGTAACAGTAAGAAGCATTTTGTATGAAAGTATTCTGTACTTCTGTATGACAACTATTAAAGAACTTGAACTTGAACTTGAACATGTGCATGACAGTGTAACTGGGGGGGCACTAGGACCCAGGAGTACCCTGGCCAGGTAGAGTATCTAGAGAGGAAGTCTCACGCGAGCGAGACTTGACGTCACGTGTGTTGCCGTCTGTTTGAATGGAAGCACAAGTTATCCGTGCTGCGTCTATACTTTCGCTTTTAATAAGGTATGGGCAGGTTAAACACCTTTTTTTGTTGGTAAATCTATTCCATCATTTCCGACCTACAAACAACTCTTATGTTGTGTAGACGTTCGTGTAGATGTGGTGGGTGCTAACTGTAGCAACCCTGGGAGAGTGATGGATGGACTCCTTTACTGGTGTTTCATGAATGTTTATTTCAATTCACAACGTAAGAGCTGAAGTGAAAAGACAGAGAAAGACAAAGAAAAGATACTCAGAAATATATACATTATATACATTAGTGCTACATTCACATTGTTCAATAAGCTAACATAACACTTGACACAAATGGCTTCCAATAACAGTGACATAGCCAATACATTAAATGAATACAAATATAAAGTAAACAGCCCATATCAATAAATAGGACAAATAGACATCCCAGTACCTTGTCCTCTCTCTCTCCAACAGGGGCTTAACCATAACCCACATGAAAGTCTTCTTTTCCAGATCTACAATCAAACAAAACTCTTAAAATGCTGGTACTCTGGACCTTATTAAATGTGTAGACAAGCTAGGAATTTGCAATGACCAAGTTAGCTAGAAAACAACGTATTTTCACAGTAGTAGGAATAACTTTAAGTTGTCAAAACACAAACAAAAGTGAATTCAAAACAACATTAAAACCATAGAAAGTGCACAGCAGTTACCTTGTAGACCATTTCCATATAACAAAAGAATACAGAAGATATTCACGGAGAACTCTATTTCCTTGTAACGTTCATTTGGACCGTAAAGCTGAGCTCATGCTCGCGGTATCTGCTTCCGGTTAGCTACTTCCGGTTTGGCGGTGCTTCAAAATAAAGGTTCCCTATCACACACAAACTGAATGACGCTACCTGGAGGGTCGTTTACACTCCCACCAATCAGGAGTGGTTTATATTACACTGTAAATCCGACTGATTCCATAATAAGGAATAACCTAGTTGGCCTGTAACCCCAGGTAGGGAGGCTTAGGGGGTGCTACCACTTGCCCAAAGTGGACCCCCAGACCAGTGGATGGAAGGAGTCATCTTACTTCTCCATTCTAGTTCATTACGGACTAGCCACTGCCGCTAATTCTATATGATCTCTGATTATTCGAGAGGTTAGTGAGTTAGATTTATTCTTGTGGACGCGTCTCTGAATGCGTGCGATAGCTCGAGTAGCGAGTGACCAAGAAGAAAACGTAGACAAGTGATCAACTATAGTGCTTTGCTCCTTGGTCATTGTGCTAAGTGCAAAGCACTTCTGACTTCCCTCATGTATCCCAAGACTACTTTCGAATCAGTCCAGAAGAACTCCTCAGCACCAGGAGAGCCAAATTCCTCTTTGAGCAGAACCGGTGCCACAAACCCGAGGGGGTCGTACAGGGAGGCTACTGTTGACAGGATGCCGCGGCGTGTAGGAGGCTGTTCTTTAAGGTTGACGTTGAGACAGAAGTTGTCAGACTCTGTGTCCCATTGAATCCCGAGAGCTCTTTCAAGTGGCAGCTCATCAAAGGTGAGGCGCATGCACTTTACGTTGGTTGCTCGTTCAGAGAGCAGGATACTCTCGAGGACATCTCTGTTGTTTGACACAAACTTATGTAGACGGAGGCCACCTGTGGCACAGAGTTTGCGTGCTTCTTTGGCTAACTGAATTGCACTCGTGTTTTCAACACTTGTGACCCCGTCGTCCACGTAAAAGTCTCTCATGACGAATCGTGATCTGTGCGGGTAGGTGTGTGCCTTCTCCTTAGCTAAGTGCTTTAGTTCGTAGTTGGCACACCCTGGCGAGGAGGCCGCACCGAACAGATGCACCTTCATGCGGAACTCCCTGGGCGGTGAGTTCAGGTCTCCTTGCTTCCACCAGAGAAAGCGCAAGTAGTCTCGATCAGCTTCCTGAACGTGAAATTTTTCAATGTCGCACATCAGAGCAACTGGGTGCTGGCGAAAGCGGATGAGCACTCCACTCAAGTTGTTCAACATGTCGGGCCCAGAAAGGAGGTGGTCATTGAGGCTTGTTCCTTTGTAACTTGCTGAGCAGTCAAACACAATGTGAAGTTTGTCGGGTTTCTTTGCGTGAACGACGCCGTGATGGGGAATGTACCACCTTTCGCCTTCTCTCCCACCATCTTCGACTGGTTCTGCGCCCCCCTTTCCAATATCCTCTTCCATGAACTTGACGTATTTCTTCTTGTACCCTTCGTCGCGCTGCAGTTTCCTTTTAAGGTGAATCAGGGCTGAGTTCTTATTGTTGGGGAGTCTGTTTTTGAAGGGCAGGGGCATTTCGTAATGGCCTTGTTTGGGTTTCCGTATTCCTTCATCCATCCCTTTCAGAAACGTGATGTCATCTTGAGACACTGGTTTTCCGTCTTCACTGCCGTCCTTAAAGTCTGACTCTAGAATGCGGATAACATCGGCCGGTGTGGCCGGGGGTAGCTCTTTAACTGTGGTTCTGTGGCACATGCGACTGGTGCTCAACGAATCCTGGCTTTGAGCTGAGGGCCCCACGATACTCCACCCTAGATCTGTCCGTACAGCGTATGGTTCCTCATCTGCTCCGAGGATGACTTGCCTTGGAGCCATGGCTCTCGAGCAATTATAACCTATGAGAAGACCCACTTCGCAGGCTTTTAGTGTTTGAATTTCGTCTGCTATTCCTGCTAGATGACTCCATTTCTTAGCCGTCTTACAAGTGGGGATGTGTGCACGGTTTACGGGTATGCAGTCCTTAGTGTAGGCCACTGGAAGATCGACTTGAGTGGCAGAGCTATATCCTCTTACACGAAGGCCGCAGACTCTCTCACTTGTGAGAATTGTGTCCTTTCCGCTCATGGTTGTCAGCTTCAGTTTAACTGGATGCTTGTCTGCATTAAGACCGTCACTCACCTCTTGGTCGATAAATGTAGTATCGCTTTGAGTGTCGAGAAGAGCGTAGACAAGTCTCTCCATAGTTGGGTTACTTTTGGAGGAAACCCATACTGGTAGAATCATTGAAGTGCTGGATGAGCCTCCAACTGCTACACTGAGGGATCTTGCCTCAGGGTCTTGATCTGATTCTGTATCAGGTGCAGGCCTTTCTTCTCTTTGATAGTTGTTATCATGGAGGGCTGTAGGATATTTTCTCTTGCAGGTGTCACAGGAGTGACGATGGCGACAGTCTTTCGCATTGTGTCCTGGCTTTAGACATCCATAGCATAGTCTCTTCTCCTTTATGAAGTTGCGTCGCTCATCCAGTGACATCTCTGTGAATCTTTCACATGCATGGAGCTGGTGTCCGTCATCTTCACACTGAATGCATGGAGCCATAGTCCTAAACTTCCGGTTCTCATTGTCAGTGTCTGCTTGAGTGGCAAGAACGCTGGCGTTGTTTCGCTTAGAGTCTCTGACATTTCCTTTATCGGCACTAGTGGCTGATGAGTGTAGAGCTTGGAAAGACGTGATTGGATTGCAGGCAATCTCCGCTTCAGTTGACATGAATTTTGTGAAGTCCTCGAAAGTTGGAAATTCTTGACGTTCATTCAAGCGTTTTGTGACTTGACGGTTCCACTGAGCGGCTGCCCAGTCTGGCAGTTTGTAAATAAGCTTTCGGTTCTCCTCACAGTCGTTGAGTATGTCAAGACCCTTGACATGAGGAATGGCATCCCGACAGGCATTGAGAAAATCAGAGAAACTCCTGAGTCCCTCTGCATCCTTAGGCTGAATCCTCGGCCAGTTGGATAGCTTCTCTCTGAATGATCTCTGAATGGCAAATGGCTGGCCAAAGCGATGATTCAGCTTATCCCAGGCGTCTTTGTAGGCTTCCTTGTCGTTACGATAGAACGTGCCATCTAGAGCCTGGCGTGCTGGGCCACCAACATACTTCTTCAAGTAGTAGAGTTTTTCAGCTGGGGTTATTGCTCTTTGGTCGATGAGTGAGGTAAACGTTGTCTTCCATTCGATGAACTGTATAGGATCACCATTGAAAACGAATGGCTCTGGTGCAGGAAGCCTACTCAAGGCTATGCTGTCATGGAAGACCTGTGCGAGAGCAGTGATGTCAGAATGAGAGGTTGGTGCAGCATGAGATGGAAAGAGTGTGGCAGCAGGTGCGTTCCTCATCTCTGCATTGCTTTCATTGATGTGTTCGGCAGCTTCATGTCTGATCTGATCGTCGTAGACCTTTAGTTTGGCTTGGGCTGCGAACACTTCCTTCTTGGCCTGCAGTCGCTCCAACTCACGCCGTTGTACCTCCAGAGCCTTTCGTTGTTGTTCCTCTAGTTCGCGTATAACTTCCCTTTGTTTTTCCTCTACTTGTATCATCTGATAGGTGGCTTCCTTTTCGGCTAGTTCAGCCGCTGCCTCCACACGCTTCGTTGTTATTATAGACGAGCCTTGTACAGACCTGCTGCTCTGAGTTAATGCAGAGACGTCAGAGGCAGCTCCATAGACCGACCTTGCGTAGTCATGGCGACGCAGTTCATGAAGTCGGCTCCTTTCCCGTTGGACATTGAAATCGTCATCTGTACCTATGGTTCTATCATGAGCGATGTTGACTAATTCCCTGGTTACTGTCTCGCACGTATCCACTCGTCGTCTTATGTCATTGGGGGGCGCGGTGAGACCTCTGATTTCGACATACATCATACAAACGTCCGTCTTAGACATATTTAGTTTGTCGATGAGAGTCCAGAGCTCCTCCTCTGACATGTATGTCTTCATCTCGTGTCTTGCCTTGCAAATGTCGCGCTTCCATTTTTCATACAGGTACAGCAGTCTTTTCTCCCTTTTGCATGCTTCTTCCTCTTGGTGCGCACGCATCCTTTCTGTTGGGCGCGGTGTACGGTGGGAGCGTCGGAGACCTTCAGTTAGGTCATCCTCTTCCTCAGGGATATCAGTGGGACCTTTTTCCTCTTCACTAGCTTCCTTCTGTGGGTTTTCAGACTCTTCCAACCCTAGGCCTACCTCTGTATGATGCTCTTCTCCTAAGCCTTTGACCTCATCTGGGGAGCTAGTTTCCTTATATAACCCTCCTTTCCCTTCTAAGGATGCCATGATGAGCTAATTATTGCACCTTTCAACGTTAGAATAAAGTGAATGTGGTTGCGCCTTCATACAGAGCAGCATAGACATGGACGGAGAAATAGCACAGCATACACTTTGAATGGTAAATTAGGGCCAATAACCAGCATTGAATGTGTTATCTAGGGCATTTACATCAGTGTTCATGCCAAAGCAATGACTAGAATACACACAATAACAAAGGAAGCTCTACATGAAGTGTGCATTTTTTAAACAAAAAAGGTAATTAATTATCAGGTCTATAGTAAGGTAATGAAACGGTTCCTTCTCTTAACAACTCAAGTGAGGGTGAAGTTCAGTGCAGGGTCCGGGAGACGAATATCCGATGTTCCACTTCACCATAGAGTAAGCTCTTACTGTAGCAACCCTGGGAGAGTGATGGATGGACTCCTTTACTGGTGTTTCATGAATGTTTATTTCAATTCACAACGTAAGAGCTGAAGTGAAAAGACAGAGAAATACAAAGAAAAGATACTCAGAAATATATACATTATATACATTAGTGCTACATTCACATTGTTCAATAAACTAACATAACACTTGACACAAATGGCTTCCAATAACAGTGACATAGCCAATACATTAAATTAATACAAATATAAAGTAAACAGCCCATATCAATAAATAGGACAAATAGACATCCCAGTACCTTGTCCTCTCTCTCTCCAACAGGGGCTTAACCATAACCCACATGAAAGTCTTCTTTTCCAGATCTACAATCAAACAAAACTCTTAAAATGCTGGTACTCTGGACCTTATTAAATGTGTAGACAAGCTAGGAATTTGCAATGACCAAGTTAGCTAGAAAACAACGTATTTTCACAGTAGTAGGAATAACTTTAAGTTGTCAAAACACAAACAAAAGTGAATTCAAAACAACATTAAAACCATAGAAAGTGCACAGCAGTTACCTTGTAGACCATTTCCATATAACAAAAGAATACAGAAGATATTCACGGAGAACTCTATTTCCTTGTAACGTTCATTTGGACCGTTAAGCTGAGCTCATGCTCGCGGTATCTGCTTCCGGTTAGCTACTTCCGGTTTGGCGGTGCTTCAAAATAAAGGTTCCCTATCACACACAAACTGAATGACGCTACCTGGAGGGTCGTTTACACTAACGTTACATTTGTTCGACACGACACACAAGAGTAATAATTATTTGTGTCGTGTCATCATCACTGAGCACACATTAGGAACACATGTAACGTTAGCGCCCACCACATCTACACGAACGTCTACACAACATAAGAGTTGTTTGTAGGTCGGAAATGATGGAATAGATTTACCAACAAAAAAAGGTGTTTAACCTGCCCATACCTTATTAAAAGCGAAAGTATAGACGCAGCATGGATAACTTGTGCTTCCATTCAAACAGACGGCAACACACGTGACGTCAAGTCTCGCTCGCGTGAGACTTCCTCTCTAGATACTCTACCTGGCCAGGGTACTCCTGGGTCCTAGTGCCCCCCCAGTTACACTGTCATGCACATGTATTTTATATGTTAATAAAATTGCATTTATCTTTAGTCCTAATTCTGTCACTGTTTGATGTCACAAAGAAGGGTGTATCCGAAAGCTGCCTACAACATTTGTAACATGTGATGAAAAAGTAAACAAATAATTAACTGTATTAGACATTTGTTAATGATGAATAGGCTTCACTTCAGATTGGCCCCCACGATAGCATCTGCAAATGATTTATAAATGTTTTATGAATGTCTTAACAACTTTTGTTAAACATGAAAAATAAATGGAGATATACTATAGTCGTTTTTTCATATCCATTTTTCAAAGCATCTACAAATGTGTTACTACACATTAAACAACATTATTTAATGATGAACAAATCAAGTACAAACAATGTTGATAATGAGTTATAAATAATGTAGAACTAATCTGTAAATGTTATACAAATATAGTTATAAATGATTTAATAATAATTTATGAATGTATATAAATGGTTTGTTCATGATTAGTTCATTATCTACAAATACCTTATAAATGTATTATAACAGGGTGTTATTATAAAGTGCTACCCATGTTTCTTACTCCAACAGATGGAAATGCAATCATGGCCATACTCAGGAACTGTAAAAACAAAACATCAACGGATTGGAATGATATTGACATGACTGTGATTAAGAACATAGCGGAAGGATTTGTAGAACCATTCACACATATCTGTAATTTGTCGTTACAATCGGGAATATTTCCTCGTTTGATGAAAACTGCAAAAGTATTACCAATATTTAAAACAGGGGACAAACACCAGTTTACAAATTATTAGCCGGTTTCTCTGCTTCCCCAATTTTCTAAGATTCTGGAGAAGATTTATGTAAAAAGACTTGAAGAGTTCATTGAGAAACACAAATTGCTGATTGATAGCCAATATGGCTTCAGGCGGAATAGATCCACTACCATGGCCCTCATTGAGCTAATAGAGGAAATAACAACTTCAATTGACAAAAAACACCATGTACTGGGAATTTTTATTGACCTTCAAAAAGCTTTCGATACGATTGACCATAGTATTTTAATTAAAAAGATGGAAAGATATGGCATTAGGGGTATAGCATTGGAATGGATTAAAAGTTACTTGAGTAACAGGAATCAATTTGTACAAATGGGCAGTGCCATCTCAACAAACAGGAATATTAGGTGTGGCTTACCACAAGGTTCAATTCTGGGCCCAGTTTTGTTTCTTTTGTACATTAATGATATCTGTAAAGTATCTGAAACAATGAAATTTGTGCTATTTGCAGATGATACAAATATGATTTGCTCTGGTGATAGTTTACAACAGATTCTGAATGAAACCATGGCTGAATTGGTCAAATTAAAAAAGTGGTTTGACAAAAACAGATTGTCTCTAAACTTGAACAAAACCAAACTAATGATTTTTGGAAATCGTAATTATGACACACCGATCCAAGTTACGATAGATGATACCGTTATTGAAAGAGTACAGCAAACCACTTTTTTAGGAGTGATCATAAATGAAAAAACTTGTTGGAAGCCTCACATAAGCCATGTAAGAACAAAGATTTCAAAGAGTGTGGGTATTATGTGGAGGTCAAGGTATTGGCTGAACCAACAATCTTCTGTTATCTTATATAATGCTTTGGTCCTTCCATATTTGAATTATTGTGTTGAGGTGTGGGGAAATACCTATGAAACCAACCTACTTCCTTTGGTTATGCTCCAAAAAAGAGCAATTAGGATTGTAACAAATGAGAGCTACAAAGCACATACAAATTCTTTGTTTTTAAAACGTTCAGTTCTGAAATTAAAGGACCTGGTGGATTACAAAACTGCCCAGTTCATGTACAGAGTCATTCACCACAGCCTTCCTGACAAGATACAGAAATTGTTCTGTGAGAGAGCTGGACTCCAAAGATATAACCTTAGAGGGAAACTCAAACTGGAACAGCAATCTTCAAGACTAACCAGGAAGGCTATGTGTATTTCTCTGTGTGGAGTTACCTTGTGGAATAATCTGGAGGAGGAGATCAAATCCAGTCAATCCATAAATATATTAAAGAGGAAATTCAAAATGATGGTGTTCACAAAATACACCAGGGAGGAAGACCAACGTATTATATGAGAATGATTTGAAGGGTGACATGAGAGTATAGTCTAGTGTGTGTGTGTGTGTGTGTGTGCATGTGTGATTGTGTTGTGTGTAGTTGAAGTATTTGCAAATTGTATGGTATTATATGTATTGGTAATCGTGTCATACTTGCTGAAGTATATAGTTATTGATGGGGGATGGAAACATATAAACTTTGCTTCTTCCATCTCCTTTTCAAACAGTGTATAGTTTTTGGCTGTTTTATTTTTAAACTTTTGGGGGGGGGGGGTTCCTCTTTTCCCATTTCATTTATTTTCAAATGTTGTTTTGCCGGACAATGGTAAATGTAGCCAAACTAACACTGTGGTTTGCAATAAAACGATTTAATCTACTCATGTACAATAGAGAGCATCCTGACTGGCAACATCACCTCCTGGTTTGGGAATAGCACTGCACAAGACCGAAGCAGACTACAAAGAGTGACACGTTCAGCCGAACGCACAATCGGAGGGGGGCTCCCCGCCCTCCAGAACATTTACAACAAGCGGTGCAGGGGGAAGGCTAAGAGAATTATTAAGGACTCGAGCCACCCGAACAACTGCCTCTTTGAACTGCTGCGGTTAGGCAAGCGATACCGGAGTCTCAAGGCGAGCACAGACAGACTCAGAAGAAGCTTCTATCCCCAGGCCATCAGGCTGCTTAACGAACAATGAACACTACACAACAACAACCATCAAACGCACATAGCACACACATCCACACGCACACACTCACTTTAAACAAACACACTGTAGCACCCACTCCCCACACTTTATAGCACACACTCACTTTAAACAAACACACTGTAGCACCCACTCCCCACACTTTATATTTATTGATGAAGGATTGCACTACAACTCGTACACCTTACTGTAAATTGTACCTAAATTGTACCTCATCCCATTTCTGCATTTCTGCTTTGCACTATATAATATTGTACATTAGTACACTGCATAGTATTGTATATTATATGGTAACTCAGTTACGTCTATTCTGCATCGAACATTGTACATATGTCTATACTGAACACTGTGACCTCATTTTCTACTTCTAATTTACATGCTATACTATGTTATTTGATACTATCTTGTCTAGCACAGTCTCTGGAGCGTAACAGTAAGAAGCATTTTGTATGAAAGTATTCTGTACTTCTGTATGACAACTATTAAAGAAACTTATTAAAGAAATAATTCCACGTGTCACAGTGAAGCTATTTGTGTGGCTTAAATGTGGGAGCAACCAAAGCATTAAATATTGATCTCTTTCAATTGGCATTGTGTGCACATCCCCATGTCTACTGCCACGACAACACTCCCGCCACATTAACCACATTCATGTTGCTGCACAGCGCGACCCAACAAAGTGGGAGGTAATATCCACCTCTATAAATACCACTCCATAAATATGTATTCACTTGTCATGATGCCTCTAATTACATCTCTGTGTAAGAGACTGAGCGTGGCTGAACAGGTGACGCGGCCACATTGAGATGACAGAGGCCTTCCCAGGTAGCGTGAGGATTCACGTCAAGGGCATTAGTGTCAAAAACAATCTGAGATGAAGCCAGATAAATGTGTCTTTGCCGGGATAAGATTCAGCTCAGGCTTGAGATTGAATCACGGTAACATCAGATCAGAGGTCATTCCTCCAGCCTCGCCGAGGTCCCTTCACAGCCCAGAACAACGCAAGGTCATTCTTACAAACTGCTTTAATGTGGAGTTTTGAGTCTTTTACGCTGTTGACATTTGACAAGCGTCTGAGGTCTATATGACCTTATCCGTAAAAAAAATTAAAACATACACTGCCAAAAATGTTCTCACAAGGTCATTTAACCTCTTAAGTAAATTAAGTTTACCACTTTGAGTGCCACGCTGTTTGGTTAAAGGGGACATGTACTGCTATTCTTAGCACTATTTGGGCAACTTTACACAATTCCTGTTAGTCTATTGAAGACATCTCTAAGGTTTTTTTCAAAAAAATGCATTGTTTTATATTTCTAATCAAGTACTCAAAACCACCATTTTCCAGCTTCAAGATTTCAGGCTGTTGTGGCCTGGCTCTGCCCATAAGCACTTTGAGTGACAGTCAGTCCACACAGTCTGCGACTGGTAGACAGAGAGAGATAGAGAGAGAGAGAGAGAGAGGGGGGGGGGGTGCGAGAGAGAGAGAGAGAAAAAAGAGACAGGCCGTCTCTTCCTTTAGTTTTTTCTCTCCCTGCGGCAGCTTGTGGGGGGGGGGGGGGGGGGGGGTGCGAGAGAGAGAGAGAGAGAAAGAGAGAAAAAAAAGACAGGCCAAAAGACAGGCCGTCTCTTCCTTTAGTTTTTTCTCTCCCTGCGGCAGCTTGTGGGGGGGGGGGGGTGCGACAGAGAGAGAGAGAGAGAGAGAGAGAGAGAGAGAGAGAGAGAGAGAAAAGACAGGCCAAAAGACAGGCCGTCTCTTCCTTTTCGTTTTTTCTCTCCCTGCGGCAGCTTGTGGGGGGGGGGGGGGCTCCCTTCCTCCCCTCTCCCGTGTGGCGCGGCAGGTCCCCCCCCCCAAGTGCTCCCTCCCTCTCTCTCTCTGTCTCTCTCTCTCTGTCTCTCCCTCTCTCTCCCTCTCTCTCTCCCTCTCTATCTCTCTCTCTCTCTCTCCCTCCAGAGTATGCAGAGGTGTCGGGTTTGAGTATGAGGAAGTAGATTGTGGGCGGGCATTAGCTACAACCACAGAGCCAATCACATCACTGTCTTCTACCCAGAGCCTGAATGACGTGACTCAGGCCTTCAAATCAGGATGGACTAATTTACTGGAGCAGGAAATTATCTCAGCTGAATCAGAGCAATCCGCCAATATGGTATTTAGACACTAAAACACATTGATACTAACTCATATTACTATAATACAATGCTAGAGACTGAAAAATGACATTTATAGTACATGTCCCCTTTAATTTACATTTAGAATGCCAGCATTTCTAGTCGTTTCCGTGGTCGTTGCACTATGTTTGCGAAGCTGTGTTTGTGTTCTGTATTATAGCTGTAGAGACACGGTGTGGCCCATTTCGACAAACATTACTTGTAGTCCAGCATGGGAATAATAGTTTGTTTCCACACACTGTAGTTTGTAGTTTATTACACGCTAAACATTGCGCATTTCCAAGATAATACAGTCTTTTTTCATAGATCGCGAGATAAAACACATTATGTGCAATAAGCCCAAACCGTTCTGGCTGATCCCCTGAAACCCAGAATACTCCCAAATCACAGGTATATGACTTGTATATTATGTATCATCACAAAATCATCAAGGGGGGTGTAGTTTTAACTCAAAACTATGATCGCGTTTGCCGAGCATGTTTTTCGTCAGGTGAAACACATAACTGTGATTGTAACTGAGGGGTAGAATTCCCTGACTGTATTAATAAGTATTGGTATCATTAAACCACTACCGTCTTATGTACTTTACTACTGGCCATACAGTACATGTGTATATGATGAGAACACTTCCCCACAATGAATCGGTTCTACACAAAGTTGTAATTAAGTATTTATTTCAGCAAAAGGTATATAATATACTTCTCTAGTTTACTTTGGATGCTCTTGTAAGGCAAAGGAATGTGCGTAGGCAAATCAATAATGAATGTCCATTCTCTGGTTACGCAGGAGGTAATCATACAACATGAATATTAAGAATTATATCTATGGTACTCTGGGGAGGCAGCAGGAGATTCTGGTAGGGGGGTTCCCACCGGTTGTAAGCCAGCAGGGGGAGGAAATGTTCGAATGCAAAGTCTGGATCAGCGGGGACTCAATAAGCTCCTGCGATGGGAGGCGGTATATTACTCCCTGATCGGCAGACGAATAGCAGCAGCTGTAATCCCAGTATGCGTGCAGCACAGGTGAAAGCCGGCCAGCCTCTCCAATAGAGACGGGCTCGAATGATGTTCCTCACGGGTAGATCCCACAGCAGTGGGTGTAGACGATTCTTCTCCGCTCCAACAGCCTGGTCCAAAGCAATAAGAATAATAATCCAGCCGGAAAGGGGCTCTGCATTCACCGGTGTAGATCCTCCGGTGCGCGGTACTTCACATTAACTAAGTTGAACTTGACGTTATTCAACTAGGCTCTGACACTTTACTATCCTATTCGCACGCGGCTATAAGTGCTCTATTTAGACGCACAGTTGCTCGCTTCACTTGGTCGTTGACTCGTGATGAAGGCTTACTAGTAAGGAGCGAACGATACGTTGAACAAACGTATTAGGATAAGACAAGACTCTATTTTGGGGCAAAACGGGCCCACTTCACAGCACGTTGTATCGTAGTGTGAGGCTTCAACTTGTTACTAAGACTACTGCTGTATCCACCTGCGACGTATTTATACGTACGGGGAATAATCTAGTGCCAACCTTATTTCTGTCTCGTATTCCTGGGCAAAGCCGGGCATGTACAGACATGTCATGACGGTGGCTTTGAACTCGACTCTGGGGGCATGGTCGCTGGCGCATAGGAGACGCTGTCCAATAGGAGAACGGAATATTATGGTCTGTACTAGGTTAAAGGGATATTCCGTGTATATGTACAAATAATACACAAGGGATATCAGACGATATACAAATATTATGCAATATATATCAATCAGTAAATATATATATTCGGTTTAATCTGACCCTTTGTAACAGCCGCCTCCTAATTAGTCCCACCTAATTAGATAAGCAGAGACAGATTAACCGCACTGTCCACTGCTCAATGTCTGTTGTGAGGGGTCGGGCAGTTCACAAAGTCATGGGGTCATGGTCGTCATCGATAGTATCGGGGAGCCTTGGCAGTTCTATTAGCCTCGCCACGGGTCGGTTGTAGGTCCGCCCTTGGACGAGCAATTCTGCCGCTCTGACCTTTCCGTCGGCACCAGTGGTCACTTTGCTTACGCGGCCGGCCGGCCACGCAGCTCGGGGTAGTGACTGGTCTATGGTCATGACGACTGGACGGGATGAAGGGGGGCTTAGGAGGAAGCGGGCCTGAGACTGCTTTGATCTGTGCTTGGCTGTGCCTCCTCCTCCTCCGTCTGTTTCTCTTGTTTGCTCTGTACCCCGTCTGAGGAGGGGCCGGTGCCGGCCGCCCCGTCAAGGAGTCGCTTGGGGTGCTGGGTTCGAGGTCAGCTGCGTCTGGAGCGCAGCTGAGGGGGGTGGAGTTCCGAACTCCCTCTGGTGCCCACGGTTCTCTCACGGGCCTCTCGCTTAATGTCAATAGCCTCTGCTGTACGAGGGAGTGGCCGGTGTCGCTCGCCTTTGTGTGTAGGCAGCATGTAGACGTGGGTTGACTGTCAAGTCCGTAGAGGGGGCCCTGGAGCGTCCATCCCAGTCGGGTCTGAACCGCGACTGGGCATCCTTTGGGTCCGATGTGGGCCGCCTCAATTGGGAGAATGAGGTCCGCGTGGTCGGAGCCGATGAGCATGGTCGGTGTGGCGCCGTCGATAAGCGGTATAGGTAGTTGACGTAGGTGCACATACTTAGCCATCAGCTGTGGGATGGGGTAGGTGTACTGAGACAGGCCTATGTCGTGGCTGGTGAAGACGTTGGTTATACTATACTGCTTCTCGGGCTGGTCCACCGCTGCTATCTTGAAGGAGACCTTTTCACCTTTTATGGTCTTCTGGTCCCTTCTGATGGTGCGTATGGTCATGGTATCTTTGACACCCCGCAGGCCCAACTGGGCTGCTGCGGAAGCGAGGAGGAGAGTCTTTTCAGATCCATCGTCCAGGACGGCGTAAGTGTCCAGGACCTTGTCCTCGTAGCTCAGGAGCACTCTGACCACTTTGAGGAGCACTCGGGGGGTCCCGCTATGCTGGTCAATGTGGAGCACTCCTGTTGGTCGGTTGCCTTGGATCTTCTGGTGGGCTCCGCACCATGCTGCGCGGTAAGCGGCGCCCGCCTGGGCCGCCTCACGGCACTGGTCAACTTGGACGGGGTTCAGTGTCTTATATTCGGCGCACTGTGCCAGCCAGTGTCCGCCGTCGCAGTAGGTACAGTAGGGAGCGGTCTGGTGGCTCTTCGGTACTGGTGCCACCGCCTCGGCATGGTACATTACCGCGACGGGCCCACTCTGTTGTCCTGGCTGACGCCTGTTGATGTCATGCAGGACCTCCAAGTGGGTGCCACCGCACCTGCTGCACTTCTTCTTCAAGCGGCACTCAGCTGCTAGGTGGCTGCGCGCGCAGCGGAAGCAGCGGCGGTGGTCCTTGATCCACTGACTCACCTCGTCCGTGGTCAGCTCCCCGAAAGTGTCGCATTGGTACAGCCGATGTTCTCCCTCACAGTACTGGCACTCAATCTTCCACTGGTCCTCTTTCGTCGAGGGGGTGTTGTGGTTCCTGTGCTGTGGTACTGATTCGGCTTGGTGCATAACGGTCACCAACCGGCGGTTATCTGTTGATCCCTGAGGTCCGAGTCTTGGGCTTGGTCCACTCCATACGAACGTGTCGAGTCGTAGGCTACTGACCTCCCTGGCGAGGAACTCAGATAGGTCTAGGAGGGATGCCTCTGGACCGTTGGGGTCGCGGTGGTCTCTCTGCCGCCGAAAGCGCTCTTGTCGGGCGGGAGGGAGCTTCTCTAGTATCCTCTCTACATTAGAGTTAGCGTACAGTTCATAGATCCCTTTTTCCTTTTGGGACCCCAGCATCCCTACCAGGGACTGTACCTTGATAGAGAGGTCATCTAATGCTCTGTTGTCTCTGGCTGGGGGGAGACGGTCAATGTCTCTTATCTCCTGTATCACATAGTCCCATATGCGTCCATAACGTTGGTCGAGGGCTACTAGAGCCGCGGTGTATGGGGTAGTAGAGCTGGAATATGCCAGCGCTATATTGTGCGCTCTGGGCACCTTCAGGTGCTTGAGTAGGATAGCATACTTGTACGGTTCATCTGGTACGTCGGACAGCATAGTCTCTAAGCACATTCGTAGCTCTGTGTACTGTGCTCTGTTCTCGTGTGTGAAGTCCGGGAACGTCGGTGTGCCAAGGTACGATGCCATGGATGACTGGCACATCGGTGAGCGTTGGGGGAGAGGCCTCCTGGGCGAGTCTCCCCGTGCGTGTCATCTTGGGCTGGTACTTGGTGGGTACCGAAGGTCGGGTACCCAGGTGCTGTTCCTCGGGGCTGGCGGTGCGTCAAACTCACCCGTGAGTTGAGTCGGGGGTTTGTAGCGCAGGGCCTCGGGGCTGACTTCTGGGCTGTACTGGACCTCCTGGTCCAGAGTACGTTGCTGCTGGTCGGG
Source organism: Notolepis coatsorum (assembly GCF_963971535.1). Taxonomy (NCBI): domain Eukaryota; kingdom Metazoa; phylum Chordata; class Actinopteri; order Aulopiformes; family Paralepididae; genus Notolepis; species Notolepis coatsorum. The sequence continues at coordinate 59,152,081 of NC_140175.1, read as the reverse complement.
GCTGTACTGGGCCTCCTGGTCCAGAGTACGTTGCTGCTGGTCGGCTTGACATTCCTCCTCTTCCTCTTCCTCTTCCTCTGCTAGGACCTGGAGTCTTCTGTTCAGTCTCTCGGCGTGGTCCGGTTCTTCCCGGTTGCTGGGTCTCGTATGGACCGGCCGGGGAGGGGGTTCAGAGACGTGGACAGGATCCTCCTGTTGGCGGGGTCCCGGGTCGCTTGGTCGGGTAGGGGAATGTGTCCTAGACCCTTGTCGTGACGATCTCCGGGAGCTCCGTGCGGAGAGAGGGGGTGTCGCCATGGTAATCAATTTGTCCATCAGCTGCGCTTGCAGCCAGTCGCGCTCTGTCTCGCGCTGGGCATGGGCGGCGTCGCGTGCTGCTTCGCGCTGGGCATTGGCGGCGTCGCGCTGCGCATTGGCTGCGGCGTGCTGCGCATCGGCGCGGCTTCTCTCAATGTTCTCTTCCGTCTGGAGGCGTCTGGTCTCCAGTCTTATGCGGTCGTCTTCACTCCTTTGTTGCGCCTGGAAGCGCTCTCGCTCGGTTGCAGAATGTTCGCGTTCACGGAGGGCTTGCGCTTGGAGTTGCGCGTGAAGGCGCTCTCGTTCGTCTGCAGCTTGTTCGCGCTCGCTCGTCTGTTGCGCTTGGAGTCGATCGCGTTCACCCTGAAGTCGATCGCGTTCGGTAGAGGCTGCCAGGGTGGCGATGAGTGCCTGTGCCAGCATCTTGTCCGCCTCGCTGGGGGAAGACGCTGGTCGAGGCGATCGGCTCCCGGCAGTACTCGTTGGAGATCCATCTCCTGGGTGCGCGTCTCTTCTTGTGGTGGGTCGGGTTCCGTCCCGGGAGGGCTTTCTTTATCCTGGAGCTCTCCGGGGACTACCTCGTCGACGTTGTCTGGGGGTAAAGTCATGTCATGTCCCTCCTGGTCCCCACCGTGAGCTTGGTCAATTACGTTAGAACCCACTAGGGTCTCTACTGGCGGGGTAGCCTGGTCGGTAGGGTTGGACATAATTTTACTATCCATATTTAACTTCCTTTTAAAGCTAGGTATTGGACTGACAACGTAGTCCTCTAGGTGAAGAGGTGGCTGCCGTCTGCGCTCCGGGCGATCTAGCTTAGGAGAACCGTTTGTGGAGTGTTCATCATCGGCCATGTTAATATTAATATTATATTAATATTACGCTAATTCTTATCCGGGGCTCGAAGGACCAATTGTAACTGAGGGGTACAATTCCCTGACTGTATTAATAAGTATTGGTATCATTAAACCACTACCGTCTTATGTACTTTACTACTGGCCATACAGTACATGTGTATATGATGAGAACACTTCCCCACAATGAATCGGTTCTACACAAAGTTGTAATTAAGTATTTATTGCAGCAAAAGGTACATAATATACTTCTCTAGTTTACTTTGGATGCTCTTGTAAGGCAAAGGAATGTGCGTAGGCAAATCAATAATGAATGTCCATTCTCTGGTTACGCAGGAGGTAATCATACAACATGAATAGTAAGAATTATATCTATGGTACTCTGGGGAGGCAGCGGGAGATTCTGGTAGGGGGGTTCCCACCGGTTGTAAGCCAGCAGGGGGAGGAAATGTTCGAATGCAAAGTCTGGATCAGCGGGGACTCAATAAGCTCCTGCGATGGGAGGCGGTATATTACTCCCTGATCGGCAGACGAAAAGCAGCAGCTGTAATCCCAGTATGCGTGCAGCACAGGTGAAAGCCGGCCAGCCTCTCCAATAGAGACGGGCTCGAATGATGTTCCTCATGGGTAGATCCCACAGCAGTGGGTGTAGACGATTCTTCTCCGCTCCAACAGCCTGGTCCAAAGCAATAAGAATAATAATCCAGCCGGAAAGGGGCTCTGCATTCACCGGTGTAGATCCTCCGGTGCGTGGTACTTCACATTAACTAAGTTGAACTTGACGTTATTCAACTAGGCTCTGACACTTTACTATCCTATTCGCACGCGGCTATAAGTGCTCTATTTAGACGCACAGTTGCTCGCTTCACTTGGTCGTTGACTCGTGATGAAGGCTTACTAGTAAGGAGCGAACGATACGTTGAACAAACGTATTAGGATAAGACAATACTCTATTTTGGGGCAAAACGGGCCCACTTCACAGCACGTTGTATCGTAGTGTGAGGCTTCAACTTGTTACTAAGACTACTGCTGTATCCACCTGCGACGTATTTATACGTACGGGGAATAATCTAGTGCCAACCTTATTTCTGTCTCGTATTCCTGGGCAAAGCCGGGCATGTACAGACATGTCTTGACGGTGGCTTTGAACTCGACTCTGGGGGCATGGTCGCTGGTGCCTAGGAGACGCTGTCCAATAGGAGAACGAAATATTATGGTCTGTACTAGGTTAAAGGGATATTCCGTGTATATGTACAAATAATACACAAGGGATATCAGACGATATACAAATATTATGCAATATATATCAATCAGTAAATATATATATTCGGTTTAATCTGACCCTTTGTAACAGTGATCGTTACAAAAACACGTTTCAGATTCGGTGAAATAGACATAGAATGTACCTTACCTTAGCCAGAAGGTATTCCAAAAGAATAATTCCAAGTCATCGCATCGCCATCGCAATTACCAGTGTATATGTCTATACACGTTTCTATGGTCAAATACGCTTATGCAACGGAATTCCGAGGCGGGGACAGTCAACTTCTGAAAGTGAAGTTGACTATCAGCCCAGAGCCCCATCCAGTTCAGACATGGGACGATACTGCCACCTGGTGATAGTCGATCAGAATGCAGTTCCAATGTGTTGGGATGTGCCTAAATGATGCAGATCGCTCTGGGCAACTGTGTAGAGCGGGGATCAAAGTAAAAAGATCAAACGATCCAAGAAATACTTTTTACGTTTATGGCACTCAGCGGTCGGCGGCCAAACACGTAAAAAGCCGTTTTTGGCACAGACTGTTAATGGTTCGATTGACTTTTCTCGTCTTTTTCTCAGGACCTCTTCTCTCCTTACAGGATCTCCATGGAATATATCCCTGTATTTCCTTGTTCTTTCAGCACTCGCCACCCCTCTACTGAAATCTGTCTCAGACTGAAAAAAAACGAATTGAAAGGGAAACATTTCAACTGTAACATCTTGTTGATAAACATGGATTTAGTTTAAGAAATGAGATCTGGTCTCCACCACCGACATCGCAGAAAGTTGAAAAAAGTCGACGACAGTAGTTGAAACTCGATGACTCAACAAGCAGACAAATAACAAATAAAAATAAAATAAAGACTAATGGGGAGAAAAGTATATTTCGCACGATAGAAGGGAGCTCACGTGAAACACGTCTCACTCCATGATCGCCTAGTGATTAACTGGTCCCTAACACTGTTGGATGTGATTTATCTTGAGATATCCACGGCGTGGGTGATTGGGGTGGGGCAGGCTGGGATTGACCTATGGTTCGCAGCAGCTGAGAAGGTCAGGACCGCCGTGTGCGGCTGAGCGGGGTTGGGGTGCTTGTTCGGGGGAGTCCGGCGGTCTCGTGGGAGGGGGAGGAGGAAATGTCTTGTCTGTCTTGTCTTTTGTGATGTCTTGAATTTAACTAAGGATTTTATTGGGGGGCAGCTATTTAGCTAGTTCTTCGCTATCTGGTCATTCTATTAGATAGTACCCCTGGAATTTTGAATTTAAAATTTAAAAAGGTTGAACTCTGTTTTCTTTTCTTTTTGTCTTTATAATTTATAAATTGTTATATTCTGTATTATTATTGTTTTTGTTATTTTCCTGTGAAGTTCTGTGTGTTGTGATTGTGATTAATGTGTTGTCTTGTTTCATGTAAGTAATAATACAAAAAATTTGATAAAAAAAAAGAAATGAGAAGTAGGCATACAAGTAGGTATACCTTGTAAAATGTGTTTATAATACAGTGACAAAAAGGTGTTAAAAGGACAAAATATTCATCAACTTAAGGATTAGTTGTAAAATATGTATGAAATAGCATTATATATCTAGTTAAATGCAGTTCATATCATATAGTGTGACACATGGATCATATGGTGTGTTGAGAAAACCCTGTCACACCATATGATGTTTCATGAACTTATCACACCATTGTGCATTGGCGCTATATGCTAGCATGCTAACAATATACTCATTGGTACATGGCAATATAGATTTAAATTCAGTATTGACTAAAAAGTATCATATTTTCGCATAAAATGCGTCACACCAAAAGACAGTGTGAAAGTGAAAGTGCCAAAATATACCTTATATATTGACAAAACTAAGAGGGGTTTTGTTTGTAACATACGGTTATCCTATAACCATAGTTATATGAGTATAGCGAGCGGTCTGCACTCTAGTGGAACTATCCCTTTATCCAATCTAACACTGAATAATTTTTCTCCACACACTCCACACACCCATCCGCCTGGCCACACCCACATCCGCTCCTCTACATAAGCGGGGTAGTGGCCATACTAACAGCTCCTTCCCAAGTCTTTCACCACCGAAGGCGAAGACCACAGGGTCCTCAGTGAGTCAGTGCAGAGCGCTTGCTATACTCATATAACTATGGTTATAGGATAACCGTATGTTATATTATCGTATAGCTTACACTCTGCACTCTAGTGGAACAAAGGAGCTGAGCAGAGCGGAAGCTCGACAAATGTACCCACTGAGGCCCCCCACAACCATCAGAACCGGGGAGGACCCGAGCCCCTGGACCCCCCTAGAGGGGGACGGGAGGGAATCGGATCCGACTGTGCGAAGAGGGTTCAGCACCTCAACGCACAGGGTGAGCAGATCGTGGGACTTACCTTCACACAGAAGGACCCGCGACCACTCAGGCGCGCATCCCACATGCCACTAGGGAACGAACGGGAAGGGGAAAAAAACGGTTACAGCCCCTAACATCACAGGGTTACAGGTCAAGAACCCAACCCCGTGGCAAGGCCATAGCAGCGGAGCGCGGAGGAGGACCCAGCCCCAGGAACAGCCTGAGGGCCAGGACCCCCCGAAAAGGGGGCCTGGTGAGGCCAACGATGCCGTAGCATCGAGACCCCACCAGACGGTCACTAGTGACACCACCCCCCACATCGCCAGCGTATCGGACAGGGCCCAATCCTTCCCCCCTATAGCACGCCGCCCTGAAGCACTCCACAGAGGCTACACCCCCACAACACTGTGGGGCCAGTCGGCGGACCGGGGAGACAACCCCCAAGAGGTTGATCCCTCAATCGCGGCAACAGGCCAAGAGCATAACTTGACCTGTGCCCAGAGCACTGCGGACTAGACAGGCGCCTAAGGGGTCTACTGTGAAACAGCACCCCGGCGGAAGGGGCGTTCGGTATGCTGTGCACCATGTCGCAGCCTCCACAAAACCCGACCCCTTAGAGAGGTCGAGGTACAAGAGAAGGCTGACACGATTGGCAGACGTCATGAAAAGTGCGGGGGCACACTCGCAGGCAGACGGGGTCAAGCCCGGCCTAAACCCGAGAGTCAACTCTGCTACCAACACACCGGGGAATCAACCACCCCCCTATGTTTAGTTTAACAGGAGGTGGTTGTTCCCTTAACTCCCCCAAGAAAAAAACTCCGAAACACAACTGCGCGTATACACCAGCTATACAGGCAGTACAAGTGTTTCGGTTTCCAAGAAGGGGTTAACCCAGGCCAACAGGTCGACGAGAACGAGTCCGGACCTGGGCCTGGCGGACCGGGACGTACACAGGGATGCCAGAGGGGTACAATAGAACCTCCTCGACAGCCCCCTCCCAGCCCTGCCGAGCAGGGGAAGGGAGGGGCGAAAAAGAATGGAGAAGGACCAGATTCCTTAGCACAGCGCAAGGTACAACACTATATGGACCAAGTAACTGCGAAGGATAACTTGTAGTGACATACCCACAACACACACCTCCATAACATCAATCCCTGCGACGCCCGGGCCAAACCCACATTTTCCCCCCGAAAAAGCACAAAGTCCTTCAGGGTACCAGAACAACAGATGACGGACAACGGGTTAACTGACCTGGTCCGGTGCGACCAGAACCAGTTCCGTGTCCTAGTCACGCCGCCATCCCCAGTCCTAAGAGGGGGGTAGGTATGTGTGTCGATCTAAAACAGGGGTAGGCAACCCTAGGCATGCGTGCCTGCATAGGCACGTGGGGGCATTTTCATAGGCACAGGGGGCAGCATAAAAAAAAATTAAAATAATATTATTATAATTTTTTTTTCTTTTTTGCTTTGAAATATTATAGTGAAATATTGTGCACTGTTGTCGCATTTATCTTGTTGAAATCCTCCCACAGGTTCTTTTTACTACCACATATTTAATTGAGACCCTTTATTTGTTTATTATTTCAATTTAGCTGGAAATACATTGCTACATCATTCAGTAACATTTGCAGAGCCTTATAACAAAAACATTATTACGGTCACCATTGTGACCAGTGGGATTAATCAACACATTTTATTATTTATTTTTCTATTTCATTGAACATTGCACATGTTAAAAGCCATTTTTTTTTACTCAAAATGTGAGTATTACCAAGTAAACTTGTGTTCTTAAAACAATGACAATAAAGATAGTTTTATTAGGTTGAAATAATGTGGTTGTGTACTTATTTTTCTGTTAACTTATTATGGATTGAAAACCGAAAACCTTAATGCACAGTAACTGAACTCAATATTTTTAAGTTCTGGTAACTTATTATTATAATTTTTTTTACAGTGTAGTCTTGCGATCAATCAAAACTTATTTACACGATATACCTCACATTCACCCTCCATTCACATCCTGGTGTTCTCCTGGTGTTCTCCATTAGGCCTGTAGGTGGAGCTATGACAGCACACGTACAGTACACACACTGATGGTGTGTGATGTGTCCAAAAATGAATGGGCAAATGTGAGTGAAATGGTCGCACTGTATGCAGCTGTTTGTCTGCATTGCATTCCCACCCCCCCCCCCAACTCAGATTTAGGGTTGATACAACCATCATAATAATATTGTTAATAATAACAATAATGATGTAATAATGTAAAAATTATCATTAAAAAGACCTGATTATGAGAAAAGAAATGTATGATGCATGGAATATTGTTGAGGCAGGCTGGAGGCGATTGTGAAACGCATGGACGACCAGCTGGCCAGGCTGCTTAAACCCTCTGGCGTTACACCCTCCTCTCCACAACCTGCGGCTCAGCCATTCAATAGGCAGCTTCTGTTTTACACACCAACGAGAGATGAGAATGTACCATGGCGGCCTCTATCACCCTCTCTGTCCAGTCCATACCCATCCCAAGTGGGCGATGAGAATGTACCACCATGGTTGGCTCTATCACCCTCTCTGTCCCAAACGCCCCAGAATGATGATGATGATAATGATGATGATGAAGATGATGCATGTTTTTCGCCGCAACCGCTTTCTCCTCAAATGACACCCTTTAGAACGCCTCTGCCAGTACCTGCAGTTCCAGTGGCAAAACCACAGAAAAAAGCACAGCGACAGCGTCCAGCCCTGCCCAACATACAACTGGAAAGTATTTCAGCAGACGACGAGCAAAAGGCGTTCGATCATGCTCATGACGCACGAGGCAAACCACGGCCTGACGACTACGCAGGGCGATGTTCATGCTGCTAGTGGACTTTGAAACCTACCAAAAGTGGGCTCACAAAGTCAATTGGAATGGCAAACGGGGGAAACATGCTTTACCTAAGAACCTCAGAGAGATGTTGATTGCTAAAGTTAAAGAACGCTATAGTGTAGTCTCCTGGGAGAAAGTTCGTGATCGAGTGAATGAACGTTTGCGGAACCCACGATCAGAGGATCCAAGGAAAAGGCTACCATACTGTTTGAATGAGTTTTGTATCTGAACCAGACAAGTCTTTCTCTGGTCTGCATTCCCTTAACAATTGTATGTATTGAGTTGTACTGTACCCATTCTGCAATCTGTTAATAAAGTTTTCAACCAATCAATTCAAAACCATGTATTATTTTGGCCATATAGTGGCGCTGTCAACAACCGTTAGTGGCGCTGTCAACAACCGTTAGTGGCGCTGTCAACAACCGTCATGCAACGCGCTATGTGTCGCTCTGTTTAGCTGGAGGTGTTTCCCCCCGGGAGATATAGGAGGACGGACCGCCGGCCGGGACCGGACGTTAGTTTGTCGTGAAGCGAGCGTATATATAATTAGCAGGTCTGTGTTGTGTGTTACGAGAGAGTATTAACCTGTAAAACCCATATTGAGCTGGAATTAAACCATCATATACGAATACAACCTCTCCTCATTCTTCCTGACATTACTGCATGCCTGATCGCTACTTTACAGCATTATTCAAACGTGATAGGAAGTTTCACATTCTTGTACAAAATAAATATACTGTCTCATAAATATACTCTTACAATATATAAATAAACGTTTCGACCTTACCGGTCTTCCTCAAGCATGAATGAATGAATGAATGAAAACTTTATTTAACAGATTGCAGAATGGGTACAATACAGTACGGCTCAATACATACAATTGTTAAGGGGATGCAGACCTGAGAAAGACGTTTTGTCTTGTTTACATCAGGGTCCCCCATTTACAATTCATCATAACATAATGACATGCATGACATACAGATAGACAGTACTGCTACATCTATACATTTATGACATATCAGATTTGCAAATACAGTACTGTTTGTGATACGAAAAGAGTCCAGAAAAGAGAGTATACATTTGACATATTATTATTGTAACAAACAAGATTCTTGTGCCGGATCTCCTCTCTGGTAAACAAGAATACCCTTAAGACTCTAACAGGAGCACTCATTCAAGGGTACTACGACTATGCTTGCACCTCATGGTACCAAAGCACCTCAAAGGCCCTAAAACAAGATTACAAACATCACAAAACAAACTGGTCAGACTACTGCTTAACCTCACTCCTAAAACCCACTTTACCCCTGCCCACATTCAAAACCGCTCTTAAAGAGCACCTACGGGAGGCTGCAATTAGAAACTGGGCACCGTAAATGTCCAAACCCCCCCCCTCCTAATGTACAATCTCCTCCCCATCATATGTATATATTTTCTGTTAGGATCTCTGGGTAACAGTACTGTATATTTGCATATCGTATATGTCACAATTGTAACACTACAGTACTATATAGTATACCTGTATGTCATGTATGTCCCTATGCCATAAATGTCATGATGTCATGTATGTTGAGTGTCATAAATGTCATGTCACTATAATTGAAAATGGGGGACCCTGATGTAAACAAGACACACGTCTTTCTCTGGTCTGCATCCCCTTAACAATTGTGTGTATTGAGCCGTACTGTATTGTACCCATTCTGCAATCTGTTAAATAAAGTTTTCATTCATTCATCCAGTTGTTTTGTTTTTGTGGTTTTGGTTGAATGAATGAATACTTTGTTTAACAGATTGCAGAATGGGTACAATACAGTACGGCTCAATACACACAATTGTTAAGGGGATGCAGACCAGAGAAAGACGTTTGTCTTGTTTACATCAGGGTCCCCCATTTTCAATTCATAGTGACATTTATGACACTCAACATACATGACATTTATCAGGGGTGTAAAAAGTACCCAGAAATTATACTTAAGTGAAAGTATGGGTACCATCTCAAAATCTGACTCAAGTAAAAGTCAAAAGTATCTGGCTAAAAACACACTTGAGTAAAAGTCAAAAAGTCCTACTTTTAAATGTACTTAAGTACTAAAAAGTAAAAGTACATTTAAAAAAAAAAGGGGGATACACCAGGGGTCTCAAACTCAACCCATCGTGGGCCAAGTTTTCATTTTAACTATACATTGCACCAGGTGAGTTAGTTGAAGAGGTGAGCCAATTAGTGAAATCATCAGCTGGTGTTTAGGCAAGGCTGGAATGAAACCAAGCATACACTCTGCCCACAATGGAATGTGTTCTGCGATAGACAATGCTGAAATGAAAGAACAGAGGACACTTTTTTTGCATTAAAATTATTTAATGCACTTCTCCATTGAAGGTAAACTAACATGGACGGCATTCACATCACAGCATGAATATATCACAATATTAACCACAGTGAAAGAAAAATGACATGTGAACAAGTATGTTGTGTGCCAGGTTAATGTACTCTACTATTTTTGTATCACAAACAGTGCTGTATATGTACAGTTTATTCCCCCTCAAATGTATATACTCTATTATTACTATATGCGAGAGAGCCCCCCCCCCCCCAACAATGCTGTATATTTGTAGACCTCTTCCAATGTACAGTTTATGTCCTTGATGCTGCTCTCCAGGACCGAGATCATGGCGTTCTTCTGCTCCAGGTCCCGCAGCAGCTCTGTGTTCTCCTTCAGCTCCTCGCACCTCTTGGCAGCCAGATATGGACACATGGAACGTAAACACTATTATTAGTACAATACATATGATAGGAGCTGGAGCACATAAGTACACACACACACACACAATCACATGCACAAGTACACAAACATAAACACAATGACCATCAGTCCATTAGTACATTAAAACCAGACACTGTCCGCAGACTCTTTACATCTTTACTACCGTAGGCTCCATCACCTTGGAACAGATAATACTTGTGCAGGCTCTATCACAACATTATAGAAAGATGTGTTTGTTATTAATCAAGCAGGCTTGGATTACATACATGTAGGTTTAACAATAGAGATCAGACTCAAGACAGTTTTCTGCTCTGTTGTGAGTCCTGTTTGTTTAAACGGAGAAAGATTTTAACCTCACACCTAAGTTTGGTTTATATACTAAAATTGCTAACAGATTAACAGAATGTGAAACAACTTATTAGTATTGGGTTAGAGTTGTTTGATTTCCACTAACGTAATGTTAGATTGCTATCTGAGAAAGTTACGTAACGTTACTCTACTGTATGTGAGCTGGCTGGCTGCGGCATTTGCCATGTATAATCTGTAGGCAAAACGGACTGCATATATAAACGGCTGATGACTCATAACTTCCTATCACGTTTGAATAATGCTGTAAAGTTAAGTAAAAATGCATTTCAATAGTAATGTATATAAATTAAGAGCTTACCGATTGCAATCCACTGCCGACAGAAGAGACGCAATATTTACTTCCTAGTTCATGACGGCACTCTCTCTCTGCCTCTCTCTCATTTTGCCGAGGGCGGAGCTCGTCCAGCACGTTGTCACCAGCTGTATAAGAGCGCCCCCGCTGGTCATTGTTAACATTAACCACACCAAAACGACTTCATAACGGCAGGCAAACAGCTGTTCCAGGACTTTTCACAGCTGTATCTGTAGTTACAACTATATTTCAAACAGGCACTCCATGTTAAAAAGGTTGCTGACCCCTGATCTAAAACATCACAGAGGGCGCCACCAAGACAGTCAGAACACGAACGCACCGTACCCGGTGGCCCACCCCATGGGTGTGAGACCCCTCCGCCAATGCTTTGATCTACTCAAGCCATCTCCCCCCAAAGATGAGCGAGAGTTCGTCAAGACTAAGCTAGTACACTGGCGCTCGGAAGAGATACAATTTTCATCTCAGTCTCAGTACAAAAAAATGCTGTTTTTATAACGAGCAACCAAGGCGCGCCAGCCCATGCGTGGTTCCACACTGAAAGCACCCAGGGCCAGTGCCATGTACACATCGAGACCCACAACACATCAATGGTAATTCTAACAAGAAACCAGATAACATTCCCTCCACGCCGCCTGGGACGAGCGGCAGGAAGCTGGCCAAAAGACACAGATATGGGTCCCATATGACGCGTCTGAGGGAAAAAACCCTGTCAACACTGCTCTGTATAAAAGAGAGGAGACAGGAAACCCCCAGAGAGACCTCCCACGTGAGTAATAATTGAAAAGATATATGTAAACATTGAGCCACATGACCAAAAGCTCAACACATATGCAACAGAGCAGAAAACAACAGTTTCCAATGCACCGCATAACTCAATCTTGGCAATGACAGTGGTCCACAACATGGAGCCTGAAAAAAACTCACGGAAGTCTCATGACCAATAGAAACGCGGCCAGTGACGTATTCTATGGCCGGGGAAATTCCGTGACCCACCTGCCCAAATATGGCGTGGGACCAGGAAACCCCCCCCCCCCACCCCGTGACGCGCTGACCCGACAGCGTGACAGGAAGACAGAAGAACAGGAGGTCCAACCCCCTGGCCAATCAGTAAAAAGGGGGGAGGGGTTTATCAGTTCACCCCCTCATGACCCCATACCCCGGATACGATGAAAATAACAAGCAGCGCATGATACCAGTTATCTAGCATGCTACATGAAAAAGCGTATATCCTCTAGGATAAGCTCAACCATTGCACGCCAGCCACAGACGATAAACTCGTTTGTGAAAAAACTGGTTTTTATACAAGGCTTTAGGCTCATGTGCGAACACGTCGCCCATGTTTTCATACTTCCCAAGTAAAGAGAAAACAACAGACGTTTAAAGAGAGGGTCAAAGACCTCGGTGCAAGCTACATATGTGTGACCGAGTCCAGGGTTTGTGCCTACATGTCTCCATTTTCATTTTCCAGATTTTTCCAGATTGTGAAAGTACAGAATGTAAGCTTTCAAATGATGTGTCATACTTTGAAATCTGAGAATGTTTTGAATATCATATATTCATTTAAATCTTGTAACTCAGTCTGTTGTCTAAAACACTCAAGGGGAGAAAACGCCTCTCAAAGATGTCCACACTTCAGCTAGTTTGGGGAGGGGGGGGGGCGTGGACAACTACCCTCACCTGAATGCGTCCATTGTTAACGTTAATGACTCTCTCTGTGTGAATGCCTTTATCTGGCTCAGTGAATCTGAATCCTAACACGCAGCTCTATTCAGATGCAAAAATAAACCCAGCCCCCACCTCTCCTCTGTGGAGAGGAACAAACTGTTTCAAAAACAGCCTTTTTTAAACACAGAATTCTTACAATTAGAGTTATTATATCTGTTCGCTGTTGTACTAAATATGTTCTTCAACTCTCGAACTGTAGTTATATATATATATAAAAAAAAAAACACACAAAAAAAAACACAAAAAAAAACGTTTTTATTGTGTCTATCTGTCATTTCACCCTGGCGACTTGTAGGCTACATCACCAGACTGGATTATTTCTGCAGGCTAACACTCTAACCTAGTTGTGGACTCGATGCCATGTTTCCCAAACGTAACAGAATACACACAACCCCCTCAAATAAAAAAGGTAAAGTTCACTCTTACTACTGCAAGAAGAACACTGTCTTCTTCATGATGAGGGAAGACAAGTCTTTCGACCAAGTGCTAGCCACAGGCCTTGCTAAGCACACATGTATAGCGACCAGAAACACAATTTTCAAGAAAACTGTCCTACTCCCTAAGTAAACACACAACCCCACAGCTAGGTGAGGGTTATACATCGTATCCCCAATATATAGTGAATAAACACACATTTTGTTACAAAAACCAGTCCCTCATCAGGAGGGACTTTTTTATTTAATAACAAAATCATATGTTGGGGGGGGGGGGGGGAAGGGGGGTAAACATGGGAGTCACTAGCGGCGCCTGCCGCGTGCAGATCGCTGCTTTCCCCCATGGGGAGCCGGCCCAGAGGAACAGTTCTGGGGAGCCTGGTCACGACGATCCCTACCGTTACCTCCGGGGCGTGGGGCAGCTGGCTGCAGCGGACAAGGCACTCCCTTCACTCCTGGCCTTCTTCGCCGAAGGTCCGAAGCGGTGGTGGCGGAGGCAACGGTCGCGGTCCTCTGCCGGTGTTGCTTATTCCGGACATCACCGGTGGCATCAGGTTGGGGGAAATGGGGCTGGAGCGCTCCTCCTCCATCTCCCTGCAGGCTGCCGTCATCTGCTGCATGGCCGACCCGAATAGCCCAGCATCGGAGAGGGGAGCCGTGAGCAGCGGAATCCTCCTCTGTTCCGGCACCTGCGCCTGCTCCAGTCAAAGATGCCGCTGGGAGACAGTGGCCAGGGTGCGCTCCTTCCCGGCGCCTATCGCCGGCAGCTGGGTTAGGTGCAGGATGGCTCCAGCCACCTGGGCGTGAACGTATCGTTGATGGTCATCCAATACCGACCTGCCCGCCATCAGCCCCGACATATAGCGCGCTAGCTGCGCGATGTTGGAGGTCGCAGCTAGGCTCTGAGTCACGGCGATGTACACCTGGTCACTCCAATTAGCCAACTGCCTAGCCGATTTCCCTTGGGGAACCGGCTTTCTTAACGGCTCTGACACCATTTCGGGACAAAGTATGGATGCCATCGGGCTATCAAGTCGAGGCACCCCGTCCTTTAGCCCCTGGACCAAACCCACCACCCGCGTGACTGGCACGTAGGCAGGGGTAAGGCCAACAATGCGGGAAACAATGCGGGAGATTACCTGTCCCTGTGTCACGTAGGCCTCCATTGCTGGGAAGAATGGGCAGACAACACCCGTCTCTCTCACAGGACGATGTTGCCAGAGATGACCTATCATGTCATCAGGAACAGGTGCTGGCAGTGGCTGCGGCGGCCGCCATGAGCTCAGGGAGCAAGGCAAGCAACTCCCCTTGCGTACCTCCCTCCATGTCACTCATGTCCCTCACGTACGGGAGGCTGCCTCGGGCGCCAACATCCGACGCGGCAGATAGCTGGGCATCTTGTCTCGGGGTCGGAGGTTCTAAACCAACCCTGGAGTACAAGGGACCCCAAGGAGGCGCAACACTCCCTGCCACTCCCAGAGGGGGAGAGTGATACGTCTCTACTGGGGCTTCGAACAAGAGAGCTCTCGCTCCCTCCATGTAATCCTCAGTCTCCATCGGAAATGGAGACGAGGCAAGAGAACTCTCATCTGGGTCCAGCGCAACACTAAAGCCAGGCCGTTCACCCCTGCTGCTCGCTGACTTACGACGAGAGCGAGCCGAGGCGAACTGTCCACTGGCGGGGGAACCAGGGCCGGAACCAGGCCATCTCACAGGAGATGGAGGCTCAACGGCGCCTCTGCGAGGCAAACTCACCACCGGGCGCCGCCCAGGCGTATCTGGCTCCCTCCACCGCAGAGCCAGAGACGCCCTACGACGCACGGAGGACGCAGCGATGGTGAAGCGCTGGTGAAGGGTGACGTTGCAAGCGTCTAAACCCTCCGAAGGTGCAAATATTATCTCTTAGTTTTTCTCGTAAAATTGCGAGAGAGACAAAAACAAATATACAATGTCAACGTAGCTCCTTTCCAACAACTATTTCGGCACTAAACTCAAAGTGGTGTATACAGTCACTTCAACGGTGGTGAAAATAGGGAAGGAGCTGTTAGTATGGCCACGACCCCGCTTATGTAGAGGAGCGGATGTGGGTGTGGCCAGGCGGATGGGTGTGTACATGTGTAGACAAATTATTCAGTGTTAGATTGGATAAAGGGATAGTTCCACTAGAGTGCAGAGCATAAGCTATACGATAATATAACCTTTATTTTAACTCGAAGGACATTGAGGTTTCCCTCATTTACAATAACGACGAGTTTACATACACATGAGCAACACAATGAAAATATAAAAAAAAGAATAGAAGAAACTAAAAACAATTGCAATTTGACAAACAGAGATTTAACACCAGATGTTTAAAAGCAGAAGCAGATGGGAGGACCTCTAACTTTAGGGTTTGTTGAAGAGTGTTCCATGTGTTGGGGGCGCCTGTAGCTGTTCCGCAACCGTTCCTACTTCCCGGGTAGGCCTGATTGGCCCCGACAGGCACGTGACCCGCCGCGGCCACGCCCCGCGGCAGCCCCAGGAGCAAACGCGCTACTGCTGGAGTTCGCTTCGCCTTTCACATCGCTGCCGTTGGTGAAAGCAGGATGAGAGCAGGATGAGAGGCGAGAGCGTAGATTTAGCTGTGTATCATTTAATCATTTAACATTTGAAAGGCATACATTGTTGTCATACAGAAGTACAGAATACTTTTATCCAAAATGCTTCTTACTGTTACACTGTTAGAGACTGTGCAGTGCACGGCTTTAGTCTCACTCGAGTGAGGAAGACCGCTGGTTCTCCAACATACAGCGGTGTGCTCTTCAGAATGTACCGGGAGAAACGTTTACTGTACCCCGCAGACATAATAAGACCGCTGGTTCTGGCACATACAGCCCGCTGGTTCTCCAACATACAGCGGTGTGCTCTTCAGAATGTACCGGGAGAAACGTTTACTGTACCCCGCAGACATAATAAGACCGCTGGTTCTGGCACATACAGCCCGCTGGTTCTCCAACATACAGCGGTGTGCTCTTCAGAATGTACCGGGAGAAACGTTTACTGTACCCCGCAGACATAATAAGCATATAAGCAGTGCTTACTAACGTTATTAGTTACGTTATTTCTGACCGAATGAGTCATTCATTTGTCTGCTTTCGCCAACGGCAGCGATGTGAAAGGCGAAGCGAACTCCAGCAGTAGCGTGCTTGCTCCTGGGGCTGCCGCGGGGCGACTGCTGGAGCAAGCGCGCTACTGCTGGAGTTCGCTTCGCCTTTCACACGCTTGTGGAACCCTAAGAGTAAGCCAGCTGTTGGATCTGGTCTGATAAGCACCAAGACTCCAATCCAGCAAGGATGATATATAAGGAGGGTGTTTACCACTAATGGCTTTGAAGATGAACAAGTACCAGTGGTAACTGCGCCTCTGAGAAAGAGAGGGCCAGCCCACCTTTTCATAATGAATGCAGTGGTGAGTATCATAACTGTCACCAGTGATAAATCTAATAGCGGAATGATATACAGAGTCCAATTGCTTCAACGTAGATGCAGCTGCATGCCTATAGATAACATCACCATAGTCCAATACGGACAAGAATACCGCATCTACAACTCTCTTCCTATTGAGCAAAGGGAAGCTAGACCGGTTTCGGAATAGAAAGCCAAGCTTCTGCCGAAGCTTGAAGGCGAGGCTGTAAATATGAGTTTTGAATGAGAGCTTCTCATCGAGCCATAGCCCAAGATATTTGTAATCGGTAACTCTCTCTATAGAAGAGCCATCAATAGTAGATATGAGAAGTTTAGTAAAGTCCACATTTCTAGATCTTGAGAATATCATAAATTTTGTTTTTAGTTAAGGACAAGCCTGAGCTGAGAAAGGGTGTCCTGCAATGAATTAAAAGTGAGCTGCAAGTTGACGATACAGTAAAGAATAGTGTCATCTGCATACAAATGGGCTTGGCAACCGGTTAGTGAAGAGACTAGCTCATTAATGTAGACAGTAAAAAGTACAGGCCCCAACACCGAACCCTGTGGGACACCTTTTGTAACAG
The DNA here is from genome assembly GCF_963971535.1 of Notolepis coatsorum. Lineage (NCBI taxonomy): Eukaryota > Metazoa > Chordata > Actinopteri > Aulopiformes > Paralepididae > Notolepis > Notolepis coatsorum. Next base: position 59,134,821 of record NC_140175.1, on the reverse strand, counting down.
TTTTGCCATTTGATGATTTTATACATTGACGTCGGAGAGATAGGTAGTCACAAAACCATGCAGAAGCACCCATACCCAAGCCGATATCGGACAGCTTTTTTAAAAGCAGGTGGTGATCGACCGTGTCGAAGGCTTTTGAGAGTAACTCACCTTCTAACCTTCAAAAGTCCTTCAGAGATGTTGTCCTACTTCCTGAAAAGATGAAGGACCCCTCCACCCCAAAGGTTTCCAAACAATTGCCTGTTGAAAAATATGAATAAGGCATCACATCATATGATATACAATGTTGGGACAAAATATTTTTGTTTAGGGAGCATTCAAAATATTATGCCTGGACTTTTAGAATATCGCACTCATAAGTAGACATATGAGTTGTCAATATGTAGTTAAATAAATAACAAATGCATTCATTTTCTTGTTTTTATTCAAAATCAAACTTTGTGAAATGTTCATGGGACAGTCACACCATATGAGCTTTTACTAATTCGGCTGATTTTTTTTTATAACTGGAACAAAATTAGCATAAATGCTCTGTGCATTCATATAAAACAAAATGTTCTGTGCAATATAACAATATATTTTCTCATATATGTTTTCATTATTTACTTATCTTTTTCACAAAAACGCCATGTCACGTCAACCACCCAAATAAGGAGACGCATAGAGAAGCTTTCAAGGCACTCAAAATTGCCAATATAAAAATGTCGACCTATTTCTGTACTTTGCAACATTTGGCCTATTTTTAAGAGTTTGTGATGGCCGTAACAAGGCGGGTTTGACCGTGTAGAGTCACATTTTGTCACTAAACTCTATCTTCAATCAAAGACGCCATGAATAATCTGTTCAAATTATCATACATTATTTGTATCGTTGTACAAAAAACAATCTTTGCATTTCCATATTGCATTCCTTGATGGCAATGACCAAAACGTTATGGAGATACCATCGATGTCATGGTTTAAATTAGATTATACCTTGGTATTATTTAAATATGCACTTCATCCATTAAGATAGTTTCAGTGTGATTTGTAGAGGTTTGGAGATATCGGCTGTAGAATAATACATTTGAAAAACTCAATAGCAACATTTCTTTCCAGTAATCTTGGCCTCCAGACTTCATCATAAACAGTTTCATCGAGAACTATTATGGCACATTTTGGTAGAAAATAGTTGCCAGTTAAACTGTTCACAATAATGTCTGTTGATTATTGTGAGTAAAGGTTTAATTTAGCTTTGAGCATCACAAAGGGAGGAAGAATAAACATGGTATAATAGAGTTTCTGATCTGCGTTGTGTGTAAGTAGGATCCTCAAACAAGTGTTCATTTAGAACCCATTCATCATGACCAAGCTTAAAACTCCTTCTCACGACTACAGAGACAATTGATGTGATTTCTACAGTGCATTCCAATGGCCTTACAGCTAATGCTAAACAGCTGGGGACTCTTTCCTTCCAGGCACTTTGCTTCAGCGTAGCTCAACAGTTGTTTTGGTTCACATAGTGATTATTGGTATTGTGTAAATCCAGATACCCTGAAATTCTGAGGGTAAGGGGTTTATGGGTAGGGAATAGGATACAAACCCAGTTTAGGGTAAGGGGTGTTGGTGCTAGGAGGCAGGAGACCCGAGTGGAGAAGCAGCAGAAGGAGGGGAAAGGGGCAGGCACAAAATCCAATAACACACAGTCAGTCAAGCCCACTACCCCTTGCCAATTAATCCAAGTTCAAAGTCAAGCTGCTTGTCATATAGTAATCGAGGGTCAATGCCAATGTTCTCAGTCAGGCCTGGAAACAAAATGGCCATTCACACATTCTTAACACTAACAAATATTCTGTCAACCTGTGCCATTTGTTTTTACAAACATACAGTATCGAAACACAATAAGGCACCAAACCCAAAACTGCTCTATATATTGCTCTACATTTAGCTTTTAGTAATTCCCACAAATCTTACTGCCTGCAGGGTAGACATAAAAGACTACTGTCTCATTATCAGAAGGTCACAGATTTAATTTCCACAAGAATGTATCCATTCCCATCAAAATGTCCTTGAGAAAGACCTTGACATCTGACCTGCTGTGCATACAGCATATATGTCTCTGGGACATAAGAAATAAAATGCTAATGACACTGTCTGTCGCAGGGAGCTCTGAAAACCCCTTGTGTATTTGTTACTGAGATTCATTCATTTCAGGTGAAAGATTATTAACAGATTTGTTTAGAAACAAAGCTATCTATCCAGTATTTGAAAAGTACTGGGATACAATTATTGCTGACAAAGATTGTTCACGTTTATTTGAAGTTATCATATTTTATCATAAGATATTTGCTCATAAAATAGGTTATATTTCGCAATAGCTCTGCTCTATATTGGGACATTCCCCATCACCTACTGTGATCTTGAAAGCTTTCTGCCACTATGCACCTACACCTGTCCGGCCACGCCCACATCCGCCCATGTATTTAAGCGAGGGGTGTGACCGTACTTCCGCTCTTCCCTATCTTTCACTCACGGAAGTGGCTACAAGCACTCTTCAAGCAGTGAAAGTTATATTAGATTAGTTTAGATTTCAGTTTTTCTTTTTTGAACCACCAGGACCTGGGAACTACTACTCAGGCCTCCACCAGCGGTTCACTGTCGCAACCTCCTTGTGCGCCGCGGAGGTTCCCTGACTCCACGTTTGTGGCAGGAAGGTGAGCCTCAACGGCGCGCAGAGGTGCAGCCGTCGAGCGCCCCTCCCCAGTGAGGTGGCCTTCCAGTTCCAGCATCCACACGAGAGACCGTCGGCTGGTCCGACGGTCTCTATGATGGGTGACGACACGCGGCGTAAGCTCTCCGCCTCTGCTCGCTCCCGTCACGTGGCGGTGAGCAACGGGGGTGGGTGGTCTGGCGGCAGTGCTCAGTACGCAGGACCGGAGGCGTTCGGTTCTGTGGAACAGCTGGCTCCAAAGAGGGGTTCCCCTGTTGCCTCTCCATTGCATCTGATGGAGACTGAGGATTATATGGAGGGGGCAGGGGAATTCCTCTTCGACGCCCCGACGGAATCAGAACCCGAGGCTCTGGATTCACTCCGGGAACCTCGTACTCGGAGACTGGGTGAGACTTAACAACTCCATGGCGAGACGCCCCTTCTACAGCGTCGGGCATCAGCTACTCAGCTCCCACCGTTCAAGTGGTTCAGGCTACGCGTGCGCGAGGGATGCAAGCGTCGCGGAGGAGAGAACACAGGGAGAGCTGCAAGCTCTCTTCCCCGAGCTGATGGCGGCAGCTGCGCGCTAATGGCATCCCATTACCAACGTCCCTGCCGGCACCTGTTCCCGACGACATGATAGGCCATGCGTTCCAACGTCGCCCGCTGAGGGAGCCGAGCGTTGTGTGCCCGTTCTTCCCAGCTACGTGTCTCGGGGACAGGTGGTGCCCCGCATCGTCGGCCTACAGATGAAGCCGGGAAAAGTCCTGGAACCACTGTTTGGGGACCGTTTGGGCACCGTATTAACGGTAACAATACAGCTGGTGACAACGTGCCGAGGTGCCTGCTTTCTGTTCATTCAGGAAGAGCTCCGCCCTCGACAAAGTGAGAGCGAGGCAGAGAGAGAATGAGAGCGAATAGACTAAATCCACTGTGTTCTGACCACATGTTTTGGCTAAAATACATAGTATTGTATTGTATGTATAGTATTTTATCATGCCTCGTTTTATAAAATGTCTTTTGGGCGCAAGCGTGTTTTTTATTATTTTTTTAAGTCGCCGCTTTTATTATGAAATTCGTGGCTCTCTACCTCACTTGTGTTTAACTTGACCGACCACTGCCTGTGTCTTGAGACCATACCATTTGCATCAATTCCCTGGCCGTGCAGACGACCAAGATATTCGCCAGAAGTGGATTAAGAATACCAACCGAAAGGACTTTGTTCCCACTAAAAACAGCACGGTAGGTTTCAAAACACGGTACAACGTCAAGTGACTTGATTTCTCCCAATGACATTCCTCCAACTCAGGAACTAGGAAGTAAATATCGCGTCTTGTCTGTTGACAACAGTGGATTTAGCTCTGCATCTGTAAGCTCTTAATTCATATACATTACTATTGAAATGCATTTTTACTTAACTTTACAGCATTATTCAAACGTGATAGGAAGTTATGAGTCATCAGCAGTTTATATGCAGTCCGTTTTGCCTTCAGCCGTGACGTTAGAAGTTTGAGGTGATGTTGTCACAACCGTAACATATGTACAAAATATACTGTCTCATAAATATACTCTTCCAATATATAAATATACATATAAATATATTGTTTTAGATGCTGTTGTCACTATGAATAAAAAATGGGGGACCCTGATGTAAACAAGACAAACGTCTTTCTCTGGTCTGCATCCCCTTAACAATTGTTTGATATTGGATGGTCCCTGTGCTGTTGTTTTTCTTGTACAGAAATACTGTGTAATCTCTGTAACATCTGAAATGGTACTTTGCCTCTGCAGCAACCAGATCCACCCCACGTATATGGAGGAGCGGGCCTCTGCTGCATCACACAGCCTACCAGCTGTCAGTGTTTCACATGTTTTAAGACTCTCCTTGACCTTCTTCCGACTGTGACTTTCTGTGAAATATTTCTCACGTCTGCATATTACACATTGGACTGGAAGGAGATGTGGTTTTTCTTTGTTGGTGGTGGTAGTAGTGTTCTGCTGTGTGTCCCTCTGCGTCTTCTACAGTACATTTTAAAGGGAAACAAAGTGTGTGTGTGTCTGTGGTTAACATTATTACCTGGACTGGCATGATGGTACCTACTGTAGCTACTGTGGTTAACATTATTACCTGGACTTGCATGATGGTACCTACTGTAGCTACTGTGGTTAACATTATTACCTGGACTGGCATGATGGTACCTACTGTAGCTACTGTGGTTAACATTATTACCTGGACTGGCATGATGGTACCTACTGTAGGTACTGTGGTTAACATTATTACTGGACTGGCATGATGGTACCTACCTGTAGCTACTGTGGTTAACATTATTACCTGGACTGGCATGATGGTACCTACATGTAGCTACTGTGGTTAACATTATTACCTGGACTGGCATGATGGTACCTACTGTAGCTACTGTGGTGTGTGGGGGGGGCATAGATAGTTAATGTGATGAATAACGTTATCTATTGTAGTAACAATGCTCCAAAATGTATTGATTGTTTTTCTGTTTCCCCAGATGCTCAGACTCTGGACCACACATAGTCATCCTCTCACAGAAGCTGTCCGGGGACGACTCTCACACAGCTCTCTACTCTCTGGGCCCTGGACTAGACACCCCTGCACTGTACTAATTACACATCAAAAAATCAACATTCTGTTCTCTATTCCAGGCTAGATCTGACCTTGACTCATATGATCTCCTGCTCTACGCAGATGATTCGGCTCTCATGGTGTCAAATAAAAGCAAAACGGATATTGAAAGCAGACTTAACATGGAGTTAGGGAATGTCAGTCAGTGGCTGTCAGAAAACTGGCTGTTTCTCCATTTAGGTAAAACAGAATCCATTTTATTTACTACCACTAGGAAACAGAAAACACAGCAAGGTTTCAAGATACAGTTAGGTAGCTCAGTGGTCACCAGTACCAAATCAGTGGTGTACCCGGAACAAGCTAGTTAGGATAGTCCTGCAGCTCCCCACTCATACTCACCTAGACCAGCCCCACTTCAACAGCCTGGGGTGGCTCAGGGTGGAAACAAGAGTATCAATGATAAAGCTATGCCTAGTATATAGAATTTATAAAGGGGAGGTGCCAAGCTACCTTCAAAATTACTTTCAGTATGTAAAAAACAACCATAGCCATGAAACCAGAGGTAGAGACACAAACATAGTTCCATTTAGATTTAAACTCATTTCCTACGTCCAGCAGACCTTCCTTTACTCAGCTGCAGTTCTGTGGAACAGCCTGCCCAGCAGCATTAAACAGGCCCCAGGGTTAACTGGCTTCAAAAAGCATGTACGATCATGGCTATCGGCATAGGAAAGAGAGGGTAGCATATTTATTTATTATTCTTTTATCTTCAACTGTATATGCATATTGTATCTTAATGTTTTATGATGCTGTTTTAGGTTGATGTTTTATGATGTTGTTTTATGTTGATGTATGTCCTGTTTTTAATACCAGTGACCATGATGGAAATAAGTGCTTGCATTGTATCATGTTTTTATCCATTTATCCCTATAATCCACAATAAAATCAACCAATCAATAACAGATGCTATGCCCATGTTACAGGATGAATACACATTTTCTTACACCCATATAGCTAGTTTTCACCTGAAGGACATTACAGGGCCAGTCCAGTAAAAAATACATTAATCATGTATCATATGTTTAAAATAAATTGCATTTGGTACAATGGTCTTTGTCAACTTTTCCTTCCTCTTGCGGGCTATGTTCCTTATATTACCAAATTGCATGTAACATTCTCTGTGGTAGCCTTTATTAGCTGGCACATCTGGAATTGGGCTGTTCTCCTGAATGTTACTGTATATGTTTTAACAGCCAATTGTGCAATGTTGCTCTCTGGGCCATCTAAATTAGCCCACTGCAATGAACTGTTAATATATTTCAACCAACTTGTCTGTGAAAATTTTATAATTTTGCTAGGTTCCTTTCCTTGCAAGAATTACACACACACACTCCATCTTTCCCACTGTGAATACTGTACCCCACCCCCCATACCAAACGTCTGGCATTGATTGATTGAAAACTTAACAGATTACAGAATGGGTACAATACAGTACGGCTCAATACACACAATTGTTAAGGGGATGCAGACCAGAGAAATACTTTCGTGAGAGACCAACAAAGTGAGGTATATAATACATTTTGAATCAAATTGCGGTCGGATAGATCTAATGTTAATATCACGTTAACCATCTAATGGCTAGCAAGCTCACCTGACGTCGGTATGGCAGGTGAATGGGGATAAGGTGGTTAGGAAGCGCTCAGGGGCAGACAGAACTGTTTAACACACTGCAAGGGCAGGAAGGATATTTTACACAGAGTTTAATCACCTGTTCATTGTATATCACTATTGCACTTTACTGTTACATTTGCACTCTGGTTGGATGTCAAACTTCTTTAGGTTTTGTGTTGGAGGACATGGCTGAAGACTCTGGCAGGAGCACTCATTCAAGGGTACTACGACTATGCTTGCACCTCATGGTACCAAAGCACCTCAAAGGCGCTAAAAACAAGAATTACAGACATCACAAAACAAACTGGTCAGACTTCTACTTGACCTTACCCCTAGAACCCACCTCACCCCTGCCCACTTTGACAACCTAGGATGGCTTAGAGTAGATGACAGAGTACAGCATTTATATAGAGCTTTTATCCAAAGTGCTTTACAACTTATACCTCACATTCACATGCCAACCTGCTCATCAGGAGCAATTGGGGGTTAAGCGTCTTGCTCAAGGACACTTTGACACGCTGCCGGGAACATTGGAATGCGGCGCAACCCCCACACACACACCATTGAAATGCTAATTGTCCAGCACCTAGTATTATCTAATCAGATGGCATAGTCTCTACAGGAACAGAGACTGCCTTTGAGCCTACAATGTACTTATCTACTGTGTTAAAACTGATTCTATGAATATATGACTATGTATGACACTATGTAAAATGTCATTCATGTGGACCTATACAACAGGCACCAGAGAGTCTGTGTTCTAATCATGTTGAGCTCAGTTGTAATCCAATCCTACCTAGATGACCAATACCTGTTCCCTATTTGGTTTTGTGTCAGTCTTGTTTCTCTGATCCTATTTCTGAAGATGCATTTCCATTGGCTAATGGTCGAGATATAAGTCACTTGTTACTTTCTGATCCTGGCAGAACCTAGAATGTCTGCCCGTTGAAATTATGACATTTCAACGTATTGTATACCTGTCTGTAACTTATGCTGATTCACTTTGAATAAAACCATTGAAAGATGTCAGTTCTACCTTTCATTATTGGATATGATTGACCATGACAATTTGGATATTGAATATAGTCAGATATACGAGTTAAATTGGGTGAAGGCCAGACTGGATTATTTGACAATTTACAAGTGAGGATTATTTCACAATTTGGATGAAATACCTTACACTACCAATTTTATTACATCTCATAACAATATACCTGATGCTTAATGCGTATTGTCAGTCAAAACACTCAGTTACCATTTTGTATTAATTAGCTCCACTCTGTCTGCAGCAGGTCTCTCTGCTCATGTAGCGGCATGTCCGTATCAACACTCTATGAATGCCACGCAAAGTGGGCGACATGTTGTTGGCACTATTTGGATTAATGGTTAATACAAACCTACAGCAAATGTATATTTTACTAATTACAATTTATAAAATTGTTGCACTGTTTCTCGATACCAGCATTTACAACAGCTTTTGATATTACTGTAAATCATTTGACATCTATTGCTGACTGTTCATACATTTGTTACAATAAAGATGCAAATAATTGTTATCTCTTGTCCAATCAGAATAATTTTTTTTATTATAAAACATTGAGATATCAAACAGAAAAATAAACAGCCTTAACCCTTTGATGCACAACATACTGTATGTCCACATCTTATTTTACTCACAATAATCCAAACCGGAAGTGGTACATAGTACCAAAACAACCCACAACAGTGTAAATAGCAGAACATACATGAGAATGAATGGCTTCAGTTTCCCTCATGAATATTTGTCATGGAACTTTAGATCAGTTCAACTCACAGTATGGTATGGTATGAATATTTTGCAAAACAAGAACAAATGCTACTCATTGTGTGAAATGGGCACACAGTGCATCTCTGATGTGGCGACCATGGTTGGCCTGATGGGGGTTCTCTGCCTGACTGAGTCGATGGTTGAACTGAGTTTCAGCTGGTGTTACACCTCTGCCCTCTTGAAATGGCTTCAGCAGCCAAGGCAGAAGTGGGTATGCGGCATCGCCGAGAATGACCAGGGGCAAATCCACACCTTCAAATCTCTCAGTCGAGCCCTGAAACAACGTGCCCTGCATCAGGACCGAGTAGAATCCTTTCCTGTTGTAGTAATCTGCAGGGTCATCAGCTGGTGCCAGGATGCCAATGTGGGTCCCGTCTATTGCCCCTGCAACCTGGGGGAACCCCCATTTATGTCTGTAGCCCTGGACGATCACCCTTAGCTCCGCATATTGCCACCCGTAGCTCAACAGGGACAGGGCGTCGGTAGCTGGTATTCTGGCGTGTCAAACTGGGTCACAGGATGTCACACAGGTGCAGGAAGGACACACTTTTCATCCTGAAGTTGAGTTGCCAGTCTCTGTTGTTCCAGTTGTCACTGATATGTTGCCACCAACTACAGGGACGTGGAATGGTCCACATGCTCCTGTAAAGATAAAGTACATAGTATCATTGAACTGTTTGTTTATTAATTGATTATTCAATGTGTAAATGTTTATAGTGGACATATTTTAATTAAACGTATATTATATACTCTATATTTCTAAATTGCACTGAATGGGTACAGTACAGTACAGCTCAATACACACAATTGTTAAGGGGATGCAGACCAGAGAAAGACTTTCGTCTTGTTTACATCAGGGTCCCCCATTTTCAATTCATAATAGTTGCTATATGACAAATGATATATGACAAATATATCAACAAAATAATAATAATGTTGTGTCTTATTACTGGATCTTGTAAACAAGTCACAGTATAATTGTAATGTCATGCTTTTCTAGTGTTTTACCTAGGCTACTCTATCACTGCACAGAAATTAGTCATTTTCTTTTGAAAGTGGTCATCAATGGTTACAGGCAGCCATACTGAAAGAAGTATATAATGACACAAACATTCCGTGCAATCTGTTAAATAAAGTTCTTTCATTCATTCATTCATTCATTATTTCCATCGTTGTCACTGGAGTAAACGTTACGTTACCTCGTTCGTTGTCTGTGTAATAACAAAGACAACACATCATACTCCTCCATCGTAGTTTCAATGCATAATCCAGTTGCATTCCAGATCCACCCTGTTGTTGACATGTCCTTAATTCTTTGAAAACATAACGTTACTGAAATGAATAAGGAATGCAATGTTCGCTAGCTTACAAACGTATTTCATTCCCTGTAGCTGAGTACTGAGGCGGAAGTGACAATTTTTCAAAGTAAAAGATAACAGCTTTTTGCACGACGGATAAATGCAATTTCACGGAGAGAATATGTCTGAATGAACAATATCCCTCCCCACTTTACCAGTGTATTTAAAATGCACAATAAAGTCTCTCTCAGTCTCGCGCCGTCCCAACGTTGACAGTGGCTCGTCTGTTATCGACACAAAGGCACAGTGATGAATGAGGAAGTCAATAGACCGCCGCCGGTCGACTTTGCGCCTCCTGGCGGCATAAAACAGAACAGCAGCCTGGGTTCCTAATGAATTCCAATGACGTGATATCACCGTGCACACGTCGCGGCAAAGCGTCCATGAAAACGAAAGGCTTCATCTGTATCCCCCGCCTACCTGCCGTTCACACAGGTAGAGGGTCTGGTCCAGGGTTTGAAGGACGGCGTGCCGCGGCTCGACAACCTGATGGCAGCCGTCCTTTGCCCTGAGATGGTGTGGGAGCCCAGGAAGAATCCTCTTCCGAAGGGAAGGTCGGCCCGGCAGCTGGCCTACTGGTCCGACCAAGCATACATCGCCTCGACGCAGAGCCTGGCTGCGTCCTCCAACATCGCGCAGCTGGCAAGCTTCCAGTCGGGGCTGATGGCGGGCGTGGATGACCTGGACCCGGAGCATCCTGCACCTAACCCAGCTACAGGCCATAGCTGCGGAGAAGATGCGCGCCCTGGCTACCCTGACTCAGCGACACCTGTGGCTGGAGCAGGCATCACTGAACGAGCAACGGAGACTACCCCTCCTCCTGGCCCCCCTCTCCGAAGTTTGGCTCTTCGGCTCAGCCATCAACGAGGTGACGGTCGCCTGTAAAGAGATGGAGGAGCAGCGGTCGGTCCTCGTCCAACACTTCCCCCGGCGACCAGCCACCAACGGCGCCGTAGGGCTACAGCCCGCGCAGCTGCCGGCCCCTGTGCCAGCAAGAAGGCTCGCTACCGAGGGGGAGAGTCCGACACCGTACCTCGGCCTGGTACCAGCTACCCTGCGCCCGGGGAGAAAGGTAGGGACCTGCGAGGGGGCAAGCGAGGGTGCTCCACGTGCGCCGGGAGATGGCGGCTCTGTTCTCCCTCTCCGGCTGTCATGTTTTTTTTTATTTTTTTTTATTTACTTACATTTTTATTTACATTTATAGACATACAACACTTAGACAATACTTACAATGACATCAATAACATAACAATATACTAACATGGGTCCCTTGAATTTCTATAATACAGCTGCATTCAGCCCATAAGAGGGACCCCCCCTCCCGCCATCCATCCCTAGAAATAGGGCTCCCCCACATCCCAGGTCCGGCCCACGCTGGGCCGAGCACTCAGCGACACGAGTCCCTTGAATTTAATTGGGCCAGGCTCAGTAGAGAGAGGGGAGGTACTCCCCCCCACCGAGCCAAGCCCGCTACCTCCCATGTCACCCTCCCCTTTGGATATGGTTATGTCCTCTAAAATGCTGACTGTGGACGGGGAGGACGTGGCTAAAAAACGAGCTCACTAAAGGCGGAGTCCCTCGTGCACTCTAGTGTCATCACACAAGTGCATAGGACTCCGCCCCGTTAGCTCCCTCGACGTTGCGTATTCTGCTCGTCACGGGGAGGAGGGGGGGGGGATTCCCCATACCCACACCAAACTTAGTGGGTGGGGCTGGGGTTCCCGGCCATTTTTTATTTATTTTTTATCTTTTTTTTCCCCTCCTTTTTCCGATTTTTCTCCCATCCCACTGTTAGTCGTTATGCCAATTCCCAACCCCCTTCCTGGTTGTTGCACAGTTGCGCACCCCCCCCCCCCCCCCTACTGTTGGTCCGGGAGGCCGGAGACTGTCACATGCTTTCCTCCGACACATGTGCAGCCAGCCGGCAGCCAGCCTGGCAGCGCAGATTCTCACCGGGAGAGTGTAACGTGTGGAAGGTCACACTACCTCCCTCCTGATCCTTCCCTCGTGGTTCAGGCGCCCCGACCGAACTGTAGGGGTCGCTGTCCACAACGCCCAGGCCCCACCCACCAGCTTTCCCACCACTAACACTGCCAATTGTGTTAGTATGAGCGACCAGCCAAGCTGGTAGCAACACCGAGAGCTGGGCTCGAACCCAGCGTGTCCTGCATTGATGGCGAGTGCCTTGCCCACTACACCACCTAGCCGCCCTCCCGGCCATTGTTAACGTCACAGGCTTTCACGTTATTGGCCTGAGAGATATGTCCATGAGTTGAGGTCTGCATGGCAGGTCTCGACTCACGTTGTCAAAAACCTGGCGTCTTCCCCTCTCGTGTGAGCGGAATTTTGACGGATGGTTTTTTCCCAGGCTCTGTATATAAACCCTGTGCGTCCTTCGGGACCAGGTCCCCCCTGTTTTTACCCAGACAAGGGGGATAAACGTTGTGGGTGGGCTGTTCAATATCAGCGCTTGGTCTTACGGGACCGGTATCAGCACTGGCCCGGGCGTGTTTTTCAGGTGTTTATTTGAAACAGCTTTCTGGACCAGCACGCCCTGGTCTGGCCAACGGCATAAACAGTGTTTTATGTGGTCGGCCGGGAAGGAGGTTTTTATCTCTACCGAGCGCCAGCTCACTAGGCAGCTCGAGGGCTCGGGTGCATCTCCGGGGGGAAATGGCGGGGCAGATCAAGCGTCGACAGGGGGGTTTCACGCCCGTTAGGTGGGCCAACGGGAGCTGTGTGCTTGCGTATACAGACCATCTTGGTGGCGCCTCCTGTGATGTTTTTGATCGAAACGTGTACCTATCCCTCTCTCCTTTGGAGAGGTGCGGCAGCATGAAAGGGCAGGGGACTCATCCTGGTCACGCCGGACCGGATCAGTTCAACCCGGTGCCCGCCGGGTCACAGATATGTTCTGTTAACCCGAAGGGCCCTGAGCCCTAACCCTTTTCCGGGGGGGAAATGCCAGGGTGGGCCGGACGCCACAGGGGATGATGTCATGAATGTTGTGTCATAAAATGCCACTACAAGTTGAAAATGGGGGACCCCGATGTAAACAAGACAAACGTCTTCATCTGATCTGCATCCCCCTAAAACAGTTGTGTGTGTTGAACCGTACTGTATTGTACCTTCTCTGTTACAATGATGTTACTGTTAGATGAAATTTTCCTTCTCCATTCTTTTCACAAAACACGTTGTCATTTTTCAGCTGATTTATGAATCGTTTTCAAATAAATGCGTCGGGGGGCTGCTTATTATCAGTCAGGCCCTCTAAGCGCTCCTGTGTAGTTCCCAGTCCTCCAGGCACGGGTCGGGCCTTGCCCTTGTTACCTGTTGGGTTAACCCTTTATTAAGCCTGAAATGCCTTAAACTGCATAATATAGCCTGTATATACGCGCAGTTGTGTTTCCCGTTTTTTTTATGGGTTAAGGGAGCAACCTTTTTCTGTTGGGATGGTTGTCTCCCCGGCATGCCGATAGCGGAGTCAACTCTCTGACGGAGCCCGTGTCCGGCTCCTCGAGAGTCTGCCCCCGCATATTAGCCTGGCTGGGGGAGTAGACCTCATGTTGAATGCCCAGTCAGACAGCCCACGCTCTGGGTAAAAAATCACTAGAGCTCTGTGATTTTCAAAAGGGGTTTTTATAAGTGAAAACATTACCAAAAACTTTGCAAAAACATCACAGAAGCACTATAGACTGTCATACAAATGTAAAAATGTTATAATTTTACCAACAATTACGTAGACAATGTACTTACGTCGTCGTTTGAAACTGCATGAAAGAACTTATTTTCTGGCGAATTTTTGTTCTTAGACCGGGCGCTCTGGATCAAATTGGCAAAACGTTAGTTTGTCACTCCAACAGCTCTTATATAGACCATGTAGCGTCATGCAGAGTGATACTCATGTCGAATCACCTCATAGAATCCCTTTAAAAAAAGATAAACTAATTGTTCAATCGCCTAACATGGGATTTCCGGGACCACGGTTGGTGCCTTTGGAAAAAAAGGGTTAAAATACCAAAATTATCCAAGGAGGAGGCCGGGGAATTGGGGAGACCAATCACTCTTACAGAACTCAGAGAGACAATTGTTGAGATGCAGAGGGGTAAGGCACATTCAGGGGATGGGATTCCACCTGAATTATACTTAGCATTCTGGGACCAGTTAGGCCCATTGTTACTTGAGATGATTGAACACACCATTGAACAGGGGGGATTCTCAAGAGATGTAAATATGGCTTTAATTTATTTACTGCTCAAAAAGGACAATGACCTCAATGACAGCTATAGGCCCCTGAGTCTTCTCTGGAGCGATATTAAAATGTTTGCCAAAGTACTAGCCTGACGTCTGCAGAAGTATATGATGATGCTGGTACACTGTAATCAAACCGGATTTATTCGGGGACGGTTAGCCACAGATAATCTCAGAAGATTATTACATGTAATTGACAACAGTAAGGACAATATAACTCCAGCCACAGTTCTGTCTTTAGATGCCATGAAGGCATTCGATAGACTAGAGTGGTCAAATATTTGGACGGTACTGGAGGCTATGGGACTGGGAAAGGAATTTATACATATGATTAAAGTGGTCTATACCTCACCGTCAACAATGATAATGATGAAAATATGCTTCACACTCTTCCCGGTCTCTAGGTCTTCTAGGCAGGGTTGTCCTCTGTGCCCCGGACTATTCGTGCTTTCCCTCGAACCTTTAGCCAAATGTATTAGACAAACAGAAGAAATCGCCCCTATAATAATCAATGATACACCACACAAAATGTCTCTTTATGCGGATGACTTACACATTTTTATGAAAGACCCCTCCTATTCACCCACAGTTACTTAATTAATATAATTGAGGATTTTGGTAAATTATCAGGCTTAAAAAAGGACCTCGGTGTTACCATAGGAAATCATCCTGAGATCCCAAAAGTGCAATACCAGCCGCATCCTGCTAGGTTGCAGTATTGCCCACCCTTTGAAACCTTATTTCACACTGTGTGTTACATCGTATATGGTTCGGGCGGATAATTTAGACCAAGCCAAGTGAATCGCT
The DNA here is from genome assembly GCF_963971535.1 of Notolepis coatsorum. Lineage (NCBI taxonomy): Eukaryota > Metazoa > Chordata > Actinopteri > Aulopiformes > Paralepididae > Notolepis > Notolepis coatsorum. The sequence continues at coordinate 59,119,646 of NC_140175.1, read as the reverse complement.
TCATCCGGGCACTTTGAAACGCGCTCAGCACACTTGAGGCATATCTTGTGCTACTTCATGTCAGGGACCCGATCGACATCAATACTGGAAATCGCGATCAGACAATTGGAATATTCTTTTTGGGATACCTCCTAGTAAAGGTAAGGACTATATGACATCAAGCCTACTTTGATCCAACCATGATTTCACATCGATCGCAATGATCATATGTAACATACTCCAAAACGTATGCCATTGCTGACGATCAAAGCATCAAAAAACAACCCCCCCCCCTTTCATGCATTCATGATGAAACATAATACCTATTATATACCTTTGAATTGGAAATAGTAGCGTGTCCAGGCGTGCAACATGAGCGCTTGAAATTCACATATGCAGAGGGGTAAGGCACATTCAGGGGATGGGATTCCACCTGAATTATACTTAGCATTCTGGGACCAGTTAGGCCCATTGTTACTTGAGATGATTGAACACACCATTGAACAGGGGGGATTCTCGAGAGATGTAAATATGGCTTTAATTTATTTACTGCTCAAAAAGGACAATGACCTCAATGACAGCTATAGGCCCCTGAGTCTTCTCTGGGGCGATATTAAAATGTTTGCCAAAGTACTAGCCCGACATCTGCAGAAGTATATGATGGTGCTGGTACACTGTAATCAAACCGGATTTATTCGTGGATGGTTAGCCACAGATAATCTCAGAAGATAATTACATGTAATTGACAACAGTAAGGACAATATAACTCCAGCCACAGTTCTGTCTTTAGATGCCATGAAGGCATTCGATAGACTAGAGTGGTCAAATCTTTGGACGGTATTGGAGGCTATGGGACTGGGAAAGGAATTTATACATATGATTAAAGTGCTCTATACCTCACCGTCAACAATGATAATGATGAAAATATGCTTCACACTCTTCCCGGTCTCTAGGTCTTCTAGGCAGGGTTGTCCTCTGTGCCCCGGACTATTCATGCTTTCCCTCGAACCTTTAGCCAAATGTATTAGACAAACAGAAGAAATCGCCCCTATAATAATCAATGATACACCACACAAAATGTCTCTTTATGCGGATGACTCACACATTTTTATGAAAGACCCCTCCTATTCACCCACAGTTACTTAATTAATATAATTGAGGATTTCGGTAAATTATCAGGCTTAAAAAAGGACCTCGGTGTTACCATAGGAAATCATCCTGAGATCCCAAAAGTGCAATACCAGCCGCATCCTGCTAGGTTGCAGTATTGCCCACCCTTTGAAACCTTATGTCACACTGTGTGTTACATCGTATATGGTTCGGGCGGATAATTTAGACCAAGCCAAGTGAATCGCTTCATCTGGGCACTTTGAAACGCGCTCAGCACACTTGAGGCATATCTTGTGCTACTTCATGTCAGGGACCCGATCGACATCAATACTGGAAATCACGATCAGACAATTGGAATATTCTTTTTGGGATACCTCCTAGTAAAGGTAAGGACTATATGACATCAAGCCTACTTTGATCCAACCATGATTTCACATCGATCGCAACGATCATATGTAACGTACTCCAAAACATATGCCATTGCTGACGATCAAAGCATCAAAAAACAACCCGCCCCCTTTCATGCATTAATGATGAAACATAATACCTATTATATACCTTTGAATTGGAAATAGTAGCATGTCCAGGCGAGCAACACGAACGCTTGAAATTCACATATTGCTCCATAGCACCGTTTTCAGGAATTAGCCAGGATCACTCTGAAACTATACAATATTCACCACAGTATAACACGCAAACGTATACATACAAAAAAAGTATTTTTCACATGTTGAACAATGGATAGTTAATGTCAAATGAGCCATAGTATTGTCTCCATAGCTGTAATATAGAATATAGATATAGCCCTGCAAACACCGCCACGCAGAGTGAAAATCCCTATCTCTTAGAGGGGAGCATGTCTATGTTCCCCGGGTCCTATGTTCCCCGGGTTCTATATTCCCTGCTCGCGATAAAAAGGGTCCTATGTTCCCCGGCTTCTATATTCCCTGCTCCCGAAAAAGCGACGAGTTGTGTGAGGGCCGACCATATCAGCTTGCTTCATTTCTCTGTCATTACGGTAGTGTTCTCAAACGTACACGTCACGACTAAAAAAAGGTCCTATGTTCCCCGCTACTCCCGAAAAAGCGACAGAGTTGTGTGAGGGTGTAGATAGATGGTGCAACATGTGTAATTGTGTAATTGTGTATGTGTGTGTGTGTTCTGGATGTAACAGTACTGTATATCTACTCCAGTGCCGTCTGACAGATTCGGCCATCAGACGCTGCTTGCGTGTAACAGAGATGTATATCTGTTATTTAGTTAGGCCTACTGGACATTTTCGTTGACATAAGTAGATTTTCCGTTTTTGTTTATTTATTAAGTTAATACAAAGCTTGTTTCGAAAGTTTTTGAGGTTGTTAAATACACGCTTTTTTTATTAAGTGGCGAGTGACGCGCTGATCACAATATCCCGATTCCAAAACAAAATAAAGCGGGTCCTTATCACAAACTGTCCCAAAGATATTTAATGTTTTTTTCTAAACATGTCTAGTGTTGCAGCCGACTTCAGTTAAAAGCCAAATTGCATTATACATTTAGTTAATAGACGCCAGACAGAAGAGGTCTGCACCTGATGCAGATTGTTTGGAGAATATTACTTTACTATTTCTCTAATATATATCAGACCGACTATAGGTAGGCTATATATTTCAGCTATAATGTCCTAACAGAGAAACTACCACCACCTAAAACATCCTTATTATACCTTGTTTTATCCATTGAAGGTATAATAACTTCGGTGGACAGCGCCTTGGTGCTGAAGTGTCATTCAAACTATCCTTACTTAAATATGACTGTGACGGGCGACGGCGGCACCACACATGTGAACAGTAACAATGCAATTAATGAATGTCTTGTTGTAATTAGTATACCCAATGTCATGCATCTTCTTGAAGCGGATTCATCTTGTTTTGCTCCAATTTGACGTCAATTTAAAACCTTTCTACTCCTATGGCATATTTAATTCCACCTGGATCTTTTCTTTTTATTGTGCGCTGTAGCATTGTCAAAGAGTAATTGATTTTGCCCTTTTCCCTTTGTAACTTCATCCTTTATCTTTCAATATCTTATTTGACGTTACTGTACGATATGAGTGTGTATTAAAAGACGGAGCCGTTAATGCGTATTGAAGGTTTGTGTCCCCGGGCAAGCTATATATTCACGTATTCACGTAACTCGCATATATCCTCAACTATCCACAACATCAGAGCGCATCAGGTGCATGAGGAAATAGAAGATATAATTAAGAACAAGAACACGTCAATAAAAATACTCAAGTGACTGACGGACATTTCCCGATGAACTCGAATCTGTTGCACCGCCGGCAGCAGAGCCTTTATTTCAGCGGGGAACATAGGACCTTTATTTCAGCTGGGAACATAGGACAATTTTTTTGTTCGGGAGTGGGCGGGACCGGGGAGCCTAGAACCTTTATTTCGAGAGCAAAGAACATAGGACCCTTTTTATTTTTTTAAAGCAGGGAACATAGAACCCGGGGAACATAGGACCCAGGGAACATAGGGATGACCCCTCTTAGAGTGTGGTGGCGCAGTAGGTACAAAGATGGCTAGACCTGCTGGCGTCCAAAGTGTTAACTCATTGGACGCCAACCACAAGTATAGTCGGGTTAACTCACCATCGCTTGAGTGCCAATCACGAGTATAGTCGGGTTTTAATTGTTATTTTTTTATTAGCGATATCCATTCATTTTCATCCATTAAACCTGATGTTATCGTTGGGAATGGGTCTGAGCTCGCAAAAGGGCAAATACCGCCGCCTATTGTCTCCCGGATGGTATTGCACATCATTGGATTGGATTGGATGGGACTGTGCATAAAAAAAAAGTCCGGTCCAGGTTTTCCTTCTCGGGCATGCAGTATCGTTATACCCAGTGGTGCAGTCGTGGTCACACACGGTTACACGCCGTGTTACCAGATCACTGAGGCAGAAGTACGCGCGATCACGCACGGATGTGTACTTGCGTGTACGCGCAACCATTTGTTGTGCGCTAAGTACCCGGCCACCCATAACAAAAGCGCGTCTTCAACCACGCCCCCGCCCGCAAATACAAACAGATATAAACAGATCATTTGACAACAGTATCATGTTACCTGAACCAACGATGCCACCGCCGGTCCCCAAGAGAACCTCCAACGCCCGTGCCCCCCACAACAGAGACAGCTGCCACTCCACAACAAGGCAAGTAACCGCATTTAAAACAGCTTTTCTTTTTTTCTAGTCTATAGGCCCTAATGTATTTGTCCAGATTGACTAAGGTAGGCTATTTGCCTGTTTGTTTCTCTTGAAATAAATAATCGTGGCACTGGAAATAATCATGTTTTAATTCAATGTGATCACTGATTAATCTTGTACTGACAAAATGCAGATATATTCTTACAAAGAAATGTATTTGCCATGCAATCACATTGGAAGAATAATAATACAATCATTCAGTAATGAAAGAAATCTGTTCTGTGCGCATGCACGTACCCGCGCGCGAGCGCGCGGCGTGTTACCAGTTCCCATATTACCACTGCACCACTGGTTATACCACATTGACTGGGGACAATGAGCAGCGTGGATTATGTGTTTTGGATAGATAACGTTGGATCAATAAACGCGATCCATATTTGGAATGGTGATCAGGAATTGGATTAATATTTTTGCATGACATCAGATGTGAGGTAAGGACTTTATGTTACGAATCTTGGGTTAATCAGATGTTCCTTTCACCGTTGTCGGAGCGTGTGTGTGTGTGTGTGCGTGCGTGCCGTTGGTGCCGACCAATGCACGGATAAGCTATTTTTCAGCCCGCTTCTGTATCGTGCATGAGGACACATATACTATCGATAATCTAGCATTTATTTGAAAACTATTCATAAATCAGCCGAAAAATTACAACGTGTTTTGTGTATTCCACTAAAGGGCTATTATCGCGTCTTTCTCTGGAATTACTAGAAATCACCAAAACTATACTCTTATTCAAAACGGTATAAAACGTAAATGTACAGATGAAAAAACAATCCGTTTCGTACATGTTGACTGCAAGCAACTCATTGATAAGCAACGGGTGTATTAGACCCATAGCCATAATTCTTTTTTGTATCCACTTTTTCTCCTCCTGTTTTTCTGTGTTTTTCTCCCATCCCGATTTAGTCGTTATGCCAATTCCCCCGTCCCCTTCCTGGTCGTTGCTCACATGTGCCCCCCACTGGTCGGTCTAGGGAGCCCTGAAGTCTATCAGATGCTTCCTCCGAGACATAGGAGACAGCCAGCAGCATCTTTTCACCTGCCAGTGCGCACTCTCATTGGTGAGGTGTAACGTGTGGGAGGTCACACTACCCTCACCATCTCCCTCCCTCGCTGTGCAGGCGCCCTGACCTACCTGTAGGAGTCGATGTTTACAACGACCAGAATACCACCCCACCGGCTTCCCTCCCGCTGACTCTGCCAATTGAGCCAGTGTGACGGCCGGCCAAACCGGAGGCAACACTGACAGCCGGATTCGATACCAGTGTCTCTCGCATTGGTGACGAGCGCTTAGTCCGCTGCGCCACCCAGAATTCTACATTCAAGCAGTTGGTAAGAATGACCTTGCATTGTTCTGGGGTGTGAAGGGACCTCGGCGAGGCTGGAGGAATGACCTCTGATCTGATTAAGATGCATCAACTGTTACCGTGATTCAATCTCAAGCCTGAGCTGAATGTTATCCCGGTAAAGACACATTTCTCTGGCTTTGTCTCAGATTGTTTTTGACATTAATGCCCTCGACGTGAATCCTCACGCTACCTGGGAAGGCCTACATCTGCCGTGGTGCCTCTCGCAGCGTGAAAACACTTCCCTGTCCTCTGTCATCTCTGTGTGGCCACATCACCTGTTCAGCCACGCTCAGTCTCTTACACAGAGATGTAATTAGAGGCATCATGATGAGCGAATACATATTTATGGAGTGGTATTTATAGAGGTGGATATTACCTCCCGCTTTGTTGGGTCGCGCTGTGCAGCGACATGAACGTGGTTAATGTGGCGGGAGTGTTGCCGTGGCAGTAGACGTGGGGATGTGCACACAATTCCAATTGAAAGAGATCAATATTTAATGCTTTGGTTGCTCCCACGTTTAAGCCACACAAATAGCTTCACGGTGAGACGTGGAATTATTCCCTGCCTACACATTCAAGAGGCACGTATAAGCCAGAGTGAAACCCTGTTCCTGGTGAGGTTCTGATCAATCAATATGTGTCAAGTGTTTTTTCTCTCTCTATCTCTCATATGCAGTGCACTGAAAAATAGTAACTAGTTACCATTACTAGTTACTTCATTTCATTAATTTCAGTTACTTTACTGATTACTTACACCAAAAAGTAATGTGTTACTGTGAAAAGTAACTTTTTAGTTGCTTAGAAAACAAAAACAACATTATTTAAATTGACGCCAGACCCAAGATAAGTCGGGTTAACTCGACAATGCGTTGGACGCCAGACCCGAGATATCTCGGGTTTTGGTCGTTATTTCTTTTATTCAATATTTCTATTCATTACAGGCACACAGACTCTGGGTTAACATGGGGAATAATCCCTTGAATGCCAAAGTGCAATACCGGCCGCATCCTCCCAGGTGGCAGTATCGATCACCATTTGAAACCTTATATCTTGGCCTGTGCAACGGTCAAATGTCTCCGGGCGCAGTTTTCTGGGTTGGGCGAGTTAAGCGGTTCTCCCAATTGCATTAAAGCGCGTCAAATACCCCCGATCCATATGTTGTGGTGGGTTATGTCGTGGACCAGATGGAGATCAGATGGCGATCAAACATTTGGAATATTATTTTTGGAATACTCCCGATCACAGCTAAGGGCTATCTGACATCAATTCTAGCTTGACCGTGCAATGTTTTTATACCCATCCAGCTGATCAGCGTTTTTAGTGTTCAATACGAATGCAATACGAATATGAATGGGAAAATTATCTCTTTTTTGCATCTTGGCCGGAAGAAAGTCACTGTCAAATTACCATAGTATTGTCCCCATAGCTATACTATAGAATATAGATCTATCTCTACAAACAAGGTGACACACTCCTATCTTTAAAGCGTGGCATAGCTACAATGGGACCCATCTAATCCCTACAGATTCTTACAGTCAAAATCTGTTGATCAACTTGACAGTTTCCATTAATTTGCATTCACATCACTGAACTCTGCTAAGCAATGTGGTCATAGAAATTTAAATGACCACATTGTATATAGTGGGGGTAGTGTTGTAAGATTAGGGTGTGACCTGATAAGAGTGATGTGTTGTGGGATATACTAGGATATAGGTGGTCTACGCAAGCAGCGAATAGTCATATAGTCAGAGTGTACTATATGTTCCTCAGACGGGACTTAGGCGAGGCAGGGGGTTGTCAGACAGGCGGTGGGTCATACACGGTAGCGAGTTCCTCATACGGTCCGGGGTGTATCAAGGAGAATCGTCAGGCAGGCAGAGGTCAAGCGAGAGATATACAGGAGTCGGGAGAGCACGGTGATATGAGGCACTAGGAAAAGGAGAGACAGAGCAGGTAAAACACGAGACAAGACTTCCGGTATGGCATTGGAGGGCACAGACGCATAGAAAACCGAACTCCCGATGGAAATACATTTCTTCCACTTTAAAATTCAAATAACACATTTATTCAAGTCAGAAAGGTAGATGAGTGGGAGAAAGAAATGGAAGGACAGAAAAAAAAGAAAAAAGACATTCAATAACTCGAAAAACGAGACCACTGCGACAAGCTGACAGTGTGCAGACAAGACACGAGCAGAGTATGGACCACGTGAGCATAATTGAAGCGATAAAATAATTAAAAGCCGAATTAAAAGATGAACTCAGGAGGGATAGTGACGAAAGGAGGTAAACCAGCTGTTTCAGGACATAAAGAACAAACTCGACAACATTGTGTCTGAGATTCAGAGCCTGAATGAGCGAGTGGAGGAAGTGGAAAGCCGATGACTGGATAACAGAGATGTTGGAGGCGCTCAGCACGAGCTTAGAGCAACACCGAGTCACACAGCACAAACTAATCGACCTGGAGTCCAGGTCGAGGAGAAATAACATTTGCATATTCAGTGTGGCAGAAGGAGAGGAGGGAGACTCTGTCCCAAAGTTCATAGAAACTTTTCTTAAAGGTGAGCTATCACTCCCGCCAGACATAGACCTCAAGCTGCAAGGAGCCCATCGTGCACAGGCCATGAAACCACCAGATGGCGCTACGCCGAGGCATATTATCATTAACTTCCAGCAGTATATAACCAAAGAGCTGGTGCTGAGAGAAGCATGGAAGAAAGGAAAGATACAACTGGGTAACAAGACGATCTACTTCGACCATGACTAAGCAACCAAAATTGCACACAAAAAAAACAGAGGGAGTACAACTGCATTAGAAAAGCCCTGAAGATAAAACGAGTTTGCTTAAAAAAAAAAAAAAGATAAAAGGAGTTTGCTTCTAAACCCCATACTCCAACATGAGGATCCAATGTGACACCGGAGTCAAGACCTACACAAGCGCCACCGAGGCGCACAAATAACTGAAGAGATGAAGAACTGGAAGGAGAAAAGGATGGAGACAGAGGGGTAGGAACGCAGAGACGCGAGAAGCGGGACCAGCCACCGGCACCAGGCAGACAGAGGGGCAGAGTAGCCGCACTGAGAGCGAGAGAGAGGCTCAGCGAGTACCGTACATTTCGCACTATAAGCTGCACCTGAATATAAGCCGCAGCAGCTAAATTGAATGATGTGTACATATATAAGCCGCACTGGACTATAAGCCGCAGGTGTTTTAATGTTTAATTACCATATGTAAGGGTTCATGCATATGAGATGAGGAAGTTTGAGGAAGCTCCCATTTATTAACATTTCAACAAACAAGTTGCATATTTGCATAACAAGTGTTACCATTTAGTGCAATAGTATACAGAACATGTACTGTGCAGTATCACATAGCGTTTCAGACACACAAACTTTCAAACCTAAGCGGTGCGCTCCCAGCGCACGTACCGGCATTGAGCTACAGCTGGTTAAAAAAAAGATAGCCACTTACTATTCTAATTCATCTGTATTGCAACAGAGTCAAGGATCTGGTCGTGGCATATAGCATTATGTCGGGAACAATTAAATTAAATAAAAAAATGTGAATTAAAGAATTAAAAAATATGTTTAGCATATTAAATAGTTTTAGAAGCCTATAGCCTATTTTAACTCTCGCTCATTGGACGACTGGCTGCGAGGACTGCAAGGACTGCGAGGAGGAGGAGGAGGAGGAGGAGGAGGAGGAATTGCAACCAGTTTACAGTGCTTGACGAGGCAATATCAAGGCTAAATTAAATGTGTTTTTTTAAAAGTGCAAAATAAAGTGCCTGTAACACGAAAGTTGCAGTAACACGGCTGCTTAAAATATACGGTAATCAGCCTACAAGAAAAGTCATTACCGGTAATCCTCGTCTTCATCTTTTAAGCTAAGGTGCAGTACACGGCTGCTGTAACCAGAAAAGTCAAGTCATTAATCCTCATCTTCTTCTTCTTCTTCCTGCGTACTAAAACCACCAAAGTCCTCATCTTCAGTGTCAGAAACGAACAGGCTCAGGGTGGCTTTGTCACCCACTCTCCTCTCTCCTTTGTTGTCGCCAAAACCAACAAACTCCTCTTTGTCACTGTCAGAATCGAACAGCCTCTGAAGGGCCTCAGCTGTGGCGGCGTCCTCCTCTTCATCACACAGCACCCGTTGGTGATCGTGGATGTTTTGACACTCCTCCACGCTGTCAGGATCCAAGTTCAAGTTCAAGTTCAAGTTCTTTAATAGTTGTCATACAGAAGTACAGAATACTTTCATACAAAATGCTTCTTACTGTTACGCTCCAGAGACTGTGCTAGACAAGATAGTATCAAATAACATAATAACATAATATAGCATGAATTTAGAAGAAGAAAATGAGGTCACAGTGTTCGGTATAGACATATGTACAATGTTCTGAGTTACCATATAATATACAATACACAATACTATGCAGTGTACTAATGTACAGTACTATCTAGTGCAAAGCAGAAATGGGATGAGGTACAATTTTAGGTACAATTTACAGTAAGGTGTACGAGTTGTAGTGCAATCCTTCATCCATAAATATAAAGTGTGGGGAGTGGGTGCTACAGTGTGTTTGTTTAAAGTGGGTGTGTGCTATAAAGTGTGTGGAGTGGGTGCTACAGTGTGTTTGTTTAAAGTGGGTGTGTGCGTGTGGATGTGTGTGCTATGTGCGTTTGGTGGTTGTTGTTGTGTAGTGTTCATTCATTGTTCGTTTAGCAGCCTGATGGCCTGGGGATAGAAGCTACTTCTGAGTCTTTCTGTGCTCGCCTTGAGACTCCTGTATCGCTTGCCTGACCGCAGCAGTTCGAAGAGGCAGTTGTTCGGGTGACTGGAGTCTTTAATGATTCTCTTAGCCTTGCCCTTGCAACGCTTGTAGTAAATGTTCTGGAGGGTGGGGAGCCCCCCTCCAATTGTGCGTTCGGCTGAACGTGTCACTCTTTGTAGTCTGCTTTGGTCTTTTGCAGTGCTATTCCCAAACCAGGAGGTGATGTTGCCGGTCAAGATGCTCTCTATTGTACATGAGTAGAAGTTCTTAAGGATCTTCTGGCTGACTTGGAACTTCCTTAGGCGCCTGAGGAAGTAGAGGCGTTGTCGTGCCTTCTTCACCACACTGTTAATGTGTGTGGTCCATGTCAAGTCCTCGGATATGTAGGCTCCGAGGTACTTGAAGCTGTTGACTCTCTCAACCGGTGCCCCGTCGATGCTGAGGGGGCTGTAGTCCTTGACCCCCGACCTCCTGAAGTCCACAATCATCTCCTTTGTTTTGCTGACGTTCAGGGAGAGGCTGTTTTCCTGGCACCATCCCGCCAGGACCTTGACCTCTTCCAGGTAGGCCCTCTCGTCGTTGGCAGAGATCAGGCCCACCACCACTGTGTCGTCAGCAAATTTGACGATTGTATTGCTACTCCGCTGAGCCACACAGTCGTGTGTGTACAGGGAGTAGAGGAGGGGACTCAGAACACAGCCCTGGGGGGCCCCTATGTTGAGGGTGATGGATGAGGAGGTGCAGTTGCCTGCTCTCACCACCTGGGGTCTGCTAGTCAGGTAGTCCAAGACCCACTGGCAGAGGTCATAGCCCAAGCCCAGGTCCCTGAGCTTGGCTATGAGTATGGAGGGGACTATGGTATTGAATGCCGAGCTGTAGTCGATGAATAGCATTCTCACATAGTTCCCCTGCCTCTTGTCCAGGTGTGATGCTGCTGTGTGCAGCACATGGGATATGGCGTCCTCCGTGGACCTGTTGGGGCGGTATGCAAATTGCAGGGGGTCCATGTTGATGGGGAGGGAGGAGCAGATGTAGCCCTTTACTAGCTTCTCAAAGCACTTCATGGCTATGGAGGTGAGAGCTACAGGGCGGTAGTCGTTGAGGCAAGCAGGCTTGGATTTTTTGGGTACAGGGATAATAGTGGACTTCTTCAGGCAGGTGGGGATGACAGCCTGTTCTAAGGACAGGTTAAATATGTCAGTGAATACTGGGGCCAGTTGGTCGGCACAGACTTTTAGGACGCGGCCGGGGATGCCGTCCGGACCTGCTGCCTTCCTGATATTCACTTTTTTAAAGGTCCGCCTCACCTCATGCTCTGTTACCCTGAACACTGCGCCTCCATCAGCAGCCGACCCCCCCCCACTCGCAAACTTGAGCGAAAGTAGCTTTTCGCATGCGACCAGTTTTGGTGAATGATTAATCGCCGCTAGTCATCCACGCCTCCCACTGAACGCGTAGTGCCACTTTGAACGCACGATTGACACTGATGTCGAGTGGCTGCAGATGCTTCGTTGTGCCCCCAGGAATCACAGCTGGAATTGAGTTTCTGCTCTTGATGGCTGCTTTCACAGACTCTGTTATATGGGCCCTCATGCTGTCCAAAACGAGCAAAGCTTTTTTTTGGCGAAATAATCCTCCAGGGCGCTTGACGTAGCACTCATTCAGCCACTCCTTCATTACGCTTTCCATCATCCACCCTTTCTTGTTGACTTTAAAGGAGATGCCGTTCAGGATCTTTTCTTTTGGCATTGTAATCCGCTTCAAATCACCATTGGCGGAAGCTTTAATCCAGATGCTGTGCAGCCAAGAACACAAGTGAAATACATTCTCTCGTAGCCAGTGGTTCTCAATGTGATGGACGATTCACCTCTCTTGTTAACAGTCCTAGTGAGAGGCAGGTCAAACGTCAAAGGCACTTCATCCATATTTATGATCTGGTCCGGTCCGATGGAATATTCCTCTATCTTTTTTTGTGTGAATCCGCCGAAGTTTGTTATTTTTTCCTGGTAGTCCGGAGGGAGTTGCTGACACACAGTCGTCCGCGCCCTGATGGACAGTCCCTTTCGTCTCATAAATCTGAAACACCAAGATGGTCCACCTCTAACATTTTTTATTTTCATTTCGGTGGCGACTGTTTTGCCCTTCAGTCGGATCTGCACAGTGGAGACACCTCGGCCGTCTGCTCGCTGTGTGTTCACCCAATCTTCAAGAAAGTCTTCAAGTTCGGGCCATCTGCTTTTATTACCTCTGAAAGCTTTTTTTGACTTTTTGCATTGAGACAGTTCTTCCCGCTGGCGTCTCCAACGTCTCACCATTGACTCATTGATGCCAAGGGTACATGCAGCAGCTATATTTCCTTCTTTTACTGCCAGATTGACTGCCTTTAACTTAACACATTGGGGACGAAGCACGGATATATCCGGCTTTCGAATCCATGCGTTGTGGACAGAATCACAGAGATATCCGTGGGAAGTTGTTATTGCTTTTATTCCATTTTAATAACCTGTTCAAGGTCGCCGAGCGGCACTGCAGATTTTCCCTACTCTATGAATTCGACAATGTACATTACCGCCCAGATCCACTTAGGGGCGCTATCGCGCTACTGCAATGTGCCATGTGGGCGAACGGATCAGTCTCTTTGTTTTCTTTCAACAGAGATTTGAGTAGCACGATTCTGGATCTGCAGCCTGTAGCTTGGATTACGTTTTGCAGATCGCAGATTTCACCATGCAATAAGGGGATTTATCATCAGCCAATGGACATATCGATCTACCAGATGGCGATCGATAACAGGGAAATGCTCGGGGGATCCCACCGGCTCATGGTAAGATCTTTTTCACGTAAATGACAGCCCGATCAGAGCGTCCTATGATACTCAACCAGCCGACCAGCGTATGTGGCTACTTAGACGAACACGGTTATTGGTAATCAATAATAATAAACGACGTCCCCCGCCCCCCCCCCCCCCTTTCATGCATACATGCTTTGGGATCGTCTATGCATCATATGCAGTTTGAGTTATTTCTGTAGCATCTGTAAAACGGAAATGCCATTGGATATAACGTTAGCAGCTATTAGCTCTATAACTAGCCTTCCAGAAAATATACTAGACCAACTCCGCTATAAAGCTTATATTCACAGCGCTATAAAATGAGAACCTATTGATGATTTTTTTTTTCTTTAAAGGGAACATGTAACGTGTTTGTTCTAAGTTCTATGTATAGCTATATGATCGTTCTAAAGTGTATAGTGGAATAGCTTACTCTGCGCTTGTATCACACGTTGTAATGTTCATTCATCTGATTGGCTCCTTGGAAATAAATCGTGAGACGGAGGCAGCGCGTCAGGTTAAAAAACAGACCGTTTTTAATGAAAACAACAGCTCAAGCATCAGGTTTACAGCATCAAATTATTTCTATTCTATCAGTCGTCTGGTTTGCGTCTCTTTTCTCGAACTGGTGGTGGAGTCTCCAGTCTCTGCGTCTCAAGCTGTCCGTCTCTGTGTCTCTGCGTGTCTGTGTGTGTGTGTTTCCATCAGCTTTCCACCTGTAGTTTTTAAAGGAGACAAAATCCCCCACTCCCCTGCGCCGTCCACTGACATCACCCCAGGGACCGTGCTTCTCTATTGGCTAAATTTCTTCTAGAAGGTATCCCTTTTGAGTGACACGTCATCCGGGTCTTGCAAAATGGCGTTACAAGGTGACCCTGACGCAGTCTGTCTTACAGCGGGGACAATCCTACTTTCTATAAGCCGTTTTACTTCAAATCACTTGGTTTACTAAATGCATTGTTTTATACGGAATTTTCATGTTTAGATTACTTCCTATTTAGTCTAACTATTTTAGTTTAATGCTTTTCCCGAACTCTGGAGCCTTTTCTACAGCTATTTACCTATTTTTATGGATCTGATAAACCTAGTTCCTCTATAAGTTTACATTGGTAGTTCTAACTATCTTTTATCACTGTTTTCAACTACTCTTGCTTTCTAAACAATTGTCTAATGTGATTCTATAATGTTTACAATCTAACTAAGCTTTTAACTCTGTATTTGATTCATATTTTTCTATTTTAGTTCTAAGCAAACATGGGTTGCTCTTTAGTTTATTGGTGCTATTGGGCAGAATATTTCCTGATCATTCTGTCTTTATTATTTGTTATAACACTATTTTACCTCTGTTTTCAGCAGAAGGTTACTGTTGATCCAACTTTAGGCACTTACTTGAACTAGTTCCTCTTAGTATGATTCAACCAAGTGTCCCTGAACGCGCCCCCATACAGATTGAAATATATTATCTACTCAACCTAACAGTGGGTATTCCAGAGTGGCCTGTTTGGTCTGCTAGCTAAAGTAAACAGCACTCTTCCCTGCTATCTCCTCTCCAGCCTTCAGGCTGCCATTTTCTAACTTAAAGTTAGTTATTGGGCCTTCTCAATCACTCTCCGTTGGGTGAGGGAAGATTTCCCTCCTAGTGGTATTTGTTCTGTTTTATCTGCGGCCTTGCTTGTAGAAGCTATGTGAGGGGGATGTTGACACTGTTTTTTTTGTTTTTTTTATTATCTTTCTTCCCCTCCTTTTTCCCGATTTTTCTCCCATCCCACCCTTCCTGGTTGTTGCGTACTTTCCTCTACTGTTGGTCCGGGAGACCGGAGACTGTCACATGCTTTCCTCCGACGCACGAGCAGCCTGGGGCAGGCCAACCTGGCCGCGCAGGTTCTCACCGGGGAGAGTGTAGCGTGTGGGAGGCCACACTATCTCTCCTCAGATCCAACCCTCGCTGAGCAGGCGCCCCGACCGAACTGTAGGGGTCGCTGTCCACAACGCCCAGGACCCACCCTTCAGCTTCCCACCCCCTGATACAGCCAATTGTATCAGTGCGAGAGGACAGCCAAGCTGATAGCAACGCCGGGAGCTGGATTCGAACAGGCGAATCCTAGTGTCTCCCGGTGTTGGTGACGAACGTAATCTCCGTGCGCCACCTGCCCCCCCCCATGTTGACACTGTTAACAGCTCGTGGCTTGGGTCCTTGGGAGACAGCGAGCTGATTTTGATCCATCCTGTAGTACTGTACTGGGCATTTTGATTTAATCAATTTTATTTTATTACGTTGCTATTCCTAGCACTATTTGGGCAACTTTACACAATTCCTGTGAGTCTATTGAAGACATCTGTAAGTTTAAAAAAAAAAAATGCATTGTTTTATATTTCTAATCAAGTACTCAAAACCATCATTTTTCAGCTTCAAGATTTCAAGCTGTTATGGCCTGGCTCTGCCCATAAGCACTTTGAGTGAAAGTCAGTCCACACAGTCTGCGACTGGTAGACAGAGAGAGAGAGAGAGAGAGAGAGAGAGAGAGAGAGAGAGAGAGAGCGAGAGCGAGAGAGAGAGAGAGAGAGAGAGAGAGAGAGAGAGAGAGAGAGAGAGAGAGAGAGAAAAAAAAAGACAGGCCGTTATTGATCAGGCCCCCTCTCTCCCTCCCTCCCTCTCTCCTCCTCTCCCTCTCTCTCCCTCTCGGGTGTGCCGCGCGGCAGCTTGTGGGGGGGGGGGCCCTCCCTTCCTTCCTCTCTCTTCCTTTTTTCCCCTCCCTCACTTTCCCGTTCGGAGGTGTGTGCCATTATGTTTTCCATAATGAGGGGTTGTGCATGAAAACGTCCTTTGCACAAACTGTCTTGCTCTCGTTCTGTCTCTCGGTTCCACTTTTACTCGTGCGCTACCTGCAATCTTCCGGCCTCCAGTTTTTGCTTTCGTTTTTAGGATAGATTTAGGAGGTCCCCCAGTGGCCGTTAGCTGTAAAAATCCATCTTCCAAAAGAAATATAATACCTAAGTTGTTTGTTATTTTCTTTGAGTTTTCCCCATTTTCTTTTGAATATTGTAAAGGCCTATTTTCTTTGTTGCATGTGCAAATGTTTGGTACTTTATTTTGAGCAAACACATCGCAACCCCCCCCCTTTCCTCAGCAAAATGACTAAATGTAAATGTATTATAAGGATGACCTAGTATTCATATGATGTGGGTCAATCTAGCCAGATTATTTCTTATTCTGATTGTCGCGCTGCACGCTGCCGGTACACCAACGAGTCACAATGAGAAGCAACACAGAGAACAGGCTTCCAATCGCCGCTGCAGTCAAGCCAAGGCACACGAAGGGTTAAGTCACACTAGATTTCTTTTTAATAAATGTGAGAGAGAGACACAGGGTGGTGAGCTGCTCAATAGGAACGGCAGACATCTCAGATCACAATATGATATACCTGTCCATACACCTGAACAACAGACAACGAGACACACTCTGGAGGCTAAATGTGGGGATTTTAAATAGTGAAGACCTCGTGAACCAGATCAGAATGGAAATAACCGAATCTATTACAAATAACGTGAAAAGCCATGTAAACCCGACCATCATATGGGACACGATTAAAGCGATTATGAGAGGGTACCCAATCTCAAAGACGGCTTACCTAAATAAGAACAGGCGATTAAAATATGATGAACTACAGAGGGACCTGAGAAAACTCGAGAAACAAGTACAGGGGGGAGGCCAAAAGGGACGGGGAGAGAAGAATTAGAAAAGAAACTGAGATATGCAAAACACACCTTTTATGAATCGGGACCAAGGGCAACCAAAATTCTAGCAAAACGCCCCAGGGACCAACAAAACGGGCACTTTATTCACAAGATTAGGGAACCCCAATCAGAGGAAGCGACTTATGAACCTGAAGAAATTCAACGTATATTTAAAGAATACTATGAAAAGCTATACTCACGACCAGAGATGGAAAACAAGGAAACATTTTTACAGTTCATCCTTAGACCTCCCGAGTATAGGAAAAATAGAGAATAAAGCCTTAATCACCCCCATCACGAAGGAAGAACTAGATATAGCCATAGGAAGATTGAAAGCAAACAAAACTCCAGGGAGTTACGGGTTCCCAAACGAGTGGTATAAGATCATTAAAGAAGAATTGGCCCCAGTAATGTTCGAATCTTTCAACTGGACACTTTAAAAGGCAGAGGCCCCCCTGTCATGGAAGGAGGCTGTGATATCTGTCATAGGGAAGAATAAAGAATATTGCGAATCATATTGTCCCATATTGATGTTAAACAGGGATTACAAGCTGGTCACATCTATACTAACTAGGAGAATGGAAGACATCCTGCCTGATCTGATTCACGAGGACCAGACAGGATTCATAATAGGTAGACAGACACAGGACAACGTTAGGCACACCCTACACGTAATTGAGCAGGTGGAAAAACAACAACTCCCAGCAGCCCTGGTGAGTTTAGACGGGGAGAAAGCTTTCGACCAGGTCAGATGGTCCTTCCTGTTTAGAGTATTAGAACGATTTGGATTCGAAGACCAATTAATCAGCTGTATAAGAGCTCTATATGACAACCCAAATGCCAGAGTAAAGATTAACGGCCACCTGTCGGACAGATTCAAACTATCCAGAGAGACACGCCAGGGTTGTTGTGCTAGCCCCACCCTCTTCACGATTTGCATGGAACCATTGGCTCAGGCCATTAGAGAAAGTAAAGATATAACAGGCATTCAGATAGCAAGGAGTGAACACAGGATAGGCCTTTTCGCGGACGACATTATTATATACCTCCAAATCCCAAACCTGACATTCTCTAAACTAATGACCATACTAAACAACTATGGCTGGATGTCAGGATACAAGTTGAATTCAGGAATGGTGTATTCCCAAATTAAATGAAAAAGGCAAAGGTCATCCCAGTCTACAAAGCAGGCAATAAACAACACTTCACAAACTACAGACCAATTTCCTTGCTCTCGCAGTTCTCAAAAGTACTGGAGAAATTATTTGTGGACAGGTTGGATCACTTTGTAGAAAATAATAACTTACTAACTGTTACAGACCCTGTCCTTAACATGTATATATATATAGGGAGTTATGTATATTATCTGTTGTATATATAGGCTTGTTTTGTTTGTTGTTGACTTTTGTCTCCCTTTTGGGTCTACATATCCCCATTCTCAGGTGTCTCCCAGTTCCAGCAACAGCAGCAGTGCAACGGCAGCTGTTGCTGATCTGCCATCAAGCCCTCTCTCCCTTCATATATCCCATTGTGTGCAGTGTTAGTTAGCTCTCTGGTTCATTGTGGTAAAGTAGAGCTATTGGTGTCTTTTGTGGTAACTCCCTTTGTGCTCTTAGGGTACATTTGGTAGAGCTGGTGGAGGCTCTGGTACATGCATTGTTGTTAGTATATGAAATATCTTTTGTGTTAATCTTTTTAGTAGAAACTGTGTCTTCTGTGTTGTGTATCTTGTGTAGAACTGTGGCCTTTTGGGCATTAGGAATGGTGTAGAGCTGGTTCATTTTATTGTGTTTAAGTCATTATAGTTTGTTGCACATTTCTGTTAACCCTTTGTATATTTGTTTCCTGTTCACCCAGCCTATGGTGATTACGTTTCTATGTATTAACCTCTTGTTTTCGCACACAGGGAGAATTGAGGACAGGAAGATACCCTGGGTCTACATTTTTGCCCCTACGAGGATCTGGCCATTAATGCACTTTTTCCGAATTCCAAGAGTAGGGTAAATCTGCAGTGCCGCTCGGTGACATTGAGTAGGTTATTAAAATGGAATAAAAGCCCAAACAACCTTGCGGCCCTCTACCGTTGGATCCGAAACACGGACATGTCCGTGGTTGGCCCCGAAACGGTTAAACAGAAGGTTTTGTAGATACAGTACTGAATCTGCCATCCGGACACATGCAATTTGAAATATTATTATAGAATATAGAATATCAGGCCTATAAATGACTTTATTATAGCCAACTTGCAAATATATGGATGGGACCAAATCTACTCTTTCCAATCGCAGAGTTCAATTTGGATTTAGTATCTCCAGACGTGCACTGAAGAACCGTGAATGAAATCTACTGTATGTACAGTTCCATTCTAATAATGGATATGGCTCCTCCATTTTGAATCCGTTTGCAATGCGGATTGTTGCTAAATGTTCACAGAAGGTACACACACTAACTGCAGTCCAATATATGCTTCATAGACTGAGAAATAAAAAAAAAAATGCATACACAAGTAATTTGCTTGCAGGAAGCTAGATTCGGCTGGGTACTGTAGTTTTTAGACATTGCAACGCTCATTGAGAACTCTGGATGCCCTCTCCTCAAATGACTACAACTGGCAATGTTTCCCTAATTCAAAATGGATATTCGCAAAATAATAAACACATTCCATAAACTAAAATCTCACTAATAACACTTTAACCTAATGGTAAACAAACGTATTGCTGAAAATATGACTGCTGTTGTGACATGGTTAGGCTCTTCACTCTTGGATACATGAAAAAACACTACTTAACTCTTTGGGCGCCACCGACTTTCCCCATCTGTACTGCCTGGTGCCAGCGTTGACGATTTTAGCGACGTTTGCAGACCCATCGTGTGTTCTGTATTATAGCTATGGAGACAATAGTATGGCTCATTTGACAGGCATTGTTCATAGTCCATTACTGACTAATCAGTTCATTTCTACATACTGTAGTTTGTTCGCTACATTACAAATGATACACCAGTAGAAGTCATGTTATTTCCTCATTGTGAACATGCTGCGTGATTGTCGCTCGAACATTTCCTCTTGTGTGGGTTCTCTCATTCATAACAATCGAAGCAATAACAGCAATAACAAGAATAATAAGAGCTTAATTCCCTCTCCCTCATTTCGGGTTTATTTTCCCCCTTCCTGATATCTGCCAACAGCGCTATCAGGTGCAAACTGCTCCGTGAGCAAACTGCGCTGTAGAAAATCAGGAGCAAACTGCACACATATGGGCATGTTTGTGCTAGTATCTCATCCGCGCAATGTTCTTAGTGAATGGCTCGCAAAGACGGAGCAGATACAGCACACTAAACTCACGCAGTTAAGGGTGCAATTAGCACCGCGCAATCCATTCTGTGAATTCGCCCCATGGTGTTAGAGAAGAGATAGTGTTAGAGAGAGGGAGTTCAAGAGCATGATAGAGAGAGAGAGGGTTAAGATAAGAGATAAGATATTCCTGTTTTTTTATTGATCCCCTTGAGGAAATTCGGGAGTGTGTTAGAGAGAGAGAGAGAGAGAGAGAGAGAGAGAGAGAGAGAGAGAGAGAGAGAGAGAGAGAGAGATGGTTAGAAAGAGAGATATTGTTCGAGAGAGATAATATTAGAGAGATAGTGTTAGAGAGAGATAGGGTTAGAGAGAGAGATAGATAGTAGTAGAGCGAGATATAGTGTTAGAGAGAGGGATAGTATTGGAGAGAGAGATAATTAGAGAGTTTCACTATAGCACTGGAGGGCCAAGGTCATTGAGATAGAGACATCACATCAGCCCTCAGAGACAGTCTTGCATTATACAACAGTAAAGGCTCCTCTCTCCCAGCTGAGACTAATGATTTGGGGTTTACTGTCTGGGCTGCTGGAAGAAGGGAATCATCCAAGTCCCTATTAGAGAAGGGTCCTTTCAGCGGTCGCCAAAACTGCTATACACTTCCATTGTAGTCCTCAACTGAACAACAATGAAAAATAGTTGGACTTCTTCTGTCTGTGACCCAGATGAAAAATGTATTCGCTTGGTCCCCAGGAGTTAGATTAAAAACATATTGCTGCTCGGGGGGATCAACAGACTTTAACGCCCTGAGCCATTCCGGGACCTGGCCCATATCGTTAAGAAACCAGGACTTAACGCAAACACGCTTAGAGTGAAATTACAAACAGCAAAGTTAATGATGTGCTTTATCTGTGCTGTGTGAGTCATTCTTAAGCTCATTCCATAACTCACAAGAAACCCAGGCATATTCACACTTCTTCTTCCTCTTCATCCTTGTCTCTTTCACGGTGTTGGACAGGAGTACAGATTCTGTCACCACTGTTTCCGTTCCATTACGTCCTCTATCGTCATCCCCAGTGCTTCCATGTCTTGTTCCATACAGTGAAGTCCATCCACCTCTTCGCCAGTCTGCCTTGCTTTCTTTGAGCGAGATGCCTCGAGATGCCTCTGCCCTCCAACCCCTGTACACAAAATCTTCCTCCAGGGGTTGAAACCATTAGTATTGTCCCTAATAAGGAATGCTGGGGGGGGGGGGGAGTCTCTTGGAGGTTCAGAAAGACAGCTGCTTCACAGCGCTCAAGACCAAAATATCTCAGGTGCCTGCCCACATATGTCATATGATGATATTATATCATTTTAAAAGTAAGCTACATTTACATTTTATCATTTAGCTGACGCTTTTATCCAAAGCGACTTACAAGTTCTGTACGACAAGTCATCAGGAACAGCACAACTCTATCAGCTGAGTAACAATGTTCATCAAAGTGTTGAGTGCGAACAGTGTAGGTTAGTATATTAGGACATAAGTGCATGACAGTAAGGTTAGTTAGGGTTATTATTATAATTTTTTTAATCAAAAAATGTATCCCTTCCACTTTGCAACAATGACATCCACAGTCTGGTTGTTGTATTGTAAATGAGAGCTATTTCATTGTTGTTTATGCTGCTATTTTATGCTATTTCTGATGATTCTCTGCATTGCTTTTATTCTGTCTATTTTATGCTAATGTTAGTGACGTATAATTGGCTGAACCAATTACACTTGAAAATGCAAAAACAAGTAAGAATTGGGTTTGACTTCTCAAGGATAACTGGTAAGGCAAGTCCTGATAATTACTGTTGGCAGGCCATGAAGTCAGCTAACTTACATGCAAGACAGCTGTGTTTACAGAGACAGGGGGGAAGATAAGAATAACAGGCTGGCAACTAAAGTTACTACTTTTAGAACAATAGGTGATTTGAATTGCTTGAGTAAGGGGTCACACGTGGCTGTGCTTCAAAGACCACAGAGACCAGCTGGCCCGGTCAGTGAGGTGTTTTAGGCCAGGATGGGAAAATCAAGACAAAGCGTTCCCACGGTCAACTTGGTCACAGTCTAGTATAAAGAAAGATTAAGTGCATTTACTAGAATGCATATTCTGTGATGAAAAGAGGTTTTTTAAATGTATTTTTACAAGGATATGGTTAATAAGCTAACTAAGACACCTTTGATTGAAAGTAACATTGCTTGTTTGAAATCACAGTGCATGCACAGGTCAAGATACAACGATTTTAATAATATGGTGTAATATTATGACAAAGATTCTAAATGATATGATAATGTTATGTAAAACAAGACCCAGATGAATATTGGTATATTGTAGTAAATTAAAGATTAATTCAAGTGGATTTGACCTATATTACAAGATGTGGTAAATGTAGTCGTTTTCTGGAGGAGGTCCACAAATTCATTGGGCGTTAAACATGTGCCAAGGGCTTGATGTTGATTGGACCAGCAAAGGTGACGTCGCTATGAAAATTATGTCATCGAGCCGGCCCTAGCTTCGTTATAAATGGTGGGTTTGCACGACGAGGAAGTCAGTGAGACAGGCGTAAGAAGACGGAGGAAGACGTTTGGACGGGCTGCCCCATTGATGAAGAATAAAGCTATATCCACATTGCCAGAGACGAGATACGATCAGCGGACATTTTTGTTAGATTAGTTTGGAGAACACGGATTCCGACCTTAAATTGTTGTATAACTCCAGTGTTTTTATGAAGCAGCCATTGCCTTGCTTCTGTTAACACTATGGCGTCCGTTCACGAGTATATACATGTTTCGATTACATGCGTTGTGGTCCAGAGCCACGAGTATACTCGTGACGAGTTGTTATTGTTTTATTCCATATTTATACCGCTTATTAGGTCCCCGATCCACTTGCAGGATCTTTCCACATATTTGATTTTCGAAACATGCAGTACCGGCCAGATCCGCTTAGGGGCGCCATCGCTCCACTGCAGTATCATTATGGGGATTTAAAAAAAAATCTTTTACAGTCCTGTGGGCGGATCATAGAGCCTCGATTCCAAATGAAGACCCTCCATCTTTGATCAGCTTGCCAAACGTATTTTTCAGCGTGGAATAATGGGATTTATGATTAGCCAATGTGCATATCGATCTACCAGAATCCGATGACTGGTGAGGAAATGCTGCCGGCGATCACATGGCCTGACGGTAGGATAATATTACCCCAAATTACAGCTGGATTGGACATTGTTTTATAACCTAACGTGATAGACTACTGACATTGGCTACCTGAACGCACACTCTATTGCTAATCAATATTACTGATCGGCGTTCCCCGCTGCCCCCATTTCATGCATAGATGCTCTGTAATAGTCCGGATGCTACGCAGTTTGTTTTATTTCATTCGTATATATACAGCAGAAATGGCGTTTGATATAACGGCGCCAACGTTTAGCCTTTTTTGCAGCCTCCTGAAGAAAAGCTTGGACGAAAAGCGCAATAAACCTTATATTCACGACGCTATAAAATATCAACCAACCGATGGATTTTTATTTTCTTTAAGCCATTATGAAGGCACGGTTTATGCACTCAAGTGACAATGAGAATGGACAGATAGCAACACTATAAATGATATATATATCTCTTAGAAAATACATCGGTTTGTTTACAATCCTCTGTCCTCTGAGGCCTAAATCGCTGCAAGACTGCGGTCGCCATAGTGTTAATAAACTTGCACCAAATCAGGAGCACTTGTCTGGACAACCCGTTCTTAAGAAGACTATATGTTTGATTTTATAACAACGCTAGTACATAGAACAGTGTATCATTAAGTGATACAACATTAGGTCTATTTTACAGCTGTGAAGCACTTTCGGCTGTAATTCTTGTATGAAAGGTGCGAGACAAATAAAGTGTTATATATGTATAGATTCTGGGTGTGTTTTATGTAGCCTAATTTTAGGGTCTGGCAATAAATAAAGGTGCATTCCATAAGGTTTTTTGTATCATTGATATTGAGGAACGTGTTTCAAGTTTAGAGGAATAGGGCTCACTACTCCTTTTTCAACGTTCCCAAAATCATTAATAAAAATAAATGGATTTTGGGAGCATGAAAAAAGGTGTTGCAAGAACCTGTTGCTCTTAATTTGGAGATCTGCGTCTCACAGGCTCCTTTCACTTTCAATGTGCAGTGACTCTGCCCGGCACCAATAGGAGAGTTTTTCATTAGATATCACTTTGTTCTGTTAAATAATTACTAAATTAAGACACAGCACATAGGCCACGTAGCAATACTCCATAACACTCCAGGAGACACATAAATAGGCCTACATTCCTCTACACAGCACACCCCCCCTCACTCTCACTCTCTTAACACACACACACACACACTCTGACACACACACACACACACATTGACTCCACGACACTGCTACATCTGGCAAGAGTTCCAGACCAGATCCACCCATTTGCATCCACTTAAGTCCTTTGGTGAGAGATCTCACCAGATTAGCCAGATCAAATAATTCAACTAATTGTCACAAAATGCCACAAGTCACTAATATACGACCGCCCAAGGGATTATAAGACCCCGGGCGGGTACTGGTCAACATACCAAAGTCTCAATTAATCACAGATCGTTATCGATAGAGACACAGAGACACACACACGCACATATGTGCACGGAAATGTGCGTACCACGCACTCATGCACGGCAGACATACAGCTTGGCAAATACACAAGACATGTAGCACTTGTGTCACCTACTTGTAACAGCTGTTCGCCACGGGCACAGTTCTAGGTATGAAACGAAGAGAGGAGTAAATATGCACAATATAAGAACAATGACCAGAGACAGAGTTATAATAATAACCTGAATTTATTATTTGCGCGCTAGCTAAACATATAGACATACAGACATATAGTAGTTCAAGGTAGTAGTTGTTTGAAGTATCCCTTTTATGTTCTTTCTGTAACCTCTCCTTTAAGGAGGGTTAGTTCGATATCAAGTCCTAGATTGATTAAATCAACACATTAGGTTTGGTTCAGACGTCTCTGAGGTTATCTCTAGCTAAGCTAGATTCAAGGTTGGATATTAAACGTATCCTTTTATCATCAGTAAACTCTATTTCAGTTTATCATTTCACCAGGTAAGTGTTTAAACATATTAATTCAAACCTTTAAATGTGCAGGAACGCAAGTACCTTAACAGGTGAAATGCTCCTTTAACTCTTCCTTGGAAGGTGTAACACAACAAAAGCACCATTTGGAATATTCTAGGTTAGGGGAATGCAATTACCTTTTTAGGTGAAATTACCCTTTAAACCTTCTTTCTTTACAGAAAAATCATCAGTGATTCAACCATAATCGATGTCATCAATACTCTAGGTTATGGGAATGCGAATACCATTTTAGGTGAAGTTACCCTTTAACCTTCTTCCCTTACATGAGAACCATCAGTGGTTCGAGTAGCAAATTAAATCAAATCAAATACAAAAATACAATATCAAAGTAACAAAAGGTGAACTGGGCCGAAGCCTTGGAATGTCCTTGTGCTCTTGTTCAATCAGTTCAAGTTCTTATGGTTCAAGTTCTTATGGTTCAAGTTCTTTCAGTTCAATCCTACCAGACTGTTGAAGCAACGGGGATTGTGCAACAGGGGTATTCGAATCAGGCTCGGATTAGCCTTGAGCTATATCAGAGGTTCAATGGGTTGGCTCGCCATCTTGTGTCATCTAGCACACTGCCTCCTTCCCTCGTGGGCACACTTGGAGATGGATGGACTCCTGGGACTGCTCCCAGGGTAGATTGGAGTGCTGGGGTATCCTATAAAACCTGGCCTGCGTGTTCGCAGGCATTCGGAAAATAAAAGCTTATTTACCATTTTTATCAAATCACCATCTTTTCATCTAATTTCAGAATGAATAATCAACCAGGCTACCGTTAGCTATGCTAAGCTACAGCAGGCCGTCTCATCACTGCACGTGGGAATGTACACCTGTCCTATGCTAAGTTAGGCTAAAGTGCGTTAGCATTTGGGACATTCTCCACGTTCATATTAAACTCTCAAAACATTCAAAACGTATATAAATCTTGTTCCTATCATAGCAGCATATCAATACAATTATAAGTGCTTCTGAAATGGTTCCTTCCCAGTTTCCATTTAACCATATTGAGCTTGGGGCAATTCGTGTATGACTCAGACTGAAGCTAAACTAACGTTATTAGCATTGTAGCATGAAGCTAACACTCGACAATTGAATAGCACACAATATTGATTTAACTCACCAAAACCGCAGCTACAGCTACATTACTGCAACCCTTCTTCGGTTTTGCAACTGGGGGAATCTTCTATAACTGTTTGATAACTGGTTTTATCATACTATTTCGTCTGGTTATCCAGCAACGTTATCATGCGTGTTGTATCAACAGGGATCTGTCTGCATCTGCGCAGTAGCAAGACTCGTGCTGAGAGCAAAACGTGGCTGTCGTGACGTCTACCTTACTCACGTCATCACACGAATTAAAGGGGCAATCTGTAATTTAAAGGGCTTGGTACTCAATGATATCAACTATGTTCTTACATAATATGTGAGGATTGGTCCGATTCCGCACGCTTCAAGGTACCAATTACCTTCGCGCACTTGAAGTGAGTTCTAATCAGCTCGGTGGAGCCCTTTATATACTCTGGTGTTCCTAACGTTCTGTGTCGGGTCGTTTTGGATTACCACTGGCTGCTGCTTGTTCCCTCCCGTGTTGTACCTTGTCTGTTTTTCTCCAGGACGTCTATGGAAATCGCCGCTGTTGCTTTTCTCTGTCATCCGTTGGATCTGTGCCTCGTTGCGTTGCGCAATTGTGCCTGGGTGAGTTTGGAACATACTTTTTGGATACTCTGTTTTTCTTCGCATCTTCCTGACTCGGGACCTTTCTGTTTTTGTGTGTTTGGGTAACACTGAAGATTTGCCGTTTTTTTTGTTTGTACTGGACTCAGCTAAACTTGTGTGTTGGTAACACTGAAGATTAAGTCACTTTTGTTTGTACTGGACTCAGCTAAACTTGTGTGTTGGTGAAGTACACAAGGGGTCTATAATTCTGTTCTGATATCCAGAACCAAACTCTGCGTTGTGTCTATCCGTTCTAATCTTCCCTTGTACTTTCTTTTTTTGTATTTTCTTTTTTTATTATTTTTTAAACAAACACATAAACAAACATGACAACACACAATAGGATATACAAATACACATATGCTCCAGCTCGTACCCCCCTCTCCCGGACCCCCCATTGGATAATCCAACCATTATAATTTGTTCCTGACCAGACACTACCATTATATGCTGGCTTTTATTCTCTCCACCACTTCTAACCACATTGCCATTTTGGATTCATTGAGCCCCAAAATTCTAGCTGTTGATATTTCTTGATAAATCACATCGAGATATGTAAGAATCCAGACCTTACGGCACATTTTTTCCGGTTGAAACCATCGTGATGCTATCAGCTTTTTAGCCACTGTGATACCGGATAAAACCAATCTCTTTAGCTGTGGAGGTACTGCATGCTCAAAGACATCATTCAGCAGTAATACAGAGGGGTGTACAGGTATATCCAGAGTTAAGAGATTTGACAATTGCTGGGTCACTTCTTTCCAAAATATCTTAACTGGTGGGCAGTCCCAGTACATGTGCATAAATGTCCCTTCGTCCCCATTTGTACATAAGGAGCATTTGGAGTCTTGTTTAAGACCCATTTTGTTCAGTCTTATAGGAGTTAAGTATGTCCTGTGAATATAGTTAAGATTGATTTGTTGATGGTCCGGGTTCCTTGATGCAAGGCGTACATTTGCCCAGGCTTCTTGCCAGTCAAAGTCTATCTCCAGGTCTGGTATATCCCTCCTCCAGACTGAGTCTAGATGTAGGGTTTCATACGAGGCCGTTAGTAATTGATGATAAAAATCTGAAACAAAACCTCTCGATGTCTCTCTTTCATAGAAGAATTTGTGGTATCTGTGGTGTACAATTGGTATCCTTAATGGAACACCGTGAGCCTTCAAACATGCCAATAACTGTGCGTAAAAATAATATGAGGACTTGGTGAGATAAAAAATTTTGCATATCTCATCAAAACTACAAACACCCTGTTTGTTGAAAACGTCTCCTAATGTGTGTATGCCTTGCTTTTCCCATCTAGGGAATCTTATAGGTTGTTTTCCAATCAAGAGTGCATTGTTATTGAATAAGGGAGTATGATTATGCCATTTATGTGGGATAGAGTCTTTTTTTTGTGTTTCACGCCATATCCGGATTGCATGAGTGATTATGGGGCCAAATTTCCGTTCGCATTGCTTAATTGATAATTTGGTGTACACTATGTCCTTCAGCCTATGTGGAGCTACTATATTTTCTTCTAAATTTCTCCAGGATACTGATGCTTGGGGATCAAACCATGTTGTCAGTGGTCTTAAAGTGTATTGCCGAAGACTTTGCGATCTTCTTTGAGGAAAAAGTGGAGAACATCCGCAGCTCCTTCTCCCAACCCCCACCCATTCCAAACGCTGAATCGAGAACCTCATCCTTCACTCTGTCATCTTTCTCTCCCATTACAGAAGCCGAGACCCTGACACTGGTAACGTCGAACCGTCCGACTACATGCCAGCTGGACCGGCTACCCTCCCCACTCCTCCAGACCATAGCACCGGACATCCTCCCATTCCTAACTGCAACCATCAACTCCTCACTCAACTCGGGGGTGGTCCCCACCTCCCTAAAACAAGCCAGAGTCACGCCCCTCATAAAAAAACCAACCCTGAACCCCACCGTCATAGCCAACTATCGTCCTGTCTCTCTTCTCTCCTTTCTTTCTAAAACACTTGAACGTGCTGTATCCAACCAACTTACTGCTTATCTCTTACAGAATGACCTCCTAGACCCCAATCAGTCTGGCTTCCGGACTGGCCACTCCACAGAAACGGCCCTCATTGCGGTCACAGAGGCACTTCACTTAGCAAAAGCGAAAGGCCTCTCCTCTGTCCTGATTCTCCTAGATCTATCTGCAGCCTTCGACACAGTCAACCATCAGATCCTCCTCGCGGCCCTCGCAGGAATGGGAGTGGCTGGATCTGCGCTGACATGGCTGACATCATACCTCAACGACCGCTCCTACCAAGTGTCATGGAGAGGGACTCTGTCGGCCACCCGCCCCCTCCGGACGGGTGTCCCCCAGGGCTCGGTCCTAGGACCCCTTCTCTTCTCCCTCTACACTAAATCACTGGGTAACATTATCACGTCTCATGGCTTCTCATATCATTGTTATGCCGATGATACTCAACTCTTCCTCTCCTTCCCTCCCTCAGATATCCACGTCTCTGAGCGGATCTCGGCCTGTCTGTCCGACATCTCCGCCTGGATGACGACCAACCACCTCAAACTGAACCTAAGCAAAACAGAATTGCTCCACCTGCCGGCCAAATCCTCCCCCCTGACCGACCTCTCCATCACAGTCGAGAATGCAGCTGTGACCGCGTCCCCGACCGCCAAGAACCTTGGTGTTGTCCTCGACGACCAGTTGAACTTCTCTGCTCACATCGCAGCGACAACCAGAACCTGCAGATTCCTCCTGAGCAACGTCAGAAGGATATGCCCCTTCCTGACAAAAGAAGCCACCCAACTCCTCATCCAATCAACAGTCATCTCCCGCCTCGACTACTGCAACGCACTGCTAGCTGGCCTCCCGGCCACTGCCACCAAGCCTCTTCAACTCATTCAAAACGCAGCGGCCCGCCTGATATCAAACCTACCGAAGTCGGCCCATGTCACCCCACTTCTTAGGGACCTGCACTGGCTCCCCATTGCTGCACGTATCCGCTTCAAGGCCCTCGACCTAGCATACCGTGCAGCAAAGGGAACCGCTCCCGCCTACCTCCGGTCAATGGTCTCTAACTACACACCCTCAAGACCCCTACGCTCTGCATCTTCTGGCCGCCTCAGACCTACTCCTATCCAAGCTCCCGGAGGGTCATCAAAGAGAAGCCGCCTATTCTCAGTCCTTGCCCCACAATGGTGGAATGAACTACCCATCCCAGTTAGGACAGCCGAATCCCGTCCAATCTTTCGCCGTCGACTAAAGACTCACTTCTTCAACCATTATCTGAAATGATTAAAAAAAAAAAAAAAAAAAAAAAAAAAAAAATCTAACCCTGACTAACCTTACTGTCATGCACTTGTCCTAATAAACTAACCTACACTGTAACACGCAACACTTGATGAACATTGTTACTCAGCTGATAGAGTTGTACCCTTCTTGCTGTCTTGTCGTACAGAACTTGTAAGTCGCTTTGGATAAAAGCGTCAGCTAAATGACTAAATGTAAATGTAAAATGTAAATGTATGCCTTAAAATAGTGGTGGAAATCTGGAAATGCCATACCACCGTCTGCTTTGTTTCTCTGTGCGGTGGATCTTTTTATACGTGGTGGTTTGTTATTCCAAATAAATTTGTATGTGGAGGAGTGTAATTCTTTCCAGTAACCCTTTGGAGGGGGTAACGGTAGCATTGAGCTGAAGAAGTTGATTCTAGGTAGGACGTCCATCTTAATTATTGATATCCGTGCTTGTACTGAGTTTTTAAGTTTTGACCACCTGACAAGGTCGTATTTGATTTTGTTTTGGATTTTTATGTAATTGTGCTTCACCGTTTGGCTTATGGTAGGGAATATTTCAACTCCCAAACATCTAAAGTGTTTTACCATCGGTATCTCTTCTGGGAGGGTTATATTTCTTTTTGCAGGGGCGTTAAGTGGGAGGAAGGCCGACTTCGGCCAATTTATCCTAAATCCCGATAAATCTCCAAAGTCCTCAATCAACTTGAGAAGATGAGGCAATGCGGTGTTGGGGTTTTGCATGAACAGTATTACGTCGTCCGCATATAAACTAATTTTGTGTTGTGTGCCCTTGATTACGATTGGTTCTATGGATTGGGATTGTCTTATATATTGTGCTAAAGGCTCTAATGATAGATCGAATAGTCCGGGACTAAGGGGGCAACCCTGTCTGGAAGACCGTGATACTGGAAAGATTTCGGAGGTGATTGTACCTGTTGTAATCATGGCCGATGGGTCTTTGTATAATACTTTAATCATATCAATGAATCCTTTTCCTAACCCCATCCTTTCTAACACTGCCCATAGATACGACCATTCCAACCTGTCAAAAGCTTTCATTGCATCCAGGGACAGCATCGCCTTAGGTGTGTTGTCTTCCTTGTTAGCATCTAGTACGTGTAGTAATCGTCTTATGTTATCAGTGATCAGGCGGCCTCTTATGAAGCCTGTTTGGTCCGGATGAATTAAAGACGTCATATGCTTTTGTAGTCTGATGGCTAATACCTTAGAGTTCAGTTTGATATCGGTTCCGAGGAGGCTTAAAGGTCTGTAACTACCGCACTCGGTGGGGTCTTTGTCTTTTTTGAGGAGGAATGTTATGAGTGCAATATTGTCATTCTTATGGAAGTTCCCCTCCTTGACTGAGTATAAAATCATATTTAGTAATAAGGGTCCAATTATGTCCCAACAAGAGAGGTACATTTCTGGTGGGATACCGTCTCTTCCAGGGGCCCTTCCACTTTGCATTTCAGATATGGCCTCCCTAAGTTCATCTAGTGTGATCGGTAAAAATGGCCTTGTTGACGGCAGAGAGACGGCGGGTGAAATGAGGAGGCAGAGAATTTTGCTAAAGTTCACTTTTTATTCAAGCAAAAGTGAAATAACAAAAGGCTTGAATGGATTCAAAAACGTGAAATGAACCAGATAGATTCCCGAGACTGTGCCCTCAGACCTCTGGTTCAGACTAAATTCAATACAATTAAAAGCATCTCTCGGCTCCTCGCTGTCCGTTGGTTTCCGTCTCGCTCGTCTTGGTTCACGTCCAGTAGGGGAAAAAACATGCGTCTGTTCGTTTGTGTTGTTCCGTGTTGTTCTGCGCTCTCTCTCTCTAAAACGCTAGCTTTAAAGCTTAACTCCTCCCCTAGTATTACGTCAGGAGGGGCGGACCTTTTTAGAAGAGAGAGCTTCTGATTGGATGGGACGGTGTAGCGGCCGTTTTGAAGCTCGCCTACCCTTCTGATTGGATGAGACTGGGTAGCGGCCGTTTTGAAGCTCGCCTACACCGGATATCCCCTTGTAAGGGCATATCTGCTGGCTTTTAATAGCCTGAATCTTGGTTTTAGAGAATTCTTCAGTTTTCACGTTTTAACTGTATCTGGCAAATTAGATTTATCAAGTTATCAATCAAAAGTAAGGTTTATTTTGCTTAAACCTCTAATTTAGTCTTTCTACTAGGCAGTTTTACTTTAATCTTTCTGCTAGGCAGTTACCCTTTAGTCTTTCTGCTTTAGGCAGTTACACATAACCTTTATATCTTGCTTAATGGCTTAATTTAATCTTAATTTAATCCGTTTAGTATTGTAAACAGATTAATTGCTATACCTTTGACTTGGTAAACCTAAATAACTGTTTTTACTATATTCTCACCAAATTCAACGTTATTTTTATCAGATTGGCTTGTAGATGTCTCCTCATGCAAAAAAGGGAGCGGCTTGTTCCTTTGATCAAATTGGCTTTTCACAGCTGTCTCCTGAGGCCAAAATAGAAGCGGCTAGTTCCTTTGAAGCTGAGGGACTTTGTCACCAACCCCCAATGTTAGGTGACTGTCTATAGCCAGACACTGCCTGCAGGGAAGTAACACTAGGGCGTTTCACTTGTTAGAGTAAACATCCCCTTTGTTACTTCACCTCAGCCAGTATCGGTCTTGGGGGGGGTTGCTGCCTGCTATGCTATTTCTAGTAAATTTCTGCATAGGTGATATCACTAAAGTGGTGTGGTGCACTGTTACCATGTTTAGTGACGACCTGTAGCGGACGGTAGACCTGTACATCATACATTTGAGCTTGGGAAAATCCACTACAGTTCCCCGGTTGGGGATTATATATCCCCAATATTCTTGTTAGTATTTTCTCAATCAAACTGTTCGTACATTGTACAAATACCTTAACCTTTTAACTGTTAGCCAAATCACATAAAAACCAAATATTTAAAGAATCTCTAAAGCACAGTTCATGTTTGTTAGTATCAATGCTTTCAACACCCTCGTTAGTTCACTCACACAATTAACAATTATCAGTTAGTTGAAGTTGACACAATTTATCAGTTATTTAAAGTTGACATCCGTCTAGGTCCGTTTCTTTATACAAAAAGAACATCGGACCAGTTATCAGCTCTTTTGTTTATTCTGCTATACTTATGTGTAGTTAACCAAACATGTCTATATTGTGCGGCTAACTCTGAAAGAAAAGATTATTGCATCGCATTAAATTTAAACATTTCTAAGAAAGGAGAGAGCTCAAAATAAAAAAATAAAAAAATATATACACGCTCTCTCCATGGACCGCTTATGATCCTATCATTAGCTTTTCCTCACTTTTTCCTATGTATACCTTCGAGGTTTCCTAATAACTTGTTGCGGTCGAGGATCTCCTTCCGGGCTTGTGCTAAGCACGGTTCCCTCCGGTCCTTTTGGTACACCATCCAAGTCCACAGAGGAGAAATCATTATGTTCCAATTCATAATCTTCTCCTCTGTCTGGCTCCTGTAGGAATCCCTCATCCCCTACCGGTGGCCAATCGTGTTGCCCTCTGTCTGGCTCCCGATAATCGTCCGCATCTTCTCCTTCGTTTAGGGGTTGTGCTGCCCCTGTTTCTTGCTCAAGGGCCAGTGGTTCAGATTCCCATTCTTGGCCAATATCTACAGATTTTACGCAATGCAAAATATGAAACCACATAGGTGACCCTTCAACCTGTAAAGCCCTTTCGGTGGCTCGGACGACTTTGTATGGCCCTTCTCGTCGCGCGCCATACCATTTACGTCTAAATACTTTAACATAAACGTAGTCGCCCGGTATGATCTGAGGTGTACTTGGCCTACTCACCTCCTCCCCGGTTTCATGCTCCTGTCTACTGGAGACATGAACCAGAATATCTTTGTGGATCTTTGACATGTATTTCACGTACTCGCGCATATCATTGTCCAGGATGTCCAAACTTGGACCTTTACCTGTCGCGCGCAAGCCTGGCACTACCATGCAACGACCTAACATCATTTTGTGAGGTGTCAAACGCAGAACGCGAATTTCGCTCGAACGACACGCCATTAATGCTAATGGGAGAGCATTTAGCCAATTCAAACCTGTGTGTTGACAGATCTTAACCAATTTGTTTTTTAGTGTACCGTTCATGCGTTCCACCATCCCCTGGCTCTGCGGATGATAAACGGCCCCCAATCGCTGTTTTACGCCTAAATGTTGGAGTATTAAACGTACAGTTTTGTCCACGAATTCTTTTCCATTGTCCGAGGAGATTCTGTCCATTAACCCAAATCTTGGACACACCTCTTGGCATAAGAACTTGGCCACCGATGCTGCATCCTTGTGACGGGTGGCGCACGCCTCCACCCACCTTGAAAAACGACAGACAACGACAAGAATATATCTCTTCTGATTAATTGGTTTAATCATGTCAATGTAATCAATTACAAGGTCTCGCATTGGGCCATTGGGCGTGGGGATATGCCCTGGTGACACACTAATCCCCTTACGTATATTATTTTTCAAACATATCGTACATCTCTGTAGCACATGATCAATTTAGAGGTCATCACATCTGAAATGAAGAAATTGAAGGAATGGTTTGATAGAAACAAATTATCATTGAACTTGAGCAAAACTAAAATTATGTTGTTTGGAAACTGTAGATTGGATACTCAGGTACAAGTTAAAATAAATGATGTGATTATTGAAAGAGTTTATGAAAATAAATTCCTAGGTGTAATAATAGACCATAAAATCTGTTGGAAACCTCACATAAAACATGTCCAATCTAAACTCTCACGAAGCATTTCAGTCATGAGTAAAGTAAAGCACATCCTGGATAGAAAATCACTCTACATTCTCTACTGTTCACTAGTTTTACCATATTTAAATTACTGTGCTGAAGTCTGGGGAAACAATTATAAGTCTACACTACAACCACTTTTTATACTCCAAAAAAGGGCCATAAGGATAGTTCACATTGCAGGTTATCGTGATCACACTAACATATTGTTTCTGGAGTCAAAGACATTGAAGTTAAATGATCTTGTGGAATTTAAAACGGCACAATTAATGTATAAAGCAAAAAGTCATGCACTTCCAAGAAACATTCAAGAATTGTTCTTTGATAGGGAGGGGGGTTATAATCTGAGGGGAGAACACAATTTAAAGGTGCTAAACGTACGCACTACCATGAGAAAACACTGGATCTCAATATGTGGAGTGAAACTGTGGAACAGTCTAAATGTGGTGCTAAAGCAATGTCCAAACATGAGACAATTCAAACTGATGTATAAGGAAATTATGTTCACAAGGTACAGGGATGAGGAAGGGACTTGATATTCACGGGTGTTTAGATTTTTATTTTGTTTTCTATTTTATTTTATTTTATACATATAGTTTTTGTTTTTTGTTTTGCATATATATATATATTTTTATTTCTTTTCTTTTTTATGTTTAAAATAGTACACTCATTTGAGTAGTGGAAAAGGGGTAGGATTAAATAAGTGTATACTTCTTCCTACTCCTTTTCGAACATGCAGATTGAGTTGTTTTTCTTTTTTTGTTATTGTTTGTTGTATTCATTGCATGTTCGAAATAAAGACTTCAAATCAAATCAAGAAAAAATTTGACTGGCTAAATCTTGCGCCCAAAAGCCATATTCTTCGATTTTTCTACTCACCTCTCTCCGATGAGCATGACAGAAGTCATGAGCCGTGTGGATCAGCAGTCCGACCAGGCCAGCGGGAGCCACCACAAATCCACCGTGGCTGCACCATAAACCTGAAACATCCTGACTAGCCCCCCTGGTTACCCAGAGGTTTCTTTCTACCTGACTAGCCTCCTCCTAGAAAGTCAAAACATCCTTGTAAGTTATCTTGTCCTCTAACTCAACCTCGTGTGTGATAACCAAGACCTTACCTGCTCTGTCAGCACCTGTCACTTCCTTGGCAGCCTCATCTGCTCTTTTGTTTCCTCTGGTTATTTTGGACTCGTCTGACTGATGAGCAGCACACTTGATTATTGTAATCTGCTTTGGTTTCATAATTGCTTCTAACAAACTCTCAATCTGGCTACAATGTTTTATGGCGCTTCCATCTGCTTTCTTGAATCCTCTCCCTTTCCACACCATGCCAAATAAAAATGTGATTCCTTGTGCATATGCCGAGTCGGTATGAATATTCACAGTTTTGCCCTCTGCCATTTTACATGCTTCAGTTAGTGCGACTAATTCTGCTAGCTGAGCTGAGCAGGGTTGTTCTAAAGCTTCTGCCTTTTCTACCACAAACCCTTCGCCCTGTGACCTTACCACGGAGTAGCCTGCCTTTAGTCCCTCACCAACTCGATAACAAGAGCCGTCAGTCCATAGTTCCAGATCTGGACTGCTAAATGGGAAAGCCTGCAAGTCTGCTCTGAGTTTAGAGTACCTCTCGGCTTCGGCCACACAGTCGTGAGGTTCTCCATCCTCAGGCGTAGGGATGTCCGCTGCCGGGTTCGTTATGGAACACCTGACCAGTCACATCTTCCTGTTCCAAAAGCCTGTAATAATGTCTAATGCGAGGCATCGTTAGTGCATATTTACCGGACTCCAACAGACTCTTTAAGTCATGCCTCACCATGATATCCACTGGATATCCCATCATGATACTTGCGGCTTTCTCGTACATTGTATAGACTCTGGCCATTTCCCGGTAGCAGGGAGCCATCCCCATCTCGACTTCCGAGTAGGCAATGGAGTAGTACGCCATCGGCTGTGGTCGCGCCCCCACCCTGGTGTCCTGGGTCAACACCGCGCATGCCTGCTTCTGATCTGGAGAGGAAGAGACATATAATATGAATTTCTTGGTATAGTTAGGCAACGCCAAGGCCGGCGCTTCTAACAGTCAGGACTTGATTGTTTCAAACGCCCGTAAACCATCCTCAGTCCAAACCACTTTACTACTCAGCTTATCAATGCCCGCCTCTTTCTTCATGTCTCTTAAAGGTTTCACTATTTCAGTATAGTTTTCGACCCATGGAGAACTATACCTGGTAATACCCAAAAATCCCATCATTTGTCTTACCGTCACAGGTTTGGGAGCCTTCTTAATGGACACCAAATGTTCTTCCGAAATAGCCTGATGGCCCTGTGAAATTGTTTGTCCTAAATAAATCACTTTAGGTTTACAATATTGCAATTTCTTCAAAGACACTTTGTGGCCTTTTTCTGCCAATAGCTGCAACAGTTTCACGGAGTCGCGATGACATGTTGTCTGATCGTCTGCACACAGTATAAGATCATCCATGTACTGAATGACCCTAGAGGTCAATATTGTATCCAACCCGTCTAAGTCCTCCCTTAGGATCTTGTTAAATATGTGTGGCGAATGCTTTAGTCCCTGAGGGATCCTAGTATACTCATAATGCTCATTTGTATAGGTAAAACCAAAAAAATGCTGGCACTCCTTGCTCAAGGGTACACTAAAATATGCACTACACAAATCTATAACCGTAAAATATTCAGCTTGCGGTGGGATAAATGTCAATAGCGTATGGGGATCGGGGACATCCGCAGGATAGTCAAGTAAAACCTCGTTGACAGCCCTCAAATCGTGTACCAACCGGTACGAGGTGTCAGGTTTCTCCACGGGTAGCAACGGCGTGTTGCTCTGGGGATTAGTTGTTTTCTGTAGGACTCCTGCTTTCAAAAGCCCTTTGATTTGTGGCTCGATCCCAGCCACCGCTTTCTCCTTCAGTGGGTACTGATTTTTCCAAGGCAGGGTGGCTCCCGGTCTAAGCTCCACTCTCACAGGTTGAGCGGACTTGATTAATCCAATGTCAGTGCTGTTTTTGACCATAGCTCATCTGGCACTGCCTCCATCATGTCCTCCTGGAGGCTCAACGTTTTAGGGAATTCTCTCATTGTCTCTTGAGATAATTGCACAGTTTGGGGACGACCCATCCCTGTGCCTTGGACCATGATCTTAATAAACCTTTAATCTGCTCAAATTTAATTCCTTCCGCTTTTTTTTCATCATCTCGCCAATGTGCTGCTGATCGCACGAGTTGGTTACCTTTAAAGTCACATGGGGAACACTATCCGCAATCTCGTGTTCTTTTTGCAGATATTCGCTCCGTGCAATACGTAGCGCTGCTCCTTGCGGACCCAATATGATATTGGTGGCATTAAGCTGTACTTTGTCTGGTTGCACACTCAGCCACTCCTTAGCCTGTGACGAGTCTGCATCTTTATGGTATTGCAGAGTGCAATGGTATGGTGTCTTTGGGTCACTTGCTTCAGGCATGTTGGCGGTGATAAATGTCTCCCATTCCAAGGCTGAACCAAGCAAATCGTGGTCCAGTCCCCCTAGACAATAGATTTCCGGTGGTCGGCTATCGATTCTTTGCACCATCTGATAGTAGCGGTCCTCTCGTACATTTATCACACAACCATCCGCCGTACATTTAATATCCATTCCCAGTAAACCCAGCCCGTCTCGGCCAAGTAAGTTAATGGGTGAACGTTCCGAGACCAGTACGGGAAGAGTCGCTTCCCTGCCTCGATATCTCAGGGTCACAGGGTCGGTCACAGGCGTCAGCTGTTTTACTCCCTCAAATCCAATTGTCCGTACGTATCGACCGGACATGGTTAGGTGCGTCGCGTCTTGGGGTTGCACTACCGTATAGGCCGCTCCGGTGTCTGCCATCATCTCGACAGATTTGTCATTCACCGATACGCGCACAATAGGCTCCTCCCTCAAAGACGACACTGACAGCTGACACCTCCCCATTGGACTCTCTGGGCCTCTTCAGAGTGATTCGTCCGGCCCTCTTGATGGGTTCACCGGGCCATAGTTTTCATTCAGGTTCTGCTCTTGGTTTGGTCCTTGGTTTCCATTTTGGGTCTGGCCTTGGTTTCCATTCTGGGTCTGGCCTTGGTTTGAGCCTTGGTTCCGCCAATTTCCACCTCTTCTGTTCCCCCATCGAGGGCCTCCTCCTCTGGATTGATAGTCCTGATCACAGTCTCTAGATGTATGTCCGAGGTTCCCGCATGGCCAATACTCAATTGACCGAGCTTTGGATCCATTCGCGCTCCCTCTTCTGTTTCCACCTTGTCCCTGTGACTGCCAGGGTGTTCCCCTTGGATTTTGTTGTTGTTCTGGCGCAGGACCCCCCTGTGTCCCCAACTGGGCCCGTCTCTGGTCATTTGGTTCCCCGTTAGAGCCTGTCTCCCCTCTTGGTTGTACGGACTGGACTAGGGCTTGGAGGTATTCCACTACCTTCCCTGTCTCGGTTGGCTGTTGATACAGGATCCTTCGGTGTTCGGCCGCATCCTTATCCTTTACCTTTTGTTCCCTCTTCCGATATAGGTCAACTTGATGAGCCACGTTGTCGGTATAATAGTTTAAGGGGAGGCTTGACAGAGACACCACCTCAGCCAGTCTTTGTCTCACCTCCATGGGGAGGCCGTCTTCAATCTTCCCTCTTAGTACGGCTTCCCCCAGGGGGTCCCGCTCTAGATCCTGGCCAGTGGTATCCCTCCAGGCGGCGTAGGCTTTTGCCACATACTGCCTAGGGTGGGTGTCCCCCAGGGTACCAATGTGGATTTGGTCTGGGTGCATCTTGGTCGGGTAGGTTTCTCGGAGGGCCATCCACAGTACTCCCCTGTACCGTGCGAACAGGTCCGCATCCTGCGCTCCAGTCCCTGCATGGTCTCCCATGACAGCCTTCTCCAGTATCATTTCCATGGCCACGCGTCCCATCATATTTGACAATATTCGTTTCACATCCCCCATCGCCATCTCTTGGCCGATCATTACAGTAGAAGCCCTTAGAAGTCAGGCATTTACTGCTACTCTGCCACTACTTCACCACTCTGATTTTGTGACTCCTATTGTTCTCGACCGGGCCAGATTTCACACCTCCACGGCTGGGGAGATTTTCATCTTACATTTTTATTCGTCCCAAATGTCCCAGCCCCATCCGATTTCTTAGATTTTTTCACTGTTTATTTATCATGCATTGCAACACTAATATATGGTCAGTACGCCAAGTCAGACTGCCCATATAAAAATTATCTTGGGGGTCTGAGGGCAGTAGCCCCCGACCCCCTCCCTGGGGAAGCACTTAAATTAAGTACCAGCCCCCGAAAATTAACACCTGAGTGAGTTCTAAAGTGACATTGGAGTGGTAGATGAGTGGCAGTGGGGACGTGATTCTCGAGGGCTTCTACTGTAGTTCCTCCAACTTGGCAATCCACGGATTGGCCCCATTCTGGAGGGGCGGCAATTTCTCTGATACTTGGGTCATGTCGGACGCCTTCCAGGGGTGATATTCCAAGTCCTGTCCTCTTATTATCACGGGAGCTATTTTGACGGGGGCCTGTTTGTGGGGTTGAAGACTTTTCGTCTGTGATCTGGTCACCATTCCTTTCCTCACGTCCTCTTCCATCTTGTCGAGGGCCTTTTTCCGCTCTACTTTTTCTTCTTCCAGGTCCTGTCATTTTCTCTCAACCTTTTCCCATATCTCCATCACCTGTTTATAATCCTTCGTATCTTTGCTCTCTGCGTTGTTTGGGTTATTTACCCGCACTGCTATTTCAGCATTGTCATTTTTCAATTCCAAGAGCTGCTGGTCTATTTTTACCAAATCGTCCCTTATCCTTACCATCTCCTGGACAAGTTCAACACCCTGTGAGGAAGAGATTTTTAAATCAGATTCCTTACCTCTTAGTGCCCTTTCGGATTTTCCCTCTCAACTTCCCGTTCCTGTTGGTGTCTTCGTTCTCGTGGATGTTTCGTTTTTCTCTATCTGCGTCCACTCTGCTGGCGTGTTGCCAACCGGTGAATTGTTTCTTGTTCCATGCCGGCTGGAATCACTAGAGGGGGAGCGACCTCTTCTATACTCGCTCTGGCAGTAATACGAGTCTGGGGTGGGGCTGTATTTTTCCATTATCCTTTCCCACTTTTTTCGTGCAACCATCTCCTCATATTTGCTTTGTCCTTCCACATCAGCCGTACGGATCTTCCTGACTGCTTCCGAAATATATCCAGTCTTTTCCCCTTGACGCTGTGGGGGCACATATTCCCTCTCAGAATGAGTCAAGTCTTGAGTCCCTTGTACCCCCCTAACACCCTCCATTTCTCTGAATGTCTCAGGTGTCAGGTGAATTTCTGTTCTCGCTTGTCCAGACTCTTTATTCCCCCGATCGTCTGTTAAATTGTAAGGGCTGCTCATTTGTATTACAGGCAGAATAGGGTACACTTGTTCCCCATTCCTAATGGTATATGGTGGGGGTGCTAGAGCTCCCTCAACTCTTACCTGCTCTACTCTTGGGTGGGACACTGGGGTGAGTGAGGCTATCTGAGCTGCACTTTGGGCGATGACAGTTGTTGTGTTAAGGGCCAGGGGAGTTATGGTGACCGGGGCTACCTCCTCTCTTGGCTTGGCCGCTTCATTGACAGTTGCACTGCCCTTCTGGTCACTATTTCTCCTCTCGGCCTCCTGTGCGAAGGATTCTAACATCGTAGTTTCTTGCAGACTTTTCTTTACCCTTGCCTTTTTATTCCCCCGGTGTTTGTATGTCTTAATTAGCACTCTTATCTCAGCTATTACCTCCAAATCAAAAGAACCTTCGATGGGCCAAGGGTTTGTAAGATGTCCCCATCTTTTGTTCCATTTTGTCGATATTCTATCGATTTTCTCCAAATAATATGGGTTATTTTTTGTGTACGGGTGACCGTTGGCGATAATCTGTACTGGACTCTCTGCTATCCAACCAATTAGGGTCGACCTGTCTGAGTGGGTTGCGGCTTCCATTTTCCTATATGAGATCTTATTTCCCATTTACTAGAGCTCCCCTTTCCTTTTGATTTTGTAACAATGGCAGCAGGCAAAGAAGTGTTTTCTGTATTCCCTGTCTAAATGTAGGTGTCTATGCTTTTTGTGACTGACTCCTACTTGGACAGCCAATAGTGGCACTGTAGGCCCTACCTATTCTCTTCTTTCCCTTTTTCCACCTGAAATTCCTATTCTTACCTGATTTGTGGTGTTCCGCGTGCCCAATAGAACTGCTGGAGATCAGAGCACACAATGACAACAGTTCTTGTTAATTTATCAACTGGACTTGCACTTTACTCTGTCTTTACATTAAAATTTCTGAGAGGTTCTTTTCATTAACTGTATGAGTATCTTTTTACTTCCTTCATACCATTTTTAAAACGAGATATTTGTAATTGATACATGTGTTTGATGTCGCCAGTTTCTACTCCCTGATTTTCTTCCCGTTCGATCTCCGTCAACACACTGGGTTCCTATTTTTGTCCAATCCCGGCTCTCCACTAATGCTCCTTTGATTCCACTCCAATTCTGATATTCCTCGGGAAACAAAAACATCTTGATTAGTGCTTCACCCTTTTTTCATTACATTTACATTCTTTCATATTTCTCCATTATTCAGTACCAATCCCCCCAGGGGACACTCGTCATCCAGACTCGTGTCCACTAGAGATAATCTAAAGAATGCATCGGACACCGCGTCCTGCGCGCCGCGAGGTGCCAGCCCCTGATATCTGAAGAGTCCATAACAGACCCTCCACAGAGGTCAGAACGCACCCCACCACAGGTACAAAGCAGTCAGCATCCAAGCACCTTACCCCACCATTCAAGCTATCATCCCCAGGATCCAGTGCCCTGCCGGACGGCCATGCATAACGGACCGGACCCAACACCGAACCCTGGGTACACAGCTCCACACAATACAGTCATCACTCACGTACCTACTATGGGAAAAAACAAAATTGCATACACATCCATACAACCAACGTTAATGTACAACCTGTTCAGGCACGTCCCCTACCCCATACCCTTTCGCACACCCCGGCCTTACCGTCCCCCAACCCAGAATGTCCACCACCCAGATCAGAGAACAGCCGCCAGAGCGTACTCCTGGTAACTCGGCATCAACGGGACGCCCACACCTGCCCGGCCCCCCTCCGCATCATCCCTCACTATCATCATAGCAAACGCAGGTGCAGCCAAGCAGTGTGACCTCTCAATCGCAGGACCAGCTGTGCAGAGAGTCCTGAACATATACATAAAACATACCCTGATCACAGCCACACAGACAACTACAACTGCAAACATCACCACGGCATAAAGCAGATATTTAACAACAGACCATCCCACATAGCCCAGTTGTCCATGATCCCAATCATCCCACGAGTCCTCCCGAGGGTCATGCATATCCCTAGCAATGTTCTTCAAATGCTCAATTATGGCTGGCAAACCCACTTCATCATTGGCTGGTATGAATGTGCAGCACTCCTGACCAATCAATGCACACGTGCCCCCCGACGCCGCCAATAGGAAGTCCATACCTGCTCTCGTCTGCATCTCCATCAGTCGTAAGGACCGTAACTCCTGAGTCTCCAGGCTCAAGCCCCTCGCTGTCGTGGTAGCCATGTCCTCAAATATTTTTGCCAAATGATCTAGTTCTCCCATGTTTGCATATGCCCCATACCAGGGAAACGCCACCCTAAAAAAATGGTCCGCATCCCGTGTCTTCCTTGTCCTGGGAAGCGCTGGCAAAACATCAGACACCCTCATAGCTGGTACTAAGTAACCCAACGCACATCTTCCCCTTCAGTCAATCGGCAGCGAGGCATACGCAAATTCACCACAAATCCAAAACGCCCCAGGCGGAGCTGGCGCCTCCGAATCCTTGCCCCAGACCCCATTATCCCCCAGGCAGCCGTCCAAGTACCCCACGACCTTACCATTCGATTTACCCTCTACACACTTCTCAAACCCTGCCGACCTATATGCTATTGGAATGGGGCCAACATCTAACAGCCCACTTATCTTCATCACATTCTTCGTTAACCCCTGCCCCAGATATCTCTCAATCCTTTCCGATCCCACCCCGTTACACAGGTCAGGGGTAGGCAAATCCCTTAACACGTTGGCATG
The DNA here is from genome assembly GCF_963971535.1 of Notolepis coatsorum. Taxonomy (NCBI): domain Eukaryota; kingdom Metazoa; phylum Chordata; class Actinopteri; order Aulopiformes; family Paralepididae; genus Notolepis; species Notolepis coatsorum. Next base: position 59,075,245 of record NC_140175.1, on the reverse strand, counting down.
ACACTTAGTTATAGGGTGTGCTATCAGAGGAAGGCCCGCGGCGGCCGCCTGTGGGGACAGGCTGCACACATAGCAATCTGATTTATTAGCTACCTTCGCCACCGCCCTCGCCATCCTCAGAAAGATATTACCGTGACGGTCTGGCAGCGACCGTTTACCCACTACCACTACCTCTGGCAGCTCAGGCTGCCGGAGTGGAACATACAGCACCACGCTAGCCAATATATACAACCAAACCATTGATATAGCACACCCCAAAAGCACCCGCCTACTACATTCACTCAAACCAGGAACCATGTTGAGTGTTCCGTCCTCCTCCGCGTTCCTCCTTCACCGGCACGTGTCCTAATATGTCCTGCAACCCCCACAAACAACAACATGTCTTTTTAACAACACGCCCCACAGCCAACAGCCTACTGAAGTGAGGACCCCAATTTAAAACAGAGAGGCAGGACGTACCGGAACCCCTGAAGGGTAGGAGAGAGGGCGTAACGGAACTAAAGGGAAGCCAAGAGAGGAAAGGGCTAGGGGGGGTAAGTGTAGGGGAGACTAGGGAGGGAGAGGCTAGGGCTATGGAAAGAGGGAGGTCAGGGCAGGAGATAGAGGCAGGTTTAGGGGAGGTCGGGTAGGCTTAAGGGACTAGGGTAGGTCAGGGTAGGTTAAAGGATTAGGGTAGGCTTGGGTAGGTTCATGGGAAGCTAGGGAAGGTCAAGGGATTTAGGAGAGGGACAGGTTCCTTGGGACCTACAGATGTGAGGGGCGGGGGGAAAAGTGGGAAGAGCGGTGGGTCTGGCCTTAATACAGCTCAAAAAGACATAACACGTGATTCCCACCTGTTCCATAACCACTTCATGCTTTCAACAACAGACCCTCCACCCCTGCCACTTGTACAAAACCAAAAACAAGCCCCACGAGAGATAGCGGGAGAGAGAAAGGGGGGAGAGTGTGGGAGGAAGGAAGAGAGAGAGAGAGGGGATGGTGAGGGAGGGAGAGAGAGGGCGGAGGGAGGGAGGGAGGGACAGAGAGAGAGGGGGGGGAGAGTAGGTGGTGAGAGAGAGAGAGAGAGGGTGGGGAAGGGAGGGAGGGAGAGGGGGTGGTGAGGGAGGGAGGGAGAGTTGAGAGAGAGAGGGAGGGTGGAGGGAGGGAGGAAGGGAGAGAGGGAGGGAGAGAGAGGGGGGGAAGAGAGTAGGTGGAGAGAGGGTGGAAGGAGGGAGGAAGGGAGAGAGGGAGGGAGAGAGAGAGGGGGGGGGGAAGAGAGTAGGTGGAGAGAGAGAGAGAGGGTGGAGGGAGGGAGAAAGGGAGAGAGGGAGGGAGAGAGAGAGAGGGGGGGAAGAGAGTAGGTTGAGAGAGAGAGAGAGGGTGGAGGGAGGGAGGAAGGGAGAGAGGGGGGGTGAGGGAGGGAGAGTTGAGAGAGAGAGAGAGAGGGAGGGTGGAGGGAGGGAGGAAGGGAGAGAGGGAGGGAGAGAGAGAGGGGGGGGGAGAGAGTAGGTGGAGAGAGGGTGGAGGGAGGGAGGAAGGGAGAGAGGGAGGGAGAGAGAGAGGGGGGAGAGAGTAGGTGGAGAGAGAGAGGGTGGAGGGAGGGAGGAAGGGAGAAAGGGAGGGAGAGAGAGAGAGGGGGGGAAGAGAGTAGGTGGAGAGAGAGAGAGAGAGAGAGAGGGTGGAGGGAGGGAGGGAGGAAGGGAGAGAGGGGGGGGAAGAGAGTAGGTGGAGAGAGAGAGAGAGAGAGAGAGAGAGAGAGAGGGTGGAGGGAGGGAGAGAGACAGAGAACAAAGGAATAGGGGGGGGGTCCTAAAAGAGAGACATATGAACACGTCCGTGGCTTTCAGAACATCACCACTGCCTATTAATCTAATCATACCACCAACGTAATAAAGTCACAAACGACATCACAACGTGAAGAAACGTACTGCACCAGCAGAGATAAATACCTCCTGTATCTACCCCAGGACGGGAGTCCAAACCATGCCTCCACCGCCCCCTAGCGCAGTTCCAACCACATCGCTTTGAAAAAATGAATCCCTTACAATGGACACCCCTCGCCCCATCTAAGATGGCGACCACGGCGCTCCACCCAAGATGGCAGCGCACCGCGAGACATCCAGAGAATCCCATCCTGCCACGCCGACAGCAGGACTGGAGCCCGAGATATGACTCTGGCGCTACCTAGTGTACTTTTAACCACATACCACCCACTCTGCTCGCTCGCTCCACACACCACACATATCGTCCTTTCAGACCAACGCGCATGCGCGAGTCATTCACACGGCCTACCAACCAGTCTAACCATTATTACATTAGTCACTTTCATACTGCAGCTCACACCACGCATCCAACATTAATACTAACATTAGTCAATACTGCAATTCACACGACGCATTCAACATTGATGATAACTCAGTTACACTGCAATATCACCCCATTCACAACATACAGTATTGAATAATCCTAGTAGCAAGGCACGTCTACGCCACGACGCCAGCGGCCTACAATGTTACACGCAGCTAGTTAGCCGCTTTAGCCACGACGATAGCGGCCTTCAACGCTGAACACCTCCCGTTAGAATATTAGCACGCAGCTAGTTAGCCGCTCTAGCCACGACGTTAGCGGCCTAATACACTCCTAATAGCATACTAGCATGCAGCCAGCTAGCCGCGAGCCACGACGAGCGGAACATATAGCACGCAGCTAGTTAGCCGCTAAGCTACGACGAGTGGCCTAATACACTCCTAATAGCATACTAGCATGCAGCTAGCCAGCCGCGAGCCATGACGAGCGGAACATATAGCACGCAGCTAGTTAGCCGTTAAGCTACGACGAGCGGCCTATAATGTCGAAGCAACTTTAATCCCAACATAAGCGCTAGTGTACAGATTTAATCAACAAAAATAAAAACATTATAACATACATAGGTCATCTCAAACACTAGCTTGACCCCACCGCCATTGTTTTAGCAGTGCACAGGACGACTTCCGGGTCAAACTCTCCACTCCATTCGATCCCTTATTTTATTAATCAATGACCTTAATCGTGCCGAATTCAAAAAATTTAAAGTACCGTACACATCCCCGTAGCCCCATGATACTTCCGATCGACTTCATACACTCGAAACCACGCCGCCCCGTCCCTGGTTTACCTCGGACGCCCCCACGGCTAATGTAGCAGCTAATGCCTGCTGCGTTCCAAGGGCCCCCGAGAAAACGGCATTAGCTATTACATTTCCCCACGGCTGTTGGTCATTAAAATTTCATAATAATACAACAATAACCTCTTATGTTTTGTCAGTCATTCCTAACCTCTAACAGACTCTCAAACATACATATTAGTGCAACACATTACCTTAGATACAATACAAACATCCATTCAAATTCACATCTTATGTTACTTTTTTCAATAGCTCCCGTGCGCCCATTTTCACCGCGATTAAGAGCAATAGTTCACTATAAATGTACTGAATGTTTAGTTTACAAACAGCACATTGAAACGAATCGTTATTAAGTACTCCTGTTCACCTCTTTGCCGCGACAGACGTGTACCGAAATATGCCCCTTAGTCAAACACGTCCTGAATCGGATTTCCGCCGACTATCGTTTTTTGTAATCAATCAATCTCACTTGATTTGACAAACGATGTCAACCTCTTCCTAATCCATTTGACCGACCCTCAACACGGATCGATCTTCATTCAGTTCGGCTGATATTGCCCAGAGAGCCTACTTCTCTGTTGATTTGAAACGGTGAGCGGTCAGCCTGGTACAATATTTTCAAAAACCTACGTGCTGCTCCGGTAGACCTCTCTTTACATATTTCTTCCACGTTATATAGCTTGCGACCCGTAACGCCCATTATCATATCGACTCCCTCCATACACACATCTTCTGATTACGTCACCCGAACAGTGTTGGATTTAGAGTATTAACGACACAACGTCCCGCCGATAGTTCAGATCCCCGCTTGTCGCCGTTTGAGAGACGGCCCCAAGCGGAGATCTGCTTCACCCAGCAAGCGTAGACCCACAATACACCCACTTGTTCAGACACGAAAAAAAAATAAAACTCATCTGTGCACGTTCCCGGAAAAAACGACTTAGGTCTGTCCATTAAACGGGATACACTCCACCGGACCCTCTTGACACCAGACTACTGAGACCACGATCAATAGCCATTTCATCTTAGTGCAGCCCGGCACTTAAATTTGCGAGAAGCGTACTAAAAACGTCCCCGCTGGCCGATTGAACTAATCAATATGCTAACTGCGCCATTACGCACCCCCAACGCCCCACTATATCCCTCCCCGAGAGAAATTTTTGAGGTAATCACATCTATCAACCCCAGTTCGAACAGAACGCCCTCCGTGTTCAGTCATCACGGCTCGTGTCCACTCACCTATTTTCAGGATCCTGTCGTGTCGAATCTCTCCGGCAGCCGATCGATCCTGATGTCCAGTGCTTATTCAGCCGTAAAAAAATCAAAATCAACAGCGCTTCACGTTCAAGGGTCGACGGCACCACTTTGAAGTACACAAGGGGTCTATAATTCTGTTCTGATATCCAGAACCAAACTCTGCGTTGTGTCTATCCGTTCTAATCTTCCCTTGTACTTTCAAAAGGCCAAAAAATTGCCTTGTTGACGGCAGAGAGACGGCGGGTGAAATGAGGAGGCAGAGAATTTTGCTAAAGTTCACTTTTTATTCAAGCAAAAGTGAAATAACAAAAGGCTTGAATGGATTCAAAAACGTGCAATGAACCAGATAGATTCCCGAGACTGTGCCCTCAGACCTCTGGTTCAGACTAAATTCAATACAATTAAAAGCATCTCTCGGCTCCTCACTGTCCGTTGGTTTCCGTCTCGCTCAACTTGGTTCACGTCCAGTAGGGGAAAAAACATGCGTCTGTTCGTTTGTGTTGTTCCGTGTTGTTCTGCGCTCTCTCTCTAAAACGCTAGCTTTAAAGCTTAACTCCTCCCCTAGTATTACGTCAGGAGGGGCGGACCTTTTTAGAAGAGAGAGCTTCTGATTGGATGGGACGGTGTAGCGGCCGTTTTGAAGCTCGCCTACCCTTCTGATTGGATGAGACTGGGTAGCGGCCGTTTTGAAGCTCGCCTACACCAGATATCCCCTTGTAAGGGCATATCTGCTGGCTTTTAATAGCCTGAATCTTGGTTTTAGAGAATTCTTCAGTTTTCACGTTTTAACTGTATCTGGCAAATTAGATTTATCAAGTTATCAATCAAAAGTAAGGTTTATTTTGCTTAAACCTCTAATTTAGTCTTTCTACTAGGCAGTTTTACTTTAATCTTTCTGCTAGGCAGTTACCCTTTAGTCTTTCTGCTTTAGGCAGTTACACATAACCTTTATATCTTGCTTAATGGCTTAATTTAATCTTAATTTAATCCGTTTAGTATTGTAAACAGATTAATTGCTAATCCTTTGACTTGGTAAACCTAAATAACTGTTTTTACTATATTTTCACCAAATTCAGCGTTATTTTTATCAGATTGGCTTGTAGCTGTCTCCTCATGCAAAAAAGGGAGCGGCTTGTTCCTTTGATCAAATTGGCTTTTCACAGCTGTCTCCTGAGGCCAAAATAGAAGCGGCTAGTTCCTTTGAAGCTGAGGGACTTTGTCACCAACCCCCAATGTTAGGTGACTGTCTATAGCCAGACACTGCCTGCAGGGAAGTAACACTAGGGCGTTTCACTTGTTAGAGTAAACATCCCCTTTGTTACTTCACCTCAGCCAGTATCGGTCTTGGGGGGGGTTGCTGCCTGCTATGCTATTTCTAGTCAATTTCTGCATAGGTGATATCACTAAAGTGGTGTGGTGCACTGTTACCATGTTTAGTGACGACCTGTAGCGGACGGTAGACCTGTACATTATACATTTGAGCTTGGGAAAATCCACTACATTGGTAACACTGGACTCAGCTAAGGAGGACTGGACTGCCTTGTATTCCGTTGGCTTGTTTGTTGACAACTCTCTCTCTCTCCGTTCCTCCCCGAGTTGGATCTTCGAGTAGCTGCAGAGCCGCAGAGTCAGAGGCGCAACGCCACTGTGCCGTCTCTGCACCGAGACGAGCTGCAGAGCCGCAGGCTACTCTGCCAAGAACATTCCCCACTTGTGCTTTTTGTTGTTTCTTCTATTCCTTGTTATTTTGGAAAGAAATACGCCCTGGTTTTTGGCTAACTCTGAACTACCTGTCTGTGCCGTGCTGTTGGGGTTGGTAACAAACCATAACATAATAGCCTTAACTATTCAGGTCCTTATAACTTAAATAGGTACGTATCTGAAACCTGGGTTACAGACACATGACGTGCACTCAGGACGAAGACCACATACACACTGGACTATTGGGGGACTAATAAAACACTAGGATAAGGGAGGAGGGGGGGCTTCTCTGCTTTGACTTCTGCTGGACACTGCTGCACTGACTGGACTCCACGGACGAGACTGCTGGACACTGACTGGACATACGGACTGGACTGACGGGACAATGACTTGACTTAATTTTCTTTTATACACGACCGGCTGGTTGTAGCAACTAGATTTCAATTGTGCCTTGCTATATTCACTTTTTATAATACTTTGCTTATTCACTTTTTATAATACTTTGCTTGTTCACCTTTTTATAATAAATACAATCAAAAGTGTTTCATCTCTTTTATCTTTAAATATCTTATTACAACTTTCACGTATCCAAGTTTAAAACGTGACAGTTCTCACTGATATCGGAAGTATTACTGGCTAGCATAGCCAGTTTAACCAACCCTGAACAAAACACCGATGCGACTTGGTAGCACTGGTGCTCCCAACTTCAAAAAGTTGGGAGCACCAGCAAAAATTTAGGAGCACCCATCAAAATGTAAGGAGCACCAACAATATATATGTAATACATTTTTTTTATTGATAAAAAAAATGACAATATAACAGGACGGTAATGCAGTAAAACAGTGAAAGTAGCCTTAAACTGTATAGTGTAGACCTAGTAGTGTAGCCATAGTGTAGACTAGGCATGTGCCGGTATGACATTTTGAGGGTACGATAACCTTGGGCAAAAATACCACGGTTTCATTAAAAAATCCCGCATTGAACAAAACGTCTTTTATTACATTGCACAATAAGCTTTTCTGTAAGTATTATTTATGAATGTGTGAAGACTGTCTGTACACACACTGTCTGTACACACAGGGAAATGTCTGACCACTTTCAAACTAAGTACAGAATATAAAATGCTTCCAAATAAACGTTCATGATTATGAATATGTAGTCTACAGTACATGTCAAAAGAACAATACATTTTGCTAATGTAATCTACTTGCACAGATGTATGTTATATAGCCTAGTAATATTCTTACTGGATTAAACTTTGGATTCATCTTTTGTGGTGGCTCAACATAATTCACACACGGAACTATGTGTTGGGGATAAGGGTTCCGCACGAACCATATTCGTTGTTACATTGCTGTCAGCAAACTAGCTCGACATCAACAGAGTGTTGACGTTGATGTTTAATACATTTTAGCGCTGTCTATCCTATCCTTCGGCACTACACTTTCATGATTATGAATATGTAACGAAACATACAGTAGGCCAATCTCGCTAACGTTATTCAAACGAAATCAATTGGCAACATATCACCGTACTACTAACTAGCTAGCTGGCTAACGTCAAAAGGTTACGTTATTTATATTTGACATTCGCTATTTATGGGTGGAAATTCTAGCACACTAGATCAGTCACATTAAACTTTCTTTTTGTATAGCTTATAGGGGTGGGCGTGAGTAATCGATGGCTATGAGAAAGCTCAATCTTTCAGCCAACAAACGCCAGCTACTGCACTATGAACTGCCAGCCAGCTAGCTGGCTACCCAAATCCACAACAATCTCAGCCAATGACGTTGATTTGTACAGTTAGTTAGCTCCACTCCATTGCGAATTAAAAGGTAGCCAGCCAGCACAGCCCGTATTAGCTAGCTACAGTTGCTAGGTAGCCAACGGAAGAACGGTAGCTAGCTAACGTTAGCCAACAGCTGCAAAAACAAACACCAATGATGTTAAAAATCGGCTAAATTCAGATTCCGGTTTTCTCTCCATACTCATCCTCCTCAACCTCAGCGCTGCTTTTGACACCATTGATCACAACATCCTACTCTCCCATTTAGAACACACAGTTGGCATCACAGGCTCAGCTCTCCACCTATTTCACTCCTATCTATCAGACAGACAGCAATTCACTACCATGGACAGTCATACCTCAACTTCTTTCCCTGTTACATCTGGTGTCCCTCAAGGCTGTCCTTGGTCCCATACTATTCTCCCTCTATATGTTACCCCTCTGCCACATTTTCAGAACACATGTTCTTCAATACCACTGCTACGCCGATGACACACAGTTATACATTTACTCCCCTCCCGACACCACTGCTGCTACTATTGCCCTCTCCTCCTGCCTCTCTGAAATAAAAATCTGGATGAACCACAACCTTCTCCAACTCAATAGCACTAAAACTGAATTCCTTGTAATGGGCACACCTCACTTTCTCCGTAAAAACCCTGACTGCTCCATATCCATCAACAACCACTCTATCCTCCCCTCCCCCACAGTGAAAAACGTAGGTGTTCTTTTTGACCACAAACTATCATTCGAACCACACATCAACAACATCACCAAGACATGCTACTTTCACCTCAGGAACATTTCACGCATTAGACCACTACTGTCCCCCTCCGACAATGAAAAGCTGGTTCATGCCCTCATTTTCTCCCGTCTAGATTATTGTAATGCATACTCATTGGCTCAACATCGAAATCCCTCCATAAACTTCAACTAATTCAGAACACCTCAGCCCGCATCATCACCCGCTGCCCCAAATTCTCCCACATCACACCTGTCTGTTACGAATGCGCTTAGGTGGCATGGTTATTGGAACCCAGTTGCAGAAGAAACACGAGAGCTTGAATAGAGCAGGCAGGAAACGGCAGTGTGATAATAAACAAGGTTTAGTCAAAAGACAGAAAACACAAGAAACATGACTGACATGAAACAATGACCCAGCAAGTGTATGCTGGGCCCACAACACCTAAATACAAACACTAATTAGAGACAGAGGGTGATTGTTAACAGGACACAGGTGTGGTAAACAGAACTAACAGAAGACTGAACACACAGGGGAATAACTAAAGCAAATGTACAAACTGAGACACACAAGACTAAAACACATTTACAAAACACAGACAGTAGGGACACAAGTCTAACACAGTGGAAATGATACAGACAACAAAGACAACAAATATACAAAACATAAATGGAGGCAAATAATGTTACACAAGTGAGTGAGCTGATGCCAGAGCTGCCTCATCTGGATCAGTCCACCAGGTGGCAGTGTTGTATTGTGCAGTGGTGTATTGTTATTGAAAGGGGGTATGAATCATAGGAGATTGACCTGTGAGCCATCCACTCCATAACCCACCCTTCTCTCAATCCCCCTCCTCACCCGCTACTTTACTTTCTCCCCTCTCTGCCCCCCCCCCCTTTCCCTTGTCATGTGTATTCGTTGTTGTCCTTCATTGTCCTTAGTTGTAATTTGTTTGTCAATGTCTAGTCTGAGTTCCCCCCCTCCAAGAGGGCAATTAAATATATTTTTTTAATTTATTTTTTTATTTTACTACACTTTATATTTAATTTTGTACTGTAAATAGTTCAAACGTATAATAAATAATAAAGTTGTCCCCCGAAGAGGGGGGGTGGATGGAGTGCTCTCAAAAAAGGGCCGGGAAAAAAGCAAAAAAATAAATAAAAAAAGGGGGTATGAAGGGAAGTTGTGAAGGTCCGAATCCTGGACCAGTCGAACCGGGGGGAGGGTTGCCGTCTGGTCCAGCAGGACCGGGGGAAGCGTTACAGTATCCCCCCTCAATGGACGACTCCCAGGCGGCCAGCCAGGCCTTCCAGGAACGGGCAGGGTGGGAGGGTGGGACGCAGCGCCGGCGAAGAGGGGTTGGGGGAAGGAGGGTCGAGGAACGGGACCCGTGGGAACTGGGCCGGGGGGAGGGGGTCGATGAGGGAGACGAGGAGGGCTGGAGCAGGGGAGGGAGGAGGGTAGAGGCGATGGCTCAGGAGTGGGACCTGGGGCTGGGGTCTCCTTGGCGGCAGGACCCACTGCCGAACCCCGAACCGGAGGCTCCCCAACGGCAGGACCCGGCACAGGACCCGGTGACGGACCCCAGACTGGGGTCACTCCGGCAGTGGGGTCCGGCGTCGCTCTCCAGGCATCCCATGGTGAAGGCTCATCTCCCGGAGCCTCCCAGGGAGGAGGAGACCCCGACCAGGGTGACGAGGAGGACCTGTGGTCCCGGGAACCCCATATTCCCCTGGGACTGTGGCGCCAGGTTCCGTGCCCCTTCCCGGACGCTCCCCTGCAGACCAGGCGACTCCCCACCCAGGGATCCGGAACAGGAGCGGGAGCGGTGATGGCACTCATCCTCGTAGCGCCCAGCGACATCGGCGCCGCTGGATTGGCAACTCCGCTCCATGGTGCCAGACCCCGAGCGGCAGCTTGGTCTGCACCCACGACCGTAGCCCCCAAAATGTAACATGCGTCGCTCACCCCGTCTCCGCTCCCATCTGCTGGGTTCCTGTTTGGCTGGGTCATTCTGTTACGAATGCGCTTAGGTGGCATGGTGATTGGAACCCAATTGCAACCTGGGTTCCATCCTAGAGGCAAATCTTTCCTGTGACAAAATGGCATCCAATGTAATCGAAAAAGTCAACCAACAAACTAGTTTCTTGTACTGGATCTCCTCTCTGGTAAACAAGACCACCCTGAAGACTCTGGCAGGAGCACTCATTCAAGGGTACTATGAATATGCTTGCACCTCATGGTACCAAAGCACCTCAAAGGCGCTAAAAACTAAATTAGAAACATCACCAAACAAACTGGTCAGACTACTGCTTGACCTTACTCCTAGAACCCACCTCACCCCTGCCAACTTTGACAACCTAGGATGGCTTAGAGTAGACGGCAGAGTACAGCAACTTGCAATGGGCCTGGTCTACAACAGGGTTTCCCATTAATGACCTAGACGGCCTGCGGCCCGCCATATTAGTCCGGCCACAGTTGTATAATGAACAAATTTTTTTTTTTTTTTTTACGATTTTTTTTAATATAAAGTTTGCCAATAAGGATGTATCAGTAGTATTGGCAGTGGTAGTAGTCGTAATAGTAATCCACTATATTTTTTTATTTTCTAAAAAATAAACACTTTTGCTTCATTTCTTTGATGGCTCAAATGTATGCTCTAGTACAGGGGTTCCCAAACTTTTCAGGCCGCGACCCCCAAATAACAGTGTCAGAGACCGTGACCCCCACTATTATAGGAGGTAAAAAATTAAAATAAAAAAAATTATAATATATATATATTTTTTTTTTTTATAAATGGAAATGTATGGTTGAAACATGCAAACGTTCAAACGCACACATACTAATAAGCATTGGAGGCTTTTAACCAGGGCCGGACTGGGGACATCATTCAGGTCAGGAAATATAGTGCAAAATATAGCCCCAGTCAGTCCACTTTTTAAGCAGGGGGGTCCCCCACCAGGAACTTTTTTGTTACAAAGACTTCATTTCCTGCATTCTGGTGCAGGATTTTTTTTATTTGTACCCTTTAAATGCCAGTGTTTGTGATGGCATCACAAATTATTGTTAAAAAACAGGCTAGCATATATGATTAGCAACAACACTGATTTTGATGGATTTTCTGTAATGTCAGATTGAAAAATAATACAATATTTTATTCAACTTGATCAACTGATCATAACACCTGTAAGGGACCAAGCAGCCAGACAAGGAGGACACAGTGGTTTTGGCAAAAAATAAGGGTTTTATTTTACCCATTTCAAAAACATAATTTAAATATAACATAAATGGTCCAAATAATATAGCAGGACAAAAACAGACCTGAACAGAACGGAAGACCACACACAAAAGAGAACTCAAACTATATATAGGTCCTGGCCAGACACATAAACATAGGCAGGCTAATTGATTAATTAATATTTTACTCTACTATCTTAAAAATGCACATTAATCAAATAAACAATAAACATACAACATATAACATATCTACCGAACTAAACAACCAATAATCTTAAGTAATAAGGAAAATACATATAATAAACTAAATCACAATACAAGGAACCCCCCTCGACATCTCCTGTGACATGGTTTTGTCCACCACCCCCATCCGGCTATTTAGGGTGGACCAGTTGCAGCTGCTCTGGTTGCCCAGAGTTAGGACGGCTGGCTGTAGAGTTGAAGCAACCAAACAAATGATAGGGTGAGGGAACAAGTTAATATGTGCGGGTGCGGCGCACAGACGCATCCGTCACAACACAACATATTCATTTTATAATTCTAACCCTTTAAATGCCTGTGTGTGTGATGGCATATATTTGCAATATATCAAATGCAAAGTCGATTTTTCTGGGGGGGATTAATACATGGTAGCATGTGTCAATGATTAGCAACAACACTGATTTTGATGGATTTTTTGTTTTTGTAAGGGTCCCGCCTCCACCAATCACATGCAGCTCCCTTTGTGTGTGTGTGAGAGAGAGAGAGATAGTTCTCCAACTTGTGTTAGTTGCAGTGATCTCCTGGTTGTTCCCCATCTAACTATTGCGCTGCTGCAACTAGAAACACTGGCCTGGCCTGCTTCTAAGTCCAGTGGCCTGACTGCATAGAAAAGAAAGAAAAAAGGTTTAAACATCTGGCGACGGCCCCCCCTGCAGCGGCCCTGGGGTCGCAAGCCCCCACTTTGGGAACCCCTGCTCTAGTCCAGTGGTTCCTAAACCTCTCCTCGAGACACCCCAGCCGTTCCATGTATTTGTTAAATTCCACCACCACCATACCTTGCTTCAAAAGGCTAGTTAAGTTGAATCAGGTGTGGTGGAATTTAACTAATACATTGAACGGCTGGGGTGCTTCAAGGAGAGGATTGGGAAGTACTGTGAGGATTGGCCAACTCTGCTCTGGGCCGAGCTGCAGAGCCGCAGAGCCTATTCTGCTCCAGGACATTCCCCCTGAATGCTTCATGTTGTTTTTTCGCTCTTACTGTTTGAAAATAAATACGCCCTTCGTTTTTGGCTAACTCTGAACTACCTGTCTCTGTCGTGCTGTTGGGGTTGTTTACAAACCATAACAAGTACTAGTCTAGTCGATTTTGTGTTTTGAGCACAAAGTTCATCATAGATCTAGCCTCTTTATTTTGCTCTCAAAGTGCACCAGATTGATGCATTTAACTTAAATTTACAAAAAAGAGCAGGGGTCGGCAATAGCCGAAAATAGCCAATAATTTCTGGCCCGTCAGTTTATTTTGAGAATATGATATTTATTTTATTTTCTTTATTTATTGTCCCTGGACTCAAGACACACACCGTGGATATGAATTGTTGCCATAACTCAATAATCCACATCATTTGGGCGTATATTAGTATTATACAAACCGGAACTGGATCGCATCGATCCACATCACATAACTGGGATCTGTTTGCTCCACTCTCATCGCCCAACGCTACGAGGAAGCTGCCGTGAGTTTCAGCGTTTTTCTTTATTATAAACCATACAAACTGCTCTGATCTATATATCACCCATACTACATGAAGCATTTAACGACTATCACGGAATTATAAACGACCCCCCCCCCCCCCCCCCCCTCCTCCGTTCACCCGCGCATGGTCAGTCATAACGTTTAGGACCATGTACAGTTGAAATTTTTTATATAGCGTCGATCGGTATTAAACTGCATTTGATGATCTAATACATGCATTTGTGCCTATATCTCACGTTCTGGGAAATACTGCAGAAACGATAAAAACATATTTATACTCTAGACGGTATTTTCGTATGAATGTGTGAATGAAAAAGTAAAACGTTCCTACATCCTGAACGATAGATAATCGATGTTGAATGGGCCATAGTAATGTCAATTAGCAATACAATTTAAAAGTTATAGCCCTGCAAAGAAGGTGAACATCTCCATAGACTTAAAGTGGTGGCCGAGATCAAACATTGATGGATATAAGCGTGGCAATCAATCAATCAATCACTCCTAAACATCCCTACGGAGCAACACAGATCGTTGTTTGAACTAGCGAGGGGTTTTGAACTAGCGAGGCCAAGTGTTACATAAGTCTTCTGTGTGAGCTGTGGGTCTGTGTGTTGTGCTTCACAGCGTGGGTCTGACTGTCGTTAGGCTGAAACCCAGCCGCTAATCCTCTTCAATTGGGTTTTATTTTTCACATACTTTTACAATACAATGTAATCCATCTTTGTCAGTATTCCTTTGTGTGTGTGTGTATGTGTGTGTGTGTGTGTGTGTGTGTGTGTGTGTGTGTGTGTGTGTGTGTGTGTGTGTTTGTGTGTGTGTGTGTGCGTGTGCAACCCTATATGACGCCCATGCATGAAATACACACACTGGTCCACTACAGCAGGGGTTCCCAAACTTTTTCAGCTTGAGACCCAAAACCAGACCCGGCGCCATGGGCGGGCATTAGGGGGCCGGGCCCGCCCACTGAGTCAGCTGTGCCCACCCTGGTCAAGCAAAGTCAACTATCCAAATCCTTAGTCGGGGACAGCCCTAGTGGGCACTGATGTCAACAACAACACTACTGAAGCTAGCACGGCACTCTGTGATAATTCGTTTTCTACCCTCAAGAACGTTTTAACAGAACATCGCCTTAGTATGCTTCATCGACGCAAGCCCAATTTAATTCGGTTGGCATTTGAGAAGGACTTAAAGGGGCTATGTACTGCTATTCCTAGCACTATTTGGGCAACTTTACACAATTCCTGTTAGTCTATTGAAGACATTTGTAAGTTTTTTTTTTTTTAAATGCATTGTTTTACATTTCTAATCAAGTACTCAAAACCATCATTTTTCAGCCTCAAGATTTCAGGCTGTTATGGCCTGGCTCCGCCCATAAGCACTTTGAGTGACAGTCAGTCCACACAGTCTGCACTGGTAGACAGAGAGAGATAGAGAGAGAGAGAGAGAGAGAGAGAGAGAGAGAGAGAGAGAGAGAGAGAGAGAGAGAGAGAGAGAGAGAGAGAGAGAGAAAGAGAGAGAGAGAGAGAGAGAGAGAGAGAGAGAGAGAGAGAGAGAGAGAGAGAGAGAGAGAGAGAGAAAAAAAGACAGGCCGTTACTGACAAGGCCCCCCTCTCTCCCTCCCTCCCTCTCTCTTCCTTTCTCTCCCTCTCGGTGATGAGAGTCCGCGCGGCAGCTTGTGGTTTTTTTTCTTTTTCTTTTAATCTCCCGTTTGCGGGTGTTAGGCGCGCGGCAGGCCCCCCCCCCCCCCCCCCAAGTGCTCTCTATCTCTCTCTCTCTCTCTCCCCATGCAGAGTATGAGGAAGTGGTTTCCACTCGCTGTGTACAGTCAGTCTAGGTAGAATGTGGGCGGGCATTAGCTACAACCACAGAGCCAATCACATCACTGTCTGCTACCCAGCGTCCGAATGACGTGACTCAGCCGGAGGAAAGGGGCTGAGCTGAATCAGAGCAATCCGCCAATATGGTATTTAGACACTAAAACACATTGATACAAACTCCTATTACTATAATACAATGCTAGAGACTGAATAATGACATTTATAGTACATGTCACCTTTAACAAAAAAGTTCAGGAATGAGTGGAGAGGCAGTGTTTTAAGACGATTTCACTCTGTCCCCAAACGCCGCTTGCTGCTCTACTAATGATGGTGAGTAGCCTGTGGAGGAATTTTGTTTGCTTTTTTATGCACCTTATTTTTGTCAGTTTAGTTCAGTTTGTCAGTGAATTCAGAAGTGTTGAATAAATGGAGATTTTTCAAAGATATAGAATAGAATAGAATATAAATGTATTATCCTGAGGGAAATTTGACACTGCAAATCACTCAACATTAAACATTAGACAGAACAAGTCACAAATAAGAATAACAAAACAAATGGCCTAAGAATAGAATCAAATTAAATAGAATAAAAATAGAATAAAAGATACAGTAAATAAATACAGTAAAAATATACTGAAGTCTACAGTAGGTGTAATATTGCACAGTGCTGTTTAAAAAGTAAGAGTCCAGGAAGATGGTAACTGTCACTCTGTGCTCAGTGATGCAGTGAGGCACAGTGATGCATTGTATAGTCTGAAGGCTGTCGGAATGAAGGACTTCCTGTGCCATTCAGTGCTGCATTTAGGTAGTGTGAGCCTATAACATGCTCCTCCTGTCAGCCAAGTCTGTGTATAGTGGGTGGGAGGGGTTTTCCCTGATGGCCTGGAGCTTAGCAAGGTTCCTCCTCTCCGCCACCCTCGCTAGAGTCCAGCTGCACCCCAACCACGCTACTGGCCTTCCTGACCATCTTATCCAGCCTGTTTGTGTCCCCTGCTCTCAGTCCGCTGCCCCAGCAGGTCTGTTATATATATCCGTTCAGTCTGTTTTTGTATAAGTGAATGTTCTTAAGATAGAGAGAAATTAGATTTTTCAATTGCCTCTCTGCTGTTTAGTTCAGCACCGTGGGCAGCGCCAAGCAAGCCACAGCGTCGTTGTCCCAGCTGAAACGTATAAAAGGGAACCTGTGTTGAAAAACCATTGTGCCCCCCCCGAGAAAATGTTATGCCCCCCACTAATTTGTTTCTGCAGCCTGGTCTGCCCAAAACAGAAATTTGTTGTCTCCCCGGGACCCAAACTTAGAAACATACACAGTGAATTACCATAAAATCTACTACTAAAGAACACAACACACCATAAACTAACACTCTCACTTGTCAGGAAATATGGAGTCAGGAAATATGGAAGAATACAAGGCTTCAGTCTACACTCTGCGCAAGGCTGTTAAACTTGCTAAGAGGACATATGCTGAGAAACTGGAGACACAAATGGCACAAAACGACACAAGAGGCTTGTGGAGGGGACTGAAGACAATAACTGACTACAAAGTCAGCGCCCCCGCAATGGGGAGCGACGACGCCTCTCTAGCGGACAAACTCAACTCCTTCTACGCTCGGTTCGGTGTAGACAGTGTCGCCGCTAGCCCTCTGGCTAGTGACGTCACTGGCGCACCGGCTGTTGTGGAGGGGGGGGGGCAACCGCGGGGGGGCGGGGGCGCTCTCTCGTTGTCGGAACACAGTGTGAGAAGAGCATTTATGCAGGTGAACACCAGGAAGGCTGCAGGCCCAGATGGTATAACAGGACGCATACTTAAGTCCTGTGCAAACCAGCTTGCCCCGGTGTTCACCGCCATATTTAATCAATCACTGGCGGAGTCAGTAGTCCCTGCCTGCTTCAAGATGTCTACCATCATCCCTGTACCGAAGAAACCCTCCCCAACATGTCCAAATGATTACAGACCGGTGGCACTCACCTCTGTGGTCATGAAATGTTTCGAGAGGCTGGTCAAGGACCACATTTGTGCCTCTCTCCCCAGCGATATGGACCCTATGCAATTTGCATACAGGACAAACAGGTCCACTGATGACGCTGTCTCCCAGGTACTGCACAGCACTCTCTCCCACCTTGACCGTCAGAAGGGGGGCTATGTGAGACTGTTGTTCATTGACTACAGCTCAGCGTTCAACACCATAGTCCCCACCAGACTGGTGGACAAGCTGATCGAGCTAGGCCTGAGCTCCGCCCTGAGCGCCTGGGTACTGGACTTTCTGAGTGAAAGACCCCAGGCGGTCAGGGTGGGGGGTCAGACCTCCAACACCATCACCCTGAGCATCGGGTCCCCCCAGGGCTGTGTTCTAAGCCCCCTGCTGTACTCACTCTACACACACGACTGTGTGGCCAAGTTCAGCTCCAACTCCATTGTGAAGTTCGCCGACGACACGGTGGTGGTGGGGCTGATCTCGGACAACGACGAGAAGGCCTACCGGGAGGAGGTTGAGGTACTGGAACGTTGGTGCCAGGACAACAGCCTGCTCCTGAACATTGGTAAAACCAAGGAGCTGATCGTGGATTATAGGAGAGGACAGCGGGAGACACACACACCACTGAGGATTAACGGGGCTACCGTGGACAGGGTGAGCAGCTTCAAGTACCTGGGGGTCCACATCTCAGAGGACCTGACATGGTCAACACACATAGGCACAGTAGTAAAGAAAGCGAAGCAGCGCCTCTACCACCTGAGACAGTTAAGGAAGTTCAGAGTATCGGGGAAGATACTTCAGTCCTTCTACTCAGGAGCTGTAGAGAGCATCTTGACCGGAAACATCACTGCCTGGTATGGGAACAGCACGGCACAGGACAAGAAGGCCCTACAGAGTGTGGTGCGCTCAGCCGAGCGTACCACGGGTATTGCGCTACCTCCCCTGCAGGCTCTATACAACAAGAGGTGCAAATCCAGAGCCTGCAGGATAATGAAAGACCCCCACCACCCCAATAACAGCCTGTTCCAGCTGCTGAGGTCAGGCAGACGCCTGCGAATTCTAGAGACTAAGACGGAGAGGCTTAGGCTAAGCTTCTTCCCCCAGGCCATCAGAGCCTTGAACAATGAACATCGAGAGACACAGAAACTGAACTATCCACACACAAGTACATACACGACACGCACGCTGAGCACGCTCACACACTAGCAGCCACTTTAACACTCATGCCGCACACACGCACACTTATGGCCAGAGGAAAGGCCACTTAAAATAGTATAACATCAGGAACAGTGTATTGCACTACTAAAGCTAACTAGCATGTCCTATATGCTCTGTAAATACTAATGTACAGATACCGAGATGGCACACCATGTACCTGTTTATTGCACTGTTTTATTGGATTCTATTAATATGTTGTACCACTGTATTTTATTGGATTCTATATATGTTGTACCACTGTATTGCACATCGTCGCGGGCAAGACCAGCCGCATTTCATTGTATACCTGTATGCCGTGACAATTAAAACTCTTGAATCTTGAATCTTGAATCTTGTCACACACACACAGGTGTTACGTTCCACCCGGTACTGCCTTCGTCCCCCCTCGCTTTCCTGGACTTATCTCTGCACTCATTCATGGTCCTCTTCCTCCACCTGCTGGACAATTCCCATCATTACCCCTTGGACTCAGTGTATATTTATGTCTGGTTAAATTGTCTATGTTTCTCAGTGTTCTCCCCATCCTGTTGTCTCTCCCAGTGTGCCTGTTGCCCGTTGTTCCTGTGCTTTTGCTGTTGTTGCTGTTTTTCCCGTTGTTATTATTACTGTGTCTTGCATTACGTTTGTAAAACCTCTTATGTGCTTATGTAGCACCGACGTCTTTTGTTTTGTGTCTCGTTTTGGAGACAGTGTTTTCTCCTCCTTGCTTTCCCTGTTTTGACGTTTAGCTCGGCTAAAGTCAAAAAAATTACTAAAACAAAAAATTGTGTTGTGGAAGTTGTTAATTGGAAATTAGTTTCACCCAGCTGACAGAAACTGGAGGCGTGGCCACTGTGCATGTGGCTTTTGTGTAGTTGAGTGGGCACTTGTCTGTTAAATATCAGCTCTTTCTCTGTTGAAATCATTCTGATGACAAACAGCAGAGAGGGTAGGATCATTTAACTGAATAATACTTGTGTACATCATTCTGAAGTGTGTGACTAAAAATTGTGTTGTGGAAATTGTTAATTGAAAATTAGTTTCACCCAGCTGACAGAAACTGGAGGCGTGGCCACTGTGCATGTGGCTTTTGTGTAGTTGAGTGAGCACTTGTCTGTTAAATACCAGCTCTTTCTCTGTTGAAATCATTCTGATGACAAACAGCAGAGAGGGTAGGATCATTTAACTGAATAATACTTGTGTACATCAGTCTGAAGTGTGTGACTAAAAATTGTGTTGTGGAAATTGTTAATTGAAAATTAGTTTCACCCAGCTGACAGAAACTGGAGGCGTGGCCACTGTGCATGTGGCTTTTGTGTAGTTGAGTGGGCACTTGTCTGTTAAATACCAGCTCTTTCTCTGTTGAAATCATTCTGATGACAAACAGCAGAGAGGGTAGGATCATTTAACTGAATAATACTTGTGTACATCATTCTGAAGTGTGTGACAAAAAATTGTGTTGTGAAATTGTTAATTGAAAATTTGTTTCACCCAGCTGACAGAAACTGGAGGCGTGGCCACTGTGCATGTGGCTTTTGTGTAGTTGAGTGTGTTGTGGAAATTGTTAATTGAAAATTAGTTTCACCCAGCTGACAGTAACTGGAGGCATGGCCACTGTGCATGGGCCTTTTGCTGCAGGTGTCACTCATCAGTAATTAGTGATAGTGATTTAAAGACTTGCTGACTTAGCGTCAGCGAAGGATCAAGAAACGGAAGAGGGACAAAGAGAGGAGTTTTCCTGGAGTTCTCCGCCGAGGGATCAAGGGATCCACCTAGTGCTAAGTACACCATAATCCTATCCTTCACTCCACTCCAAAACATGTCCTTTCCCTCCCACTCTGCTATTTCTCTACTACCTCGCTTCCGCCCTACTCCCTTCAACTTTCTCCCTGCCACTCTTGACACCACAATGTGTCTCATACCTATATCCACAATCTGCTCCTCCAGAACAGATTCAACCCATCCACGCCAGTTTGCTAGCAACCCGGCTAATCTCTCTTACCCTCCTACAGCCACTAATACACCTGTCACAGTATGGGGAGGCTTATGGAATTGTCAATCAGCAGTCAAGAAAGCTGACTTCATTACTGCCTACGCCCATAGTCAAAATCTGCAGCTCCTGGCTCTAACTGAGACCTGGATAACTCCCAATAACTCATCAACACCTGCAGCATTACATACAAACTATAACTTCACTCACACATCCCGACCTTCCAGACAGGGTGGAGGCACTGGCCTCATGACATCTCCTGCATGGGCTACAAACTTAACACCACTCCCAGAACTGTCACTCTCCTCTTTTGAATATCATGCAGTATCTGTTTCTAATCCTTTCAATCTCACCATTGTTACACTCTATCGCCCTCCAGGTCCGCCTGATCACTTCACAGTTGAGCTGGACATGCTTCTAAGCTCCTTACCGGAAGATGGTACCCCTCTCCTTCTATTGGGCGACTTCAACCTGCCTGACTCATCTCAGTCTGTCCCAGTGATCTCCCTCCTACAATCGTTTGACCTGACTCCCACTGTCATGCCTCCCACCCACAAAGCAGGCAACTCCTTGGATCTCATATTTTCCCATAACTCCAACATCATTAACACCACGGTAACTCCCCTACATGTATCTGACCATTCCTTCATATCCTTCTCACTAACTCTCATGCTTAACCGAAAGGTCTTCACCCCAACTCAAACCGTCTCACTCAGACGCAACCTGCCCTCCCTATCCCCCTCCACCCTCTCCTCTGACATACTATCCGCTCTACCTCTGAGTGATACCTTCTCTGCTCTTCCCACAGAGATAGCAACCTCCACCCTCCTCTCAGTCCTTGCAACCTCCTTCGACAAGCTCTGTCCCCTCGTTGAGAAACCTGCCTGCCGTTCCCCACCCAGTCCATGGCTGACGGATGCAGTGAGAGAACAAAGACAGGTCCTGAGAGAGGCTGAGAGGAAGTATAGAAAGTCACGCCTCACTGCTGACATCGACACATATCACAACCTCTTGTTAACATTCTCCAAAACCATTACTAATGCCAAAGCTTCTTTCTTTCACCATAGGATCGAGGCCTCTGCCAAGAATCTTCGCAAACTGCATGCTACCATGTCCTCCCTCCTCACTCCCCCCCCACCCCCTCCTCCCTCATCTTTCTCTGCCAAAGACTTCACAATCTTCTTTGAGGAAAAAGTGGAGAACATCTGCAGTGCCTTCTCCCAACCCCCACCCATTCCAAATACTGAATCGAGAACCTCATCCTTCACTCTGTCATCTTTCTCTCCCATTACAGATGCCGAGACCCTGACACTGGTAACGTCGAACCGTCCGACTACATGCCAGCTGGACCAGCTACCCTCCCCACTCCTCCAGACCATAGCACCGGACATCCTCCCATTCCTAACTGCAACCATCAACTCCTCACTCAACTCGGGGGTGGTCCCCACCTCCCTAAAACAAGCCAGAATCACGCTCCTCATCAAAAAAAACCTGAACCCCACCGTCATAGGCAACTATCGTCCTGTCTCTCGTCTCTCCTTCCTTTCTAAAACACTTGAACGTGCTGTATCAACCATCAGATCCTCCTCGCGGCCCTCACATGAATGGGAGTGGCTGGCTCTGCGCTGACATGGCTGACACCATACCTCAATGACCACTCCTACCAAGTGTTATGGAGAGGGACCCTGTCGGCCACCCGCCCCCTGCGGACGGGTGTCCCACAGGGCTCGGTCCTAGGACCCCTTCTCTTCTCCCTCTACACTAAATCACTGGGTAACATTATCACGTATCATGGCTTCTCGTATCATTGTTATGCCGATGATACTCAACTCTTTCTCTCCTTCCCTCCCTCAGATATACACATCTCTGAGCGGATTTCTGCCTGTCTGTCCGACATCTCCGCCTGGATGACGACCAACCACCTCAAACTGAACCTAAGCAAAACAGAATTGCTCCACCTGCCGGCCAAATCCTCCCCCCTGACGACCTTTCCATCACAGACGAGAATGCAGCTGTGACCGCGTCCCTGACCGCCAAGAACCTTGGTGTTGTCCTCGACGATCAGTTGAACTTCTCTGCTCACATCGCAGCGACAACCAGAACCTGCAGATTCCTCCTGAGCAACGTCAGAAGGATCCGCCCCTTCCTGACAAAAGAAGCCACCCAACTCCTCGTCCAATCAACAGTCATATCCCGCCTGGACTACTGCAACGCACTGCTCGCTGGCCTCCCGGCCACTGCCACCAAGCCTCTTCAACTCATTCAGAACGCAGCGGCCCGCCTGATCTCAAACCTACCGAAGTCGGCCCATGTCACCCCACTTCTTAGGGACCTGCACTGGCTCCCCATTGCTGCACGTATCTGCTTCAAGGCCCTCAATCTACCATACCGTGCGGCAAAGGGAACCGCTCCCGTTTACCTCCTGTTAGATTCTGATGGTTCAGCCAGTATCACTTCTTCATCTGTTTGGCTTGTGTTTTCATCTCTTCATCCACTGACCCTGCGTTGTGTTTATTTCGTCTTCTCATACCGGCTGATACAATCTTTGTCATTCCCCTTTAACATTCCCCTTTAATGCACTCCGTAACCATAAGTATTTGACACTAGGCCGCGTAGTCCTTTTCTTGAAAAACGTGGTTTATTACATAAACAAAAGCCTCAGATCAGATGTTATCAGATTGTGTTGTCCCTGCGAAAGTTTCTGATGGAACACTAAAGTTCATTATTCTAATGATCTCCTGTTACCCCGCTCGGTGATCGTTGTGGCCTGGCTGTTATCCCAAAGCCTTCTCTGTGGTCGTGCCACGTCAGTCCTTTCCCCGCGAGGGGAGGGGGAGGGGGAATCGCTTCCACGTCTCTGATCAAGCTTCTTCTCTTCTGTGTGGTTCGTATCTCAGTCTGCCCTTACCCGGAAGAAATCGTACTTTTCTATATTCTCGCCATAGCAACGACAGGCCTGGCCTCTCTTCGGTCGCTATGTGACGCGCTGTCATGGTAACAACCCTTAGCACACATAAAACGCAGTTTCTAATGTCAAACCTCTCCCCATCGCTCCGACCCACCCCTCTTGCTGCTTATCAGTTTATTTATGTGCCGATGGCGACCTCGGCATGCCCTGAGCTCTATCTCAGTCTGCTGCTGCAACACCTTCTGCCTGCCAGCGCTATTAAGATCTATAGATCTGTCTCAGTAGACGCTCTTAAAGCTCATCTCTATATATCAGTTATAAACCAAATGTACATTGAAAAACACAGATTTCTTTCACTCCGGTCAATGGTCTCTAACTACACACCCTCAATAGAATAGAATAGAATAGAATAGAATAGAATAGAATAGAATAGAATAGAATAGAATAGAATCTTTATTGTCATTGTTGGTACAACGAAATTTTTTTTGGAGCATCACCACTGGCATACAAACATAAAATATAGCATGTGCAAAATAATAATGTCAATAATAATATAATAATATAGTATCAATGTCCCAATGTCCTCAATAATAATAATATACCATCAATGTCCCAAGTGCAATAGTGCTAGTGCAAATAAATAAATATTACAGTGATAGTCCAGTGAGTTAATGGATGGAGGGGGGAGGGCGTTGACTTGCAATGGCTGAAATAGTGTATAGTGTAGCAATTCAAGTCCGGGTCACAGTTATTGTTGTAATGGAGAAGTGGGAGTTATGTCACCGGGGGTTGGGGACGGGGTGTGCGAGGGGGGCAAGTTGATGTTGATCGTTGAGCAGCCTGACAGAGGCTGTTGGTCAGTCTGCTAGTTCCGGACTGGATGGATCTATACTTTCAACCAGAGGAACTTCTACTCATGTACAATAGAGAGCATCTTGACCGGCAACATCACCTCCTGGTTTGGGAATAGCACTGCAAAAGACCAAAGCAGACTACAAAGAGTGACACGTTCAGCCGAACGCACAATTGGAGGGGGGCTCCCCACCCTCCAGAACATTTACTACAAGCGTTGCAAGGGGAAGGCTAAGAGAATTATTAAGGACTCGAGCCACCCGAACAACTGCCTCTTTGAACTGCTGCCGTCAGGCAAGCGATACAGGAGTCACAAGGCGAGCACAGAAAGACTCAGAAGTAGCTTCTATCCCCAGGCCATCAGGCTGCTAAACGAACAATGAATGAACACTACACAACAACAACCACCAAACACACATAGCACACACATCCACACGCACACACTCACTTTAAACAAACACACTGTAGCACCCACTACACACACTTTATAGCACACACCCACTTTAAACAAACACACTGTAGCACCCACTCCCCACACTTTATATTTATGGATGAAGGATTGCACTACAACTCGTACACCTTACTGTAAATTGTACCTAAAATTGTACCTCATCCCATTTCTGCTTTGCACTAGATAGTACTGTACATTAGTACACTGCATAGTATTGTGTATTGTATATTATATGGTAACTCAGAACATTGTACATATGTCTATACCGAACAACTGTGACCTCATTTTCTTCTTCTAAATTCATGCTATATTATGTTATTATGTTATTTGATACTATCTTGTCTAGCACAGTCTCTGGAGCGTAACAGTAAGAAGCATTTTGTATGAAAGTATTCTGTACTTCTGTATGACAACTATTAAAGAACTTGAACTTGAACTTGAGGGCAGCAGTTGAAAAAGATGGTGTGCTGGGTGGTACTGGTCCTGTAAGATGTTATTCACACGACGTAGGCAGCGGCAGGTGATGACTGTGGAGATATCTGGGAGGCTAGCTCCAGTGATCCTCCTTGCAGCCTCGACCACTCTGTGGAGGGCCTCCTTCTCTGCCCTGGTGCAGCTGGAAAACCACACCAGTAGTCCGTAAGTGAGCACACTCTCTACTGCGCAGTGGCAGAAGTTGGCCATCAGTCCCTGTGGGAGTTTAGCCCATTTAAGTTTCCGCAGATAGAAGAGGCGCTGCTGTGCTTTCCCCACAGCAGAGGTAATGTTGATCCCCCAGGACAGGTCATCAGACATCGTCACGCCCAGAAACTTACATTTTGAAACCCTCTCCACCTCCTCATTTCCAATGAGGAGTGGAGAGTGGCTGAGGTCACCAGTCCTGCGGAAATCAATGATCATTTCCTTGGTCTTCGTGGGGTTGAGAGCAAGGTTATGACCATCGCACCACTCCACTAGTCGCTCAACCTCCCTCCTGTATGAGGTCTCATCATTTCCTTTGATGAGGCCAAGTACTGTTTTGTCGTCTCAAGACCCCTACGCTCTGCATCTTCTGGCCGCCTCAGACCTACTCCTATCCAAGCCCCGGGAGGGTCATCAAAGAGATGCCGCCTATTCTCAGTCCTTGCCCCACAATGGTGGAATGAACTACCCACCCCAGTTAGGACAGCCGAAACCCGTCCAATCTTCTGCCGGCGACTTAAGACGCACTTCTTCAACCATTATCTGAAATAATAATATAATGAAAAAATAAAAATAAAAATAAAATAAAGTATAAAAAAACTCTAACACTAACTAACCTTACTGTCATGCACTTGTCCTAATAAACTAACCTACACTGTAACCCGCAACACTTTGATGAACATTGTTACTCAGCTGATAGAGTTGTACCCTTCCTGATGACTTGTCGTACAGAACTTGTAAGTCGCTTTGGATAAAAGCATCAGCTAAATGACTAAATGTAAATGTAAAGTGTTTTCGATCGTGATAACGTGTTTTGGAGACAGTGTTGTCTCCCTTTCATTTGTCCTGTTTTTAGAGACGAGAGTAGTCTCTCATATTCTTTATGCGTTGCTATCGCCGTGAACACATTTTTGTCTTCACTACAATAAAACAAAGACCCCTTTGTTTGAGAATCAACACCTGGATCCTCTGCCTGTCTGCATTTGGGTTCTACCTCCTACAACACCACCATGCTGTCTAAACCTACCCACTGTAACACACAGGCAGTGGCCTATTACAGTAGTAGACTTAATGATTTTAGAATATTTTGTATATACCTAATGAACTGAACTATCATCATCAACTATCCAGTTTGTTTTTATAGTTAACGTTTGACTACTGAAAAATTATTCATAATGGTTGGTTACATAGGAATATACAGAATGTACAGAGAGAGATGGAGAGAGAGTCTGTCCCATTCACTTGGGCCTGGCACCAGTAATGTTATTGCAAAATCAAATGAAAGTAAAAACTGGCACTGTGAACTGTTCTGCTGTGAACTGTTCTGCTGTGAACCACTAAGATGTGAACCGCTAAGATGTGAACCACTAAGATGTAAACCACTAAGATGTGAACCGCTAAGATGTGAACCACTAAGATGTGAACCACTAAGATGTAAACCACTAAGATGTGAACCGCTAAGATGTGAACCACTAAGATGTGAACCGCTAAGATGTGAACCGCTAAGATGTGAACCACTAAGATGTGAACCACTAAGATGTGAACTGCTAAGATGTGAACCGCTCTGCTGTAAACTGCTAAGATGTGAACCACTCTGCTGTAAACCGCTAAGATGTGAACCACTCTGCTGTAAACCACTAAGATGTGAACCGCTAAGATGTGAACCACTAAGATGTGCACCGCTCTGCTGTGAACTAGTCTGCTGTGAACTAGTCTGCTGTGAACTAGTCTGCTGTGAACTAGTCTGCTGTAAACTGCTCTGCTGTGAACTAGTCTGCTGTGAACTAGTCTGCTGTAAACTGCTCTGCTGTGAACTAGTCTGCTGTGAACTAGTCTGCTGTAAACAGCTCTGCTGTGAACTAGTCTGCTGTGAACTGCGCCAGGGTGAGCAGCATCTATTTTGGGCCAGCTTAGTTTTTTACATTGACTTTGGCAAACAGGGATGATGTCGAAGATGCGTTAAACGTGTTGGACCCTTTGGCAGTCACTTTTCCTCACCTTTCCTCTAATTGGATATCTGTCTTCCTCCAACCCCCTGGTCATATTTTTTAGATGCTCTCACACTGCCTATTTAATGAGCTTTATTGGCACATATAACACAGGACGTCTCTTCTGTGCTCCTTAGCAGTGGCTACTATCACTCACACACAAACACACATGTGACTTGCAAGCCGAGTTTTCACCACACACACAAACAAAGTAGTTGTCGCTGTCCGCTGTGCTGAACTAAACAGTGGAGAGACAACTGAACTGAAGTCTCATTTCTCCCTTGAATATTCACTTATACAAAAATAAACAGAAACAGAGACAGTGTGTGTGTATGCCCCC
This sequence comes from Notolepis coatsorum, assembly GCF_963971535.1. Classification (NCBI taxonomy): domain Eukaryota; kingdom Metazoa; phylum Chordata; class Actinopteri; order Aulopiformes; family Paralepididae; genus Notolepis; species Notolepis coatsorum. The sequence goes on along the minus strand of NC_140175.1, from coordinate 59,047,445 downwards.
ATGTGCATACGCATGTGTGTGAGGGTGTGTGTGTGTATGTGTACGCCCCCCATGTGCATACATATGTGTGCATGTGTGTGTTTTAGGAAACCTGCAAATGTCTCCTGTGCTGTTATGCTGTGTACACACACGCGGTGAAATCAAAATAGCTGTGCAACCGTCCGATTAAATTGAAAGGGACTTTTCCCCCTCCTATTTGAAGGGCACACAGAACCACTCTGCATCCAATTACATTGCCTTCTGGAGCAGCCTCCACTGCAGCCGCCACAGAACACACAGCAGCGGAGATACATAAATTACACAGTCCTTTTGTGCTGCGCTCCTCACCGCTTGGCAGCGACGTTAACAGTGTAGCCAAGGGTTCAATCTTCAGTAAAACAATGACCTTTCTGGGTTCAGAACTCAATAATGTGTCTGAATGTCAAATAAAGCCGCTAGCGTGATGAATGGGGAGAGAGGGGGATCACAGTATTGGCGTGAGGGTTGCCCGTGACATTTGGAGTGACGTTACGACCACTTATTACACCCCTTGCATGAAAAGATGGCATTGTGGTCCGTTTGCTGTTTTTTTCATGTGTGTTTTTCTGCATGTAGGCCTATGTCTTTTTCTATGGGTGAGTGAGTGACTGGACATAGAATCACAAAAAGCAGAATGTTCAGACTGACTCCATGACCTTGACTTTGAACAACTAAATGTTTGCTAGGCAGATAAGTTGTTGTCATTCTCTACCAGACTGCCTGGTTCCATATTTGACCTTGACTTTGAATGACTAAGGGCAAATGCACATCTAATCAAGGAATGCGGGGAAAAACACACTTTTGAATGGGGGCGCCTGGGTAGTTGTTACTGCATAGGTTGCTGGAAAAATAACTCAGTGTTGTGTGGCGAGAAAGTAGAACTAGAATCAACTTTTGCCGTACACCGTAAGCTGGCAATCAGAGTGGAAGTTTGTTAGGGTGCTTCCTACCACCCTTCCTAAGCTTCCTAACATCCTTCCTATACTTCCTACCACCCTTCCTAAGCTTCCTACCATGCTTCATATCACCCATTGTATGCTTCCTAACATCCTCCATTATGTTTTCTATCACCCTTCCCATGCTTCCTATCACCATTCCTATGCTTCCTAACATCCTCCATATGCTTCCTTTCACCCTACCTATGCTTCTTATCACCCTTCCTAAGCTTCCTAACGTCCTACATTTACTTTCTAACATGCTTCCTATCACCATTCCTATGCCTCCTAACATCCTCCCTATGCTTCCTAACATCCTTCCCATACTTCCTAACATGCTTTCTATGCTTCCTACCAACCTTCCTATAGTATGCTTCCTATCACCCTTCCTGTGCTTTACATTATACTTTCTATGCTTCCTATTACTATCTAGCATTAGCATGCTAATAGAAATAACTATAATTGGAGAGTGGTCAGTGTTCTTGTTTGAGTTTGTCTGTCTGTGTGTCCGGTGCAGGGCTCCAGAGTGCGACCATTTTAGTCGCACTGTGCGACCAAAAATCAGTTCAGTGCGACTTAATGTTTTCCCTTGTCACACTGGTGCAGCTCCCAGCAGGTCTGTCTGTCTGTGTGTATGTGTGTGTGTGTGTAGCGTCTTTCCCCCCGTGGCCATGTGCGTTCTCAAAAAATTTAAATTTAAAATAATAATGTCTGCCTTTGATTGGCTCTAACACGTGCATTCTGCAAAGACCAGCCCCGATCTGCCTCTGATTGGCTCTGATCATCACCCTGAAATTTGTATTTGCTGAATGACGGGCTAAACAAAATGAGCATCAACTTTCCGAATTGAAACGATAAATAAGCATATCGTCCCATACTGGTTTCATAATACAACGTTTCCGAATGGACGTTTGGATTAAACAAAGTGTATGCAGTGATGCTTTCCCAGCGGAACACAAGCTGCTTAACGTTACACAGGTATGTTATGCACGTTAATTAAGCTATGTAACATTAGAGCAAAGCTAATGTTAAGATAGCAGGAGCCGTCGGCCAACAAAGTTGTTTCAACAAATGTATTCACAAAATGGATTATCATTCAAACGTTATTGAAGCCTCCCGTGACCAGTAAGCAGGTACTACTACTCAACCGCAGCAATGTGCGCGCGACAGTACTGAACTAGAAAAGTGAGTAAGTCAAGTACGCTGGAGTGAGGCGTGGACGGAAGTGGCCATTTTTCAAAATAAAATACCAGAGGGAGGTGTAGTGGTTACGTGATTGCTATTTCCGGCCGGTCCACCATCTTGAAAACACAATGTATTTGCCCATTTCTAAATCGTCTCGTTTAAAACAAATAAAGCATCAACATTTGCATGGTGTACCTTTCTGTGTGTATTCATCCACAATCTATAGCTCAACATGAAAATATTCGCAATTAATTGTAAATTAATCGCTAAATTTTATTTCAACCAAAAATGCTTAACAAATAATGTTAGTGATAGAAGGGAACTCATTTTGTGCAAAAATGGAAAGCTTTCCAATGTTCATGAGGTAGAATTGTTACGATAGCCGATAATCCATTTTCCCAATGATAAATCCCTATACGGGTGGACCTCGTGGGCGGTCCAAAGTGACATCAGACTACACCTCCCTATTTAGGAGCAAATTGTTTGCATGATTAAAAACGATGGTTCAAACATCCGTTTGAGAACCCTGGCGAATGTTCGAATCCCAAAAACAGGCTTGGGGACAGCTCTAATTGGAGCTGAGCTGAATGTGTTAACACTAGCACAGACATGGAGAAAATTTCACTGATTCCCGCCGGAACGGGTCAGATGACCAGACAGCTTATATGATATGAGAAAAATAAACAGTGTAAACTATATAATTACCTCTTAACACATTGGACGCCAAAAACTAGTATACTCATTATTGACCGCCATGCGTTGTGCGCCAGAAACTAGTTAACTAGTTTTTGGGATAAATATTAAATTTTTTCGCCATGGCATTCATAATTCATCCAGCCTCCCTCCGGGACTGCAGCTGGACCCTGTCTGATATTGCAACGCCTCAATACCGCCGCCTGGTGGATGTCGGGCGAGTTACACTCCAAGCCAAACCGGAAATTCCTCCGGCAGTAATATCTTGTAACGTGGATCTAGATACACACTCAAGTGCATGGAATCGCTTTCGAAATGCAATAATCAATATGATTTCGGCGTTTATTGCGTCATACAAACGGGAAATGGATCTAGCAGATCGACGTCAAATAATTGGAATATTTTTCTTCCAGTCTCATCGGCGAACGGTAATAGGAATATCACGTTATTTTCAGCCCGATTGTTTATTCATTTCAAGGCAATCCATCTGATCAACGTATCAACACATAGTAAGAAAAGACGCTACTGACAATCAAGGAATTATAAACGACCCCCCCCCCTTTCCTTCACGCATGATGAAGCATAATGTATACCGATCATATACATTTGAATTTTTTAATATAGCGCATATAGAAAAAAACCGCCAATCGATAATCTATCATATGCGTCAGGGCCTATAACTCGCATTTTAGGAATTACTGCAGAAAACCTTAAAATAGTATAGTTTTTTTTCTGGGACAATCCAAGCCGTGCGGGCGTGGTTTAAATAATCAGGCGAAGTAACCTGATTTCAACGATACATCTGCAAGGCTGCCCCCCCCTCCAATATGCAATGCTGTTGAACGTGGCACTGTTATGGTTTGTAACCGACCCCAATCGCACAACACAAGACAGGTATGAGAGTAAGCCAAAACAGGGCAAATATTTATTATAGAACAAAAAGCGGCACAGTCCCTTTAAGGGAGAACACAAAAACACTAGAGTCAAGGAAATATGGAAAATGCGGCACTGTGCCTTTAAGAGGCGAAGGGCCAGGGCTAAGGGCCAGGGCTAAGTGTCAGGGCCAGGACCAGGGGCACTGGAGAGGGGGACAGGGACAGAGGCCCGGAGAGGCGGGCTGGAGACAGGGACAGAGAACAGGGTTAAGGCCTTGGACAGGGCGAGGGCCAGAGCTGCTTACAGGGATGAGGACAGGGTTCCGACGGCGGAGGCCGGGCACGGGGACAGGGGCCCAACGGCGGAGGCCTGGCACGGGGACAGGGGCCCGACGGCGGAGGCCTGGCACGGGGACAGGGGCCCGACGGCGGAGGCCTGGCACGGAGACACTCCTCCTCCTCCTCGGATGCTGCAGACGGGCAGCGCAGAACAAAGGGGGTCCCAGGGGACCGGGGCGAAGAGACGCCATCCTCCAGTGGAAATAGGGAGCGATGCGCGCCGTCTTGACGTCTGGAGTGGGAACACCACTCCAGGCTTGGCACGGAGATCCTCCTCGGATGCTGCAGACGGGCAGCGCAGAACACAGGGGTCCCAGGGGACCGGGGCGAAGAGATGCCATCGTCCCGTGGAAAATAGGGAGCGATGGTGTGCCGCCTTGACGTCTGGAGTGGGAACACTGGAAAACCTCCCGTAGAGAATTAGAGAGCGAAGACGGTGTCCCACTCCAGGCAAACGGCGACAGGTGGTGACGGCAGGGTTTCCGTTAGAATTTTTTTTTGCAGGTCTGAGTGTCCGGTAGATTTCAATCTACCGGACAAATGGGATAAATTCCGGTCAGAGTTTATTGAGCTTAAAAACAATTGATAGGCCTATATAAAGAATGACATCATCAAGGCATTTATAATATTTTAACTTAAAACTAGGCTACTTTTGCGTATATACAGTCATTAATATATTCCAAATAAAATAAGTCCCTCGAGACTTCGTGCTGCTGCCGACTTGAGGTGTCGGTGGGCAGTCTGCCCGACCTTAATAAACAGCAGTCTGTTATAATCACATTTTTATGAGCTAACGAATTCCGTTATATTGGACATATGTATTAATTATATCAAGCGAAGAACTGAGTAATTTGGCAGAGAGAGACGGCAACATTATCGTGGGTTTGCGTGATGTATATCTCCACCTCCCAACGACTTGGTGCTGGTCATAATGTCCTGTGAAAATAATTCCCTCTAAACACAATTTGATTATTTGAATTGTATTAAAATAGGCTAAAATTAAATAGCCTATGCGATGAACGAAACAATCATTTGTTTCATCGTTGCTTCACCAAGCAGCCGGTCTAATAATGACATCCTGTTGTCAGCGCGAGCTGGCTGCTGATATATTTACGTGAAGCATGGAGCAGCAGTGTTTTTAGGTCCGGTCTGGAAACCGCTCAGCAGCGCCCCCACCCAACAGCTGAATTGCCAATGGCTGAATTGGAGCACTGCACCCTGCCGGCCGGCAGATGGATGCTTCTCGCAAATATATCAGCAGCCAGCTCGCGCTGACAACAGGATGTCATTATTAGACCGGCTGCTTGGTGAAGCAACGATGAAACAAATGTAATGATTGTTTGTTTCGTTCATCGCATAGGCTATTTAATTTTAGCCTATTTTAATACAATTCAAATAATCTAATTGTGTTTAGAGGGAATTATTTTCACCGGACATTATGACCGGAGAGATTAAATATGTCGGACTTCAACAGATTTTGCCGGTCAAATACCGGTAATTACCGGCTAACGGAAACGCTGGGTGACGGCTGGGCCGTCGTCTCACGCTGGAGACGCGGCAGGTGATGGTGACGTACAGAATGGTAACGTACAGAACTCCATGAACACAGAGTCCAGAACACAGAACTCCATGAACACAGACACAGATACAGAACGACCCGACCAGGACTGGAAGGGAGCCTGCCACCTAAGTACTCTCCCGAGCAGATTGCAAACTCCCAACAGGTGCGTGAGGGTAGAGGAACAGAATGTCCAAGGGTGGGGGCTGGTGAAGAGTAGGAGGCAGGCAAAAGTTCTCACAAGGGTGGGGGCTGGTGAAGAGTAGGAGGCAGGGAAAATTCTCGCAAGGGTGGGGGCTGGTGAGGTGAGGAAAGGGAAAAAAAGGTCCAGGGAACAGGCGAATCCTCACAGGCACGGACCTCCGCGCCCAGTACTTCAAATATTTATTTTGCATTACATCAGAAACAAAGTAAGAACATGTATATATAAATTTGATCGTTGATCTGATATGTATTTCTACCCTGATCGATGCTGTATCTGTGTGTGTATGTGTGGCTGTTTTCCGTTGGGTGCAGGAGGTGGGGGGCGCCGCGCTACAAGGGCCATTTCATGTATGCACGAGGAAAGACAATAATGATGATCTAGCGTTGATTTCAGGAAGATTCGATAATCAGCCGAAAAATGACAACGTGTTTTGTGTATTCCACTAAAGGGCTATTATCGTGTCTTTCTCTGGAATTACTAGAAATGACCAAAACTATACTTGTATTCAAAATGGTATCAAATGGAAATGTACCCATGAAAAAACAATCCGTTTTGTACATGTTGACTGCAAGCAACTCACTGATAATCGACAAGTGTATTAGACCCATAGGCATAATTTAAGATATAGTTTAAGCACTCGCAAATCTCCCAGTCCTCCCATTGATTAAAGCGGTGGCGCTCTAGCGCCCTCTCGCGCACTTAAGCGGTGGTGTCCAATGAGTTAACATAATGACCACTCATTAGCAGATCACTTTTCAGAATTTAAAATACCAATTGCAAACATATATATCAATATCAATCAATACCAGGATTCAAGTGTGTCAGAGCATTGTATACACAACGTCAGAACTTGTTTGTCAACACGTAAATGTTGAAGCTTGAACCATATTTTGAATATGATTACAGGCATGAATTTTCCCAATCCCTGCTAACTAACGTTAGCTAGCAAAGTGTGCAAAAGCCATGAGGGAACGAACATAATGCTATTGTGTCGCACATATTTATTTTGGACACGAATTAAAAATAAAATATACCAATTGCAAACATTTCAATATCAAGGTTTCAAGTGTGTCAGAGAAATTATACACGTCAGAACTTTGTTTGTAAAAATCCCTGCTAACGTTAGCTAGCAAAGTCAAAGAGCGCGAAAGCCACGAGGGACACATATTAAAAAAATTTAAATACCAATTTCACAAACATTTCAATATCAGGATTCAAGTGTGTCAGAGCATTGTTCAACCATAAAACTTAAAAGCAGTGACTCCAGTGAGGTAAATTAACCAAATGTGTCTTCTTGATGAAGTTGTTCTTCTGCAGTCTGAGTGCACACCCTTCTCTGTCTGTCATTGCACTTGCAATCAGCACTCGAGTTGTCAAGGGTTGCTTCTGAAGCAGTTAAAATGAGCTCCTTGGCTACAATGGTTGTCAATCATTTCGCCATCAGCTGTGACTGGTCGGTTCAAAATAACCCACATTGAACTTGAGAGGTTCTGTGACATAGTGGCTCCGCTCGGCGTCACTCACTCATGCACTATCCTCGCATATGTGCACGCGCACTGAATAAAATTCCACAATGTACCTTTATCCCAGTATTCGTCTGACCACACCCCTCGTTAGCTTACCTTCATAAGCAGGTGTGTGGTCACCTGCTCTCCTCCTTCTCGCTTTCACCACAAGGAAGTGCCTTCGGTAGATACCACTTGACGTGTTGTTAGTTGAAAAGAGTTGAGACGTGTTTACATTGTGCTTAGTTTTTTCTTCTCTCATATCTATTCAAAGGAAAAAGCTAAGTCATAATGTCTACTTCGGAGAGTAGACCCACTCTTCACCAGCGGTTCTCCATTCCCGCCTCTGTCGTGCGTACTGGTGCGGGGCTGCTGCCACTTTTGTGGTTGCCGACCCAGCCCAGGAGACAGCCGATGGATAGTTTGTCTCTCCGAGGAGCCGAGGCATCGGTGCCGTCGCCCCGGCGATGGCATGATCTCGACTCTGGTTCCTCTGGTTCCAGGGTATCGTCCGTTGTTGAGCGGACGGTTCTTTTGGTTCCGGAGGATTTGCTATGCAAGCTTTTCGCGTCTGCCCGTTCACGTCGCAAGATGGTGGCATGCAGACGCGAACGGCCTGGGTTTGGGGAATTGCTGGAGACCAGCGAGGATGCGTCGGGCTCTGCATGTCCGATGGAAACTGAGGATTTCATGGAAGAGTCGGACGGATTCTTGTTTGAAGGCCCTGTGGAGGCGAGTATCCCTCCTGTCCAGGAAACACCGGAGGGGGGAGAAATGTCTCCTTGGGGCGCCTTGTTCGAGGATGTCGGGGAACCACCTCGGCCTCTTCGGCAGGATGCCCTGCTATCAGCCACATCAGACTGTGGCTCCTCAATTGGTCGAAGCCTGCTGCATGTGAGGGATGCGGGTTCGGTGGAGGAAAGTCAGCAGGGGGAACTGCAGGCTTTGTTTCCCGAGCTCATGGCGGTAGCTGCCGCTGCAAACGTCGTGCCGCTGCCGCAGCCATTGCCTGCTCCTGCCCCCGATTATCTCATAGGTCATCTCTGGCAGCGTCGCCCGGTGAGAGGGGTGGACGTTGTCTACCCATTTTTCCCCTCAATGGGGGCCTATGTTCGTCAGGGCCAGGCGGTGTCTCACATCATGGGACTTACCCCCGCCTACGTACCAGTTACGCGGTTGGGGTTGGTCAAAGGTATGAGAGAGGGCGTGCCACGGCTTGATAGGCCGATGGCCGCTCTCCTCTATCCGGATGTGGTGTGGGAACCATTATGCAAGCCGGTTCTCCATGGAAGATCGGCTAGGCGATTGGCATATTGGGGTGACCAGTCATTTATCGCTGGTACACAATTGCTGGCTGCGGCTTCTAACATCGCCCACCTGGCTAGATTTGTATCGGGGATAATGACGGGCGACACGGGTCTGACCGAGGTAAAATGCGATCAGATCACCCAGGCGGCAGGAGCTGTCCTGCATCTTACCCAGGTGCAGGCCATAGCCTCGGGGAAGATGCGCGCCCTGGCCACCCTGACCCAGCGCCATCTTTGGCTGGAGCAGGCTCGAGTGCCGGAGAAGAAGAGAGCCCCTCTTCTGACGGCCGACCTCTCCGATGCTGGATTGTTCGGGAAGGCCCTGCAGCTGATGACCTCAACGTGCAGAGAGATGGCAGAGGAGAGATCCGTTCTCCAACCCCATTTTCCGCCTCCCGTCCTTGCCGGTGGAGTCAGAAGGCTTCCACGACGTCGAGCTCCCTCCGCCGTGCCTACCACTGCCTCCGCCGCCACTGCTGGCCCCTCCAAGAAGGCCAGGAGGAGAGACGGCGATTCTGCTGCCGCCGGCCCATCCACGACCGGAGGAGACGGTAGGGAATGCCGTGACCAGCAGCCGATTCACTACCGTCCCTCCGGGGCTTCTCGGGGTGGCAAAACCCGAGCGGCTCGAGGCGGCAGACGCCGCTAAAAGTGACTTTTCCCCCTGTGGTCCCCTCTACACCCTCCACGGCCCCTCATGATTTTGTGCCGTAAATAATAAATAAAAAGTTCCCTAAAAAAGGGGACTATATTATTGGCCAAACAAACTGTGTGTTTATTCACTAATACATATGATGGGGTTGCGAAATGTGAATCTGCATTATTACATTGAGAGATGAGTCGTGTTGTGTTACGATATTAAGCAAGGTCTGCAAGCATACACTCAGTCATAGAAAGGTTCTATTAGCCTGACGCTCCACATGCAGGTAGAAGCTGGTGGTATGTTCCGTTTCTTAAACAAAGTAATGTTGAGCCACAACACTGTTGTGTTAGTTGCAGTAATACTCGTGCACACACGTTCCACGGCTTGGCCGTTACTCTCTGTCAGTGTTTTGCTATGTACGACATAGAAAGCGGGTGTAGGATTCACACACACACAACTTGTTTTGTTGTAAATCCTGTTCACATTCCGTGGGTAGCGGGCATTCTATTAGCTTATGCTATACTTTGGCTTTCTACCGAAGGTCTCAAAATGCTACAGTTGGTTTTTGGTGTGTAGGGAAGAAGGGGTTGTGTGAGGGGGTGCCGAATAAACCCCTCCTTCCCACTTGATTGGTTTAGGGGATTTTTTCTCATTTCTGCTGAACCAGTCGGGGCCAAGCCGTTCAAACGTCATGGCAGGGGGCGGGGTATCTTGACACGACTCCTGTTACAAACAGGAGTCGTGTACAGGGTTTCCCCCCGTCATAGCATATACGTTGCTATGGCGACGGCTTCCATGAGTTGAGATCTTTACGTAAGGTTGTGGTGTTAAAGTGTCGTGTTAGAGCGTAAGGCTTACGGGTCTGCTACGCTCGATTTTATGTGTAAACTTGAGTCAGTTGGTCACGTGACTCACAGTTGACATGTCTTTTTCATAATTGCGACTCGTGTGGGAAGGCTTCTGGGAAGTTCGGTCTATACTCTTTGACAAAAGGAGTGACTGGATGTAAAAATGTAAAACAGTTTTTACTCCCAGCTGTGCAGTTGGGTTTATACTGTTGATGCTTCTTCTTTATTATTATAAAGAGTTGGAGTTGGTTCCATCTCACCCCTCTTGTCGTTCCCCTGGGCGCCTTGGGGATTCAATGAAAGGTCTAAATAGCCTATTTATTGATGTGGATATACCCGCTGCACACATAGTGCTAGTTCGGGATGTTCTGTTGGACGTTAAGCAACTGACTGGCGCGCCTTGGTTGCTTGGGGTTAAAACAGCGTTTTTATAAAGCAACTGGGATGGGGGTTTTTCCTCTTCTGACGACCTGTGTGGTTGTCGACGGATTCTCGTTCATATCGGGGGATGATGACAGAATGGATCTGAACATACGTAGAAGGGTTTCACGCCCTGGGGGTGGGCCGCCGGGCGCGGTTCGCACCGAACGTCTGGGTGGCGCCTTCTTTTCATGTTTAAGATCAACACGCATGTCTGCCCCTTCACCTGGAGTTGGCAGATCGGCGTGGTTAGGGCACAGGACTGGTTCTGGACACGCTGGTCCGGATCAGTTGCACCCGTTGTCCACCGGGGATGCAGATCTGCTGTTCTGGTACCCTGAGGGACTTGGGCTTTTTTCGGGGGGAAAAATGCCAGGTCGGTCCGGGTGTCACAGGGTTAAGCGCTATGGAGCCCTTGTTGGTTACATTGTATTCTACACTGTCGTAATGGCTTACGGCCGTGCCAACCTGTACACGCCCGATCTCGTCAGATCTCGGCCGCCACGCAGATTGGTCTTCGTTAGTACTTGGTTGGGTGACCTCCTGGGAATACCAAGTACGGGGTGTTGGGGCTGGTTCTCCATTTCTTTCGCTCTTCTCTTACGCATGGCGAAGAGGGGCCTGTTGGGGTGGTCTTTGACCTCCTCGGGGGATCCTGTGCTCCCCGTATCGCCGGGCCCGGTCCGGAGTAATGTTTTCGTTGAGCCGTAGGCCCGGGATAACCCTGTTGGCAACTGAAACGATACTGCGGTGGTGCCGCAGGTACGTTTTGGAGTTTTTCTCCTGAGGGGTTATAGGAACAACCACCGCATTGGGTAACGCCAAGGTGGTTGATTCCCTGGTGTGTTGGAGCAGTGTCAACTCCCGGGTTACCCGGTTGAGGGTGCCCCTGCACGTTCATGACGTCTGCCGATCGTGTCAGCCTTCTCTGCCTCAACCCCTCTGGGTGGGTTTTTTTTTAAATGGAGGCTTGGTCATGCAACAACGCCAGCATACGCCCCTTCAGCCGGGGCGGCTGTGTTCAGCTGTCCCCTCTGGCGCCTGTCTCGTCCGCAGTCTCCATGCTCAGGTTAACAGCCTGTTGCCTGGTTTTTTCCCCGGTGCGCTGCCTGCTTCCGTGGTAAGTCTTGTTATTGCGGCCGTGCTGACTGTCTGTACTGCAGGGTCAATGTGCCAGGCGGTGTACTATTGGGGGGACAGGGCCCGCTCGGCTGAGGGGCCTTTGTCCGAATACGCTGGCGATGTGGGGGGCGGGGTCACTAAGTGCCCACCTGGTGGGGTCTTGATGCTGGCATCATGGACCTCTCCGGGCCCCCGTTCCAGGGGGTCCAGTCCCTTTGGTGGGTCTGGGCCTTCCTTCACGCTCCGCTGCTACGGCCTTGCCACGGGGTTGGGTTTGCCCTTGACCCCGTGATTCTGGGGGCAGTAACGAGGTTGTTCCCTCCGTTCGTTCCCGGGTGGCATGCGGGTTGTGCGTGTGTGTAGTCGTGGGGTCAGGCCACGGTCTGCTCACCCTGTGCGTTGAGTTGCTTGAGTGCCTCTTCGCACGGTCGGGTCCGTCGCCCTCCCGGGAAACCTCCAATAGGGGGGGTGCCCTCCATTAGGGGGGGTCGGGGGGGTTCGGCCCTCCCTGTTCTGATGGTTGTGGGGGGCCTTCAGTGGGGTGTATTTGTCGCCCGGTGGCTCCCGCTCGGCCTCCCTTGTGCATGAGTGACGCCGAGCGGAGCCACTATGTCACAGAACGTTAGGTTATAACTATAACCAAGTTCTGTTAATAGTGGTGACGCTCGGCGTCCGACGCCGCTGCAGCCCTTGATCTCACCTTGTGGTGAAAGCTTGGGAAGGAGGAGAGGAGGTGACCACACACCTGCTTATGAAGGTAAGCTAACGAGGGGTGTGGTCAGACCAATACTGGGATAAAGGTACATTGTGGAATTTTATTCAGTGCGCGTGCACATATGCGAGGATAGTGCATGAGTGAGTGACGCCGAGCGTCACCACTATTAACAGAACTTGGTTATAGTTATAACCTAACGTTATGTATCCTTCTGTTAGTCCCCTGTGTAACCAGTGGCGTAATTTGAGTAAAAGCCAAGGTATGGCGAGGAGGGAGGGTGGGGGGGGGGTGAAGGGATTTTTTTTTGTCAAATCAGTTGTGCAATAGTCACTTTTGGTGAGTTGTTTCTATACAATTCACTTGTATGACATTTAGGTATGACACAGGACTACACAAGCATTTTTAATATAGAAATGTGTCAACCACAATATTTTGCATACAAATTATGCAGAATGTAATATCATAACTGTCTATTATTTGTCTTGCAATTGAGCCAATTTTCCTTAGGTACGGTTTTGGTGTGTTCAACAGAATATAGTATCAAAAACACATTCACAAAAAGTATGGGTTACTGAATGCTGAACTGCACTGTTATAATCACTAAGCCATTGTAAGACCTTACCTGTGTCCCTGTATCACTTGTCTCTGCTGCCCTCTGATAAAAAAAACTTCTGTATGTCCATTTTCCCTTTTTTTTTGCATATTTCAGTTAGTCACAGTAAAAGTCACCTAGTAAAAGTGAGATAATTGACAATATCAAAACATGCTAGGGCTGTACCGAATAGTTCGAAGCCTTGTTCATAATGTTGACATTCAAATTCTAAATCAACATAAAAAATTGTAATAAAAAAATAAAAAAAAAAATCTACTTTTTTTTTAACTTTTTTTTCATTTTTAATTTGCCAAGGTATGGCGAGTGCCATACCTTGCCATACCAAAATGACGCCCCTGTGTGTAACTAACCAGAGTGCTACGCGGACTGGTTTAAATTTGCATTATACATTATTATTAATTATACAGACATATACAGTTTAATATTATAATTGTATCTGTATTACATACAGCAGTGAAACAAGCACTACTTCATGACCTGAGTGGTTTGTCTCTTCATCCACAATGGCTACCGATCATTCCTCATCCACTCCCAGAGCTCTACCTCCATCCGTTGCCTCAACAGAAACGTTTATATTACATTGATTTACCTTGTTTGTCTCCAGAGTCTAAAACCTTCCGCAGACACAGTCAACCTTATCTCTGCGTCATGACTATGATTTATCTTGTGACGTTTCAGTCGCTCTGACTTTCATTGGACATTAAAGATAGTAATTAAGATCTGTAATGCCATAAAACAGCGACCTCTAGGCAAAAGTGATCCTCTTAGAATTTCTCTTTGTTTACATTTTAGTTTTTGTCTGATGTTGTGGGTTGGAGTTGAGTGACTCCACCCCCCTATCCCCACTCAATTCCAATCCACACATCAGACCAAAACCAAAGAAATGTACACAAAGTTTAATACCAGTCAGGGCTCTTTTGCCTAGAGATTGCTTTTTGGCGGCATTATAGAGTCTACCTTTAAAGGTTTATATAATTGTTCACCCTGCTTTTCTGTTGGGTAGGGGATTTGAGAGAAATGAACAACAGTGAGCTTACGTCCATCAGAAATAGAGCAAAGCTCTGCAGCACTTTTCAAGCCTAGTGCCGTGCGCTATGCATGTATAACAATGGTTTTCTAGAAACTCCCAGAGGCACAGGCAGCTTCAAGCTGGATAAAAAGAAATAATAATAATCCTGACCTCTGATTGGCAGGCGGTTTTGTTCAGTGTGTGTACTTTTCAAGGAATACGGTGGCGGTGGTGTTCGTTTTCCGGTGCGCCCCCAGGAACATCTGATCAGGCCATCCTGAGATTTTGGAATGTTTGATTACAGGGTCTGAGAGACTCACAGAGACGCAATGTTTTTCTCTGTGTATTTGATTTATTGGTTGGGATATAAAGAGAATTTCACCTAATTTTACCAAATGGTTCTAAAAACAGTTGCCTACCTCACACAAGTATAGGCCTAAAGGAATAAAGTATTGGTTTTGAATATAAATGTGTGAGTATACTGTCTATCTATTCAGAAGGTATACTTCTGTTAAATTTAAACCACTTACATTGTATTTAGTGTGTTAAAGGTTCTTCAGATTAACTTCACCCTGTGGGTTCAGGTGCACTCATGTTACTATTTTTAGAACATATCCATAGTGCTACATGCTATCTGCACACTTCCTTTTCTGTTACCAACTTTTTGTGGCTTTCCAAAGACAAAGAGCCATCTGGTGGGATCCTAGCCCTTCCAGAAACTCTGTAATCCATCTTGTAAGAGCAGTGTCCTTTTGGAGCCTTTATAAAACTTTCAAGACTTATCTTGAAAAAATATAAATAGTTTTTGATGGTGTGTTGGATAAAGTCTAATCTTTCCCCCGATTCCCAAGATTGTTATTATTGTTCGGTCTTTTCTTTTTCTTTTGTATTTTGAAATAACATTTATTGACAATCTTCACACATCCAATGAAAAAAAAGGCATGGATTTTTATAAATAGTTGAAATTAAATGATTTGATATCGATATTGATATAATCTTGTGTGATAGGGTACCAAGAGTGTCTCTCAAGTCCAGGGCCCTATTCCCTGTACCTGGTTCAACTAAGTCGATCAAAAGTCCCATTATCCAGATTCAATTAACCCGATGTTTGAATCCAGGCTTTCCCTGTTCCTCGAACGCTGATTCAGTCTCGTTAATTTGAAACAGACTTGATACTCAGGATAATTGCGCGCGGCCGCCTCACCTGAATAGACAGCAGGTGTCGATCACAGAAATCCTGATTTTCTAACGGCATTGATTGATTGATTGATTGATTGATTGATTGATTGATTGATTGATTGATTGATTGATTGATTGATTGATTGATTGATTGATTGATTGATTGAAAACTTTATTAACAGATTGCAGAATGGGTACAATACAGTACGGCTCAATAGCCTCGCCGACAAGTTAAATGCATAATCTATAGGCCAATTTTAAGTCCCTCATTACCCCAATAAATCAGATTATATTTCTCTAAATGTGCCTGCTGGCAGTAGGCTTAATCGAATGAATAATCGAATGAGATCTTACTAGCAAAAATAATTAGTTAAACTCTTTCAGAATAAGTAGACAAAAACAAGCCCAAAGAGTATCTAATTGATACAAATGAATAGATACTTATGAGGATATCTGTACTGTATGTGCTTAGGTATCATGTACTATATAAATACATGGTTCCCAAAGTTTTCAAGGCGCGACCCCCGAAATAACATGTCAGAGAGGCTTGGAGGCTATACAGTTTCACTATTAATCAGGTTTTAATCTGTTTCGGACATCATCCATACATGCATTGAATTGATTAACCTTTGGTTTATACCAGTGACACCAGTCATGTTAATCACCTTCTTGTTCATCATCAGATAACACTAACAGTGCTTGAACAGATAAATGCATTTTCTCAAATTCATTCATCAAAACGTCAAAGGCTTGCAATTGCTCATTCATTTTCTCAAGTCACGTCCACGTCATCAAATCCGTCAAACAGCGCATCTCCTCAAACATTTTAATCCCAGTTACAATATCACAATAACGCGTGGGTGACATTGATACAATTCAACAATCCACAGATTCAGATTCGTCGTAATTCATA
Source organism: Notolepis coatsorum (assembly GCF_963971535.1). Classification (NCBI taxonomy): domain Eukaryota; kingdom Metazoa; phylum Chordata; class Actinopteri; order Aulopiformes; family Paralepididae; genus Notolepis; species Notolepis coatsorum. Next base: position 59,031,363 of record NC_140175.1, on the reverse strand, counting down.
TCCACAATCCATGCATGAAGACGCTTCAATTTATGCTTGAATGAAACACAATCCGGGCTCAAATACATCCATAGCCGAGAATATGAAACTAATCAGACCCAAACGCCCAATAGGTTTCATTCATTAAAAACATCCCCGCGGGATTCACATTTGCAATGCTCCGACGTTATTAAAATAACCACACAGTGTGTATATCACACCCCGCGAGCGCCGTATATGACATTATTTAGGACTAAGGCTGTCAAAGTTAACGTGGTATTAATGCGTTATCGCCCGATTATATTAACGCCACTATTTTTTTTAACTCAAGATTAACTTTTTCAACAACATTTATTTATATATATATATATATTTTTTAACTTAATTTTTTTGTATTAGACTTCAGGTGTATTATTGATACTCTCATTGATACTATGTTTGTTTCTGACTCAAAGTGTGTGTGTGTGTGTGTGTGTGTGTGTGTGTGTGTGTGTGTGTGTGTGTGTGTGTGTGTGTGTGTGTGTGTGTGTGTGTGTGTGTGTGTGTGTGTGTGTGTGTGTGTGTGTGTGTGTGTGTGTGTGTGTGTGTGTGAGAGAGATAGAGAGCCAACCCTCACTGCCAGATGAGCTGAATGAGTTCTACGCCCGCTTCGAGGTCCCCAACACCAACCAAGTGAGAGGGGTTCTGACCACGGAGCGCACGCAGGACCCACCACTCACCGTGACAACGGCAGAGGTACGTGCGGTTCTGAGGAGAACAGACCCACGGCAGCCGGCCCAGACAACATCCCCGGCCGTGCCCTCAGGGTCTGTTCATCAGAGCTGGCTGACGTACAGAGCTGGCTGACGTACTCACCCCAATAGTGATGAAGTGTTTCGAGAGGATAGTCATGTCACACATCAAGAAGACCATCCCAGACACACTGGACCCTCTGCAGTTTGCCTACCGTCAGAACCGGTCCACTGAGGATGTAGTCAACACCGTCATCCACACCACCCTCACCCACTTAGAGGGCAAGGACACATATAGCAGACTATTATTCATTGACTATAGCTGTGCATTTAACACAGTCATCCCACACAAACTCTCTGCTAAACTCCTCACTGTGGGTCTGACACCGGCTCTTTGTGACTGGGTGCTGAACTTTCTTACAAATAGGCCCCAGTCAGTCAGAGTCGGCAACCGGACATCAGACACAAAGATTCTAAGCACAGGGACCCCCCAGGGCTGCGTGCTGAGCCCCCTACTGTACACCCTCTTCACACACGACTGTGTGGCCTCCCAGAACAACACCAGTATCATCAAATTCGCAGATGATACTACATTCATTGGACTGATCACTGGGGGAGCTGAGGAGGCGTACAGAAGGGAGGTGGCGGAACTTGTGGCCTGGTGTCAGGACAATAATCTCCCCTGAACGCAGACAAGACCAAGGAGATGATTATTGACCCACGGAGGAGGAGTGTACAGCACACACCTCTGTACATAGGTGAGACGGAGATGGATAGGGTTAAAACTAGGGATGCTCGATATTGGCTTTTTTACCGATACCGATATACCGATATTATCCAACTCTTAATTTCCGATACCGATATCAACCGATATATGCAGGGTTTTCCCGCTCAAAAAATGGAATAATTTCAGGTAATTAACATTACATATCTCTTGTTGTGGAATTAACAAAAACATTATGCATACTTTTGACAATACATAAAATCAGAATTTGTTCTTACTTGCTTGCCTGGGTAAATAAAGGTTATAGAAATGTAAAAAAAAACGATACCGATATTTTACGATATCACATTTTAATGCCGATATCGTCGATAATATCGGTAGGCCGATAATATCGGACATCCCTAGTTAAAACCTTTAAATTCCTCGGTATCCACATCAGCGAGGACCTCACCTGGGCTCACAACACCCAACAGATCATTAAAAAATCCCACCAACGACTGTACTTCCTAAGAAAGCTGAGAAAATTTGGTATGCCACCTAAGATTCTCAACAACTTCTATAGAAGTACGGTTGAGAGTGTCCTTACCAGTTCAATCACAGTCTGGTATGGAAACTGCACTGCTAAGGACAGGAAGGCACTCCAGCGAGTGATTAAAACTGCTCAGTACATCTCTGGAGCAGCCTTCCCCTCACTACAGGACATTTACTCTACCAGGGCCACCAGGAGAGCACACAACATCATTAAGGACAGTGCACACCCCCAACACAGACTCTTCAACCTCCTGCCATCAGGCAGGCGATATAGGAGACTGAAAGCCAGAACCACGAGACTGACAAACAGTTTCTACCCACAGGCCATCAGACTCTTGAGTACCTATATGTCCCTATGCCATAAATGTCATGTATATTGTGTATGTCATAAATGTCAATATGAATTGAAAATGCGGGACCCTGATGTAAACAAGACAAACGTCTTTCTCTGGTCTGCATCCCCTTAACAATTGTGTGTATTGAGCTGTACTGTATTGTACCCATTCTGCAATCTGTTAATAAAGTTTTCAATCAATCACGTTAGTTAGTGTAGTAATATTGACCTTGAATTTCATAACTAATATGTGTGTATAATCAGAAAACCATAATGCAAAAAGCCAGGTGTACCCTTTCAACAGCAGAGTGTGTTTTCAGTGCTAAAGTAAGAAGTGATACTGGTGTTACAGAAACAGTCAATAAACCCCCACTAACAAATGTACTCAGTACTCAGAACAAAGAGACAAAGATCACACCTACTGTGACCAGATTACAGCAGAGGACAGCTGGTCTAACCAGAGACCAGATACTGGCTCTGATATTATAAGACAGGACTAAAGATCATTAATCAATAAAGACATGGTTCAAAGTTAAATGAAAAAGCATGATACTTGATTGGCTTTGATTGGATAAAGAAATCAATATAGATATTTAGAATTAAGAATCCTGGTATAGTTATCACAATGTTGATGCATTCAGAGGAGACACCGACGGGGGCCACAGGCAGGCCCCCTCCCTCTCTGTCCAAACATGATAGACCTGAGCAGCAAAGAAAGGGGGGGGGGTCAAAAGCGCCCTCCTCTGTGTTCACTGAAGGAACCACACCGACGGGGGCCATCAGGCGGCCCCCTCTGTTTACTGAAAGAAGACTCACACAGGAACCACACCGACGGGGGCCATTGGCGGCCCCCTTATGTTTAAAGGACGACCCACACAGGAGATCGAGGAGGTGGGGGCAACCAGCCCCCCCCCAGAGGAAAACCAGGGGGAAGGGCGGACCGCCCTTCCAGAAGAACCAATCGGATTGGACAAAATGTATTAGTAACATGTGCTATTATTATTGGTGGGAAATGATAGTACTTAAGAGCAAAACATAGTGTTATTCAGGAGCCCAGACCCCTCCCCAGGTCTGCGGCTCCACCGCCACCCATCCAGAGACTACTGTGAACTGATTGCATTTTACGTGAGTAAATCATGGGAAACACCAATTGTTGTTTAGATTAGAGTAATGTACAGATCCCTGATCTGTAAACCAGATTTACTCATGTGTAATGCTTAAAGTATTTTCTCTAATTACATTTATGTTAACAATGACTGTTGTATGTACCTACATGTTGGGGTTTTGAGATGCAAACCTTGTTGATCCTGTGTACAAAACAGACATGATTAATGTATTCTGATAATCCTTGTATGTGAAAAGCAACATTTTTATTCACTCCTGGCCGCCGAGACAAATAAATCCATGAGTTGAATTCAAACTCTGTTGTCTGGACTGCACATTTATTCCTTGCTGGATATATTAGGAGTCAGATGAGGGGACCAAATTCTATCACTTATGATCCTTTCCCCTCCTTCCAGTTAGCGACCTCCTTGTACTTACCTTAGATTATTGTTAGGATTCTACTACATTAGCATCCAAGCTAGCCATAACGTTAGTAACTTAGCATCCAACCCATAATGGGTTGCAGTAATAAACCATGACCATTCTCCTGATGAATTGAAAATGGGGGACCCTGATGTAAACAAGACGAAAGTCTTTCTCTGGTCTGCATCCCCTTAACAATTGTGTGTATTGAGCTGTACTGTATTGTACCCATTCTGCAATCTGTTAATAACGTTTTCAATCAATCAATCAATCACGTTAGTTAGCATCCAAGCTAGCCATAACGTTAGTAACTTAGCATCTAAGCTAGAATCTGCTTCTTACCTGGCCAATAAGCTGGTCCTCCTTGCTCCTCCTGGACAGATAGATTTGTTAAATCATAATATCCACAGTGTGCTGGTCCTCAGTAAATGTCCCGCCGGCGAAAAATAAGTGGCTAATAAAGTGCTAAATGTTTGATAATAGAATAGAGGATTCTAACGTGCCTGCTCTGTTAATACAATTTTCAATCAATCAATCAATCCCGCGAGGGGATGACGTTCAGACCTATGGTTCAGACGTTGTCACGTGACTCACGTTAGATGCCAGTAATCCCAGTATGTGGATTCTAGAGTACTTTTTCTGCCAGAGGGACCAGTGTTATCATGTGGAAAGTGCTTTAGTAAGCTCGAATCCTATTGGCTAATAATTGGTTTTGGATGCATCACGTGGTGGAAGCTAGGGAAAGACACCCCCATCCTCCCCTCCTGCCTGAGCTGCAGTGACTGACTGAGCACAGTGACTGCCAGCCTGCCTCAGTGAGTCTGACAGTGTAGAGAGTGAGAAAATAAAAATAAAAAATTATAACACAGAGATCTTGAACTGGCGCTGCTGTGATGGCTGCCTTTCTGATTGCTCCGACGAGACTGTGCTTTATTTTGTTAATTTTTATAGTATTAGGAGTTTTATTTGCACCAACTGTTGGTGCATTATATGTGTATGACCGTCAGTCAATCATTGACATTGGATTAAGAAAAACTTACCGTTTGGATTGCTCTCTGGATCGGATCGCTGAACAGCAGAAATGGCCCGCCGAGATCCTTTGTTATGCCGGCCACGGACAAGACCAAAAGCCGCCGCGAAGACGAGGAAAGAGAGCCGGGGTCCGGAACAGACTGAGGTCCAAACGACACAGAACCACATTGCCCAGCATATTGTTGGCCAATGTGCAATCGATAGGAAACAAATTGGACGACATCAGAGCAAGGATCCAATTCCAGAGGGACATTCGGGATTGTAACGTCCTCTGTTTCACAGAAACTTGGCTGAGTCCAGATGTCCCGAATCATGCAATAGAACCGGCAGACCACTTCTTCGTTCTACGAAAAGACCGGACGGCATTAGAGTCACTAAAGAAGAAAGGAGGCGGCATTGCCTTCATGATAAACAAGGAGTGGTGCGATTTAGGCAACACAAAGGAAATGTCTAACCACTGCTCCCCAGACCTGGAGTTTATCACGATAAAATGTCGACCCTTCTTCCTCCCAAGAGAGTTAACGTCCATCATCCTCATCGGAGTGTACATTCCACCACACGCGAACACTGAGGTCGCACTTTCAAAACTTCACGACGAGGTAAACAAACTCCAGGCAGCTAACGTTGACGCGGCCATTTTGGTCTTGGGGGATTTCAACAGCGCGCGTCTTAAAAAGGTGCTGCCGAATTTCTATCAGCATGTGACCTGTCCCACCAGAGGCGAGAACATATTAGACCATGTATACTCGCAATTTAAGAATGGGTACAAGTCACAGGCTCTTAGTCCATTCGGTAAAAGCGATCACGCCGCAATTTTTCTTTTGCCTAAGTACAAACAGAGTCTCAAGCGAACGCCGGTGGTCTCGCGAGAGGTTAAGCGTTGGGCCGTGACGTCAGTGGAGTCACTCCAAGCAGTGCTGGGAAGCACAGAATGGAGTGTATTCCGTGATAACACAGCCAATATTAACGAATACACCGAAACGGTGATTGACTATGTCTGTACTCAGGTAGAAGTAATAATCCCCACCACCAAAATTAATATCTACCCAAATCAAAAGCCCTGGGTAGACAAATCCGTCCGTGAGGCTCTGAAAGTGCGCACATCAGCATACAACACCGGGCTGGTGACAGGCAACATGGAAGAACACAAGATGGCAAGATACAACGTCAGGAGAGCAGTAATAGAGGCAAAACGGCGTTACAGGGATAAAGTTGAACTTCAGTTTGAACAGGCTGACTCTAGAGGCATGTGGCAGGGCCTCAGAACAATGACAGACTACAAAGGAACCCCCCTCAAACTGAACAGTGACATCTCCTTAGCAAATGATCTCAACTCCTTCTATGCGAGGTTTGAGGCTGTGAATAACAACACCAGCCTACAAACCACGGCAATGGGGGGGGGGGGGGTCTGCTGATGGAGACTCAGTGTTCAGGGTAACAGAGCATGAGGTGAGACGGATCTTTAAAAAAGTGGATATCAGGAAGGCAGCAGGACCGGGCGGCATCCCCGGCCGCGTCCTAAAAGTCTGTGCCGACCAACTGGCCCCGGTATTCACTGACATCTTCAACCTGTCCTTGGAACAGGCCGTCATCCCCACCTGTCTGAAGAAGTCCACCATCATCCCTGTACCCAAAAAATCTACGCCCGCTTGCCTCAACGACTACCGCCCTGTAGCCCTCACCTCCATAGCCATGAAGTGCTTTGAGAAGCTAGTGAAGGGCTACATCTGTTCCTCCCTCCCCATCAACCTGGACCCTCTGCAATTTGCATATCGCCCCAACAGGTCCACAGAGGACGCCATAGCCCATGTGCTGCACACAGCAGCATCACATCTGGACAAGAGGAAGGGGAACTATGTGAGAATGCTGTTCATCGACTACAGCTCAGCATTCAATACCATAGTCCCCTCCAAACTCATAGCCAAGCTCAGGGACCTGGGCTTGAACTATGACCTGTGCCAGTGGGTCCTGGACTTCCTGACGGGCAGACCCCAGGTGGTAAGAGCCGGCAACTGCACCTCCTCATCCATCACGCTCAACATAGGGGCCCCCCAGGGCTGTGTTCTGAGCCCCCTCCTCTACTCCCTGTACACACATGACTGCGTAGCACAGCGGAACAACAACACCATCATCAAATTTGCTGATGACACAGTAGTGGTGGGCCTGATCTCTGCCAACGACGAAAGGGCCTACCTGGAAGAGGTAGAGAACCTGTCACAGTGGTGTCAGGAGAACTGCCTCTCCCTGAACGTCAGCAAAACAAAAGAGATGATTGTGGACTTCAGGAGGTCGGGGGTCAAGGACTACAGCCCCCTCAGCATCGACGGGGCACCAGTTGAGAGAGTGAACAGTTTCAAGTACCTCGGAGCCCACATATCCGAGGACTTGACATGGACCACACACATTGACAGTGTTGTGAAGAAGGCACGACAACGCCTCTACTTCCTCAGGCGCCTAAGGAAGTTCCAAGTCAGTCAGAAGATCCTTAGGAACTTCTACTCATGTACAATAGAGAGCATCCTGACCGGCAACATCACCTCCTGGTTTGGGAATAGCACTGCACAAGACCGTAGCAGACTACAAAGAGTGACACGTTCAGCCGAACGCACAATTAGAGGGGGGCTTCCCACCCTCCAGAACATTTACGACAAGCGGTGCAAGGGGAAGGCTAAGAGAATTATTAAGGACTCGAGCCACCCGAACAACTGCCTCTTTGAACTGCTGCCGTCAGGCAAGCGATACCGGAGTCTTATGGCGAGCACAGAAAGACTCAGAAGGAGCTTCTATCCCCAGGCCATCAGGCTGCTAAACGAACAATAATCGCTAAACGAACAATAATCACTATGCAACAACCATCAAATGCACACAGCACACACACCCACACGCACACACACACTCACTCAAACAAACAACACACTGCAGCACCCACTCTCCACACTTTAGATCACACAAACACACTTACACTTTATATTTATTGATAAAGGATTTGCACTACAACTCGTACACCTACTGTGAATTGTACCTAAACTGCACCTCGTCCATTTATGCCTTGCACTATATAGTATTGTATATTAGTACACTGCACAGTATTGTATATTGTATGGTAACTACGTCTACGAACATTGTACATATGTCTAAACTGAACACTGTGACCTCTTTTTTTTCTTCTAATTTTTACTATGTTTTTATTTCATACTTATCTTGTCATGCACAGTCTCTGGAGCGCAACAGTAAGAAGCATTTTGTACAAAAGTATTCTGTACTTCTGTATGACAACTATTAAAGAAACTTGAACTTGAAACTTGAGATGAAAAAGAATGATTTTTGATTATGATTGCAAACCATATGATTTTTTTTTTTTTAATTCTTCATATTAACAGATTGCAGAATGGGTACAATACAGTACAGCTCAATACACACAATTGTTAAGGGGATGCAGACCAGAGAAAGACTTTCGTCTTGTTTACATCAGGGTCCCCCATTTTCAATTCATCAGGACATATATGACATACATGACATACAGATAGACAGTACTGCTACATCTATACATTTATGACATACCAGATTTGCAAATACAGCACTGTTTGTGATACAAAAAGATTCCAGAAAAGGTAGTATATACATTTGACGTCAAAACTGTACATTGGAGGAGGTTGGGTGGGGTTGGGTGGGGGGGGGGGTTGGGTAGGAGGGGTTGGGGGGGGAAACACTGTTCAACTGTACAAGCAAGACTGTACATTGGAATATTGACAACCATACTAGGTAATTTACTGTACATTAGAGGGGGTTGGGGGTGGGGGGGAAACACTGTACAAACAAGCATAACTGTACATTGGAATATTGACAAAACCATACTAGGTAAATGACTGTACATTGGAGGGGGTTGGGTTAGGACATTTACAGGGGCCAGTTTCGAATTGCAGTCTCCCGTAGGTGTTCTTTGAGAGTGGTTTTGAAAGTGGGTAGTGATTCACATTCCTTTACAGCTTTAGGTAGGGCGTTCCACATTGATGTGGCATAATTGCGAAACGTGTTTAGTCCCTTTTTTGAGCCGAATCTGGGTTTAACGAGATTTGTGGAGCTCCCTCTGGTGTTGTGATTGTGGTATTCACTGACCTTTGGGAAGTATTTTGACTAGGGCTGTCAGTTTATCGCGTTAATTAGATTAATTAATTACACAGCAAATTATCGTGTTATGAAAATTAACTCAAGATTAATTACAAATCTTTTTTTTTTGTTTTTTTTTTTATACTTTTTTTTAATCTCATTCATTCCATAAGAACGTAGAATACACATTACAGACTTTTTTTTATATGGTCCATTTGCATGTTCTTGGTATCTGATTCTAGGGACATATATGGATCTCAGGGAATGTATTCCCAGTGTCAGAAATACTGTGTCTGTTACTAGGCTTGAGTTAATTGTAATGAACCAAATGAGAATATCAATAAAAAATTTTTTTTATCTTTGACTGTGAATAACACTATGCTCAAATTGACCAGACCTGAAAAATCTAAGCAAATTAATAGATGGAAGATGATTAAACAGAAGGTTTTGTAGATACAGTACTGAATTCTGCCATCCGGACACATGCAATTTGAAATATGATTATAGAATATAGAATATCAGGCATAAAATGGTTATGCGATTAAAATGCGATTAGTTAGATTAATTAATTACAAATCCTGTAATTAATTAGATACATTTTTTTAATCGCCTGACAGCACTAATTTTGACATGTACATGGGTACCTTGGTCGTGTAGTGTATCTTGTAGACCAGGCCCATTGCAAGTTGCTGTGCTCTGTCGTCTACTCTAAGCCATCCTAGGTTGTCAAAGTGGGCAGGGGTGAGGTGGGTTCTAGGAGTAAGGTCAAGCAGTAGTCTGACCAGTTTGTTTTGAGATGTTTGTAATTTTGTTTTTAGCGCCTTTGAGGTGCTTTGGTACCATGAGGTGCAAGCATAGTTGTTGTGAAGGGCCAGATTAAACCGAATATATATATTTATTTATATATATATATTTAATTGTATTTGTATATTCTCTAATATTCCCTGATATCCCTTGTATATTCCTTGTACAATATGCATTGAATATCCATTCTAGCCTACTGAACATCCCATAATAGTCTCCATTCTACTATTGGTCGAGACCTTGGTGCCAGGCTGCCATACCCCCAGACCCAGTTCAAACGTACCGCTCAACATGTACGAACAAGTCCTAGTTCCGCGTAGGAATCTGGCTACCGCACCACTAATGGGACTATTTGTTCATAGTGCGTATATATACTGCGCTACTAAAGTAGGACTTCCTTTTCAGTCCAGTTTCTTACCCTCCAATAGAGTCACAGACGTAAAGCCTCCCCGCGACGCCACGTGTGGGAGTAAGGCCAAGTTCGGCTTACCATCGGTATTGAGACATCATGTATATTAATATTTGAATAGTCATATTTGGCACTATATCGTCGAGTTGGACGTAGTCTATTAAGCTAATAATAGTCTGTTAATATATAGTGCTTCGTACGGTGAGAATACTACCGTAGTCAGTACCCCATCGTTTCGGGCAGAGAACTGGCTGCTTATCCAGGGTGGTTGACCCCACGTGAAGCTGCACCCGAGGAGCCCCAGAGCCGACGAGCGAGTGGACCTGTATACCGGATTATTCTACCGACGACAGCCCGCCTTCCCAGGCACGGATTATGCTTTGTATACGTTGATTATTCCATGGATAAAGACCCCCGACACTGCCGTGTGTTGGAACCCCCCCCCTGGAGAGGACGCAAGGTGAGGAGACGCTCTGCAAGACGAGGTCGCTTCACGTCTCTCCTCCGTGGACCGGAGGACGCCGGCCCACAAAGAGTCCATCTGCTTTCATCTGTGGTCCAAGGATCACCGGCGCATTGAACGGCACTACAGTGGGTTCACCTGGGATACCCTTGGCCGGATGAGGCAGCCGGATTCTACCCCCCCCCCCCTTCCTACTCCTGTCGGCTTACAAGCGACCGGATTAACCCCCCCTAGTGTATCCAGTATATAATCATTAAAGTATCATTGCTGTTATTCCTTAAACTATTCCAGGTCGTATATGTACCACCTGCGCCTTCAGAGATTGGACATTCTCTATTGATATACCGACGAATACTCTTGCCATAAAAGTGCATACTAATTCCCATTCATAAATGTGATTGATTTGATTAAGTGCTTGCTCTACACACCATCGCTGTGTAGAAATAAAGACCTATTTCTAATTCGTACATTTGTGTTGGATCCGTTTCATCTACGTGACAGTGTTCATCATAATATATTTATGCCGAGTACTGGGTGGCCGAATATTAAGTACAAAGGTAGTGGTAGTAAGTATCATATCTAGTAATACAGTCAGGGAATTGTACCCCTCAGTTACAATTGGTCCTTCGAGCCGGAGGGTAATTAGTGTAATATTAATATAGTGTTATTAATATTGAAATGGCCTATGATGAACACTCCACGAAACGATCCTCCTAACCAACGCCCGCAGCGCGAACGACGGCTCCCTCAGTACTTAGAGGCTTACGCTGTCAGTCAACAACCTAGTCTTCTACTAACAGTAAACGCGGTAAAACTAGAAAGTAAAAGTATGTCTAACCCCAACGCCCGGACTACCCCGACCATAGAGGCCCCTACGGGTTCTAATGTAACTGACCAAGTTCACGGTGGGGACCAGTGGGAACCAGACATGACTTCACACCCCGCCAGTACTGAAGAAGTAGTCCCCGATGAGTCCCGGGAGGAATACAACGCTACCAAGAGAGAACTCGGCACGGAAGAAGACGGGGAGAGCACCGTGGAGATAGAGCTCCAAGGCTCCGCAAGGAGTACCCCGAGGGAAGGCTCCCCTATACAAACGCCTTCTCCCAGCGAGGCAGAGAGGACCCTACAGCAGGCCTTCCTCATCAGCCTGAACGCCGCTGCTGAACGCGACCGACTGCAGATCCAGCAGCGGAGCGAAGAAGACCATATACATCTAGAAATAAGACGCATTCAGAGGGAAGAGAATGTGGCCCGAGACCGAGCAGACAGCCAGCGAGCAGCTGCTGGTGCTCTACGGGACGCAGAGCGCGACAGACAGCAAGCGCAACTAATAGAACAGCTGATCAGACGGACAACACCCTCTCCCTCCGCCAGAGGCTCCAGGAACTCGTCTAGACACACCTCCAGGGCGGCATCCCCTAGCCGAGTAAACAACCCTGAACTTGACCAACAGACGAGGTCTATACCCCCCACAGACCACCTCCCCCCACCGGTCCAAGCGAGACCTAGCAACCGGGAAGGAGCAGCATATCCTGTGGAGAGGCTAAACCAGAGACTACAAGCACTGGATGACCTAACTGAAGACGAAGAGGAAGAGGAGGAGAACCACGCCCGACGACAGCACAGTACTCTACCGGACCAGGAGGTCCGGTACAGCCCAGGCTATACTCCCGCGGAGCTGCGCTACAGACCCCCGACTCTATACCCGGGTGAGCACGACGCACGACCCGCACCGAGGAACAGCACCTGGACAAGCGGGCCATGGTACACTGCCGGTACCAGCCCATACCAAGGAGCGGGAGGAGACTCGCCTAGGAGGCCTCTCCCCCAACGCTCGCCGATGTATCCACAGTCAGCGTCATACATTGGCACGCCTATGGTACCCGACTTCACCCAAGAGAACCGGGCCCAGTATACAGAACTCTGCATGTGTCTGGAGACCATGTTGGTGGATGTATTGGATGAACGCCACAAATACGCCATCCTACTGAAGCACTTAAAGGTACCCCGCGCACATAATATAGCGCTCGCCTACGCGACTTCCACCACCCCATACACAGCAGCGCTGGTAGCATTGGACCAGAGGTATGGGCGCATATGGGATTACGTGATCCAGGAGATCCGACACATCGACCGCTTACCCCCAGCAATAGACAATCGAGCACTGGACGACCTGTCCATCAGAGTGCAGTCCCTGGTAGGGATGTTGGGAGCGCAGAGAGAGAAGGGGAGGCATGAACTTTACGCCAACTCAAATGTGGAAAGGATCTTGGAGAAGCTGCCGCCCGCTCGACAGGAGCGTTTTAGGCGACAGAGAGACCACCGAGACCCGAATGGCCCCGAACCGAACCTCCTCGATCTAGCAGACTTCCTGGCGAGAGAAGTCAGCAGCCTACGGCTAGATACATTCGGACGGAGCACCCCTGGCTCCAGAGAAGGAACCAGACGACTAAATGATGGAAGAAGATCGGTGACTGTGATGCACCAATCGGAGTCAGTACCGAGCAGCAGGAGCCACAGTACCCCCTCCAGAACGGAGAAGTGGAAGATAGTGTGCCCCTACTGTGAGAAAGAACACTGGCTAGCGCAATGTGACTCCTTCCCCAAGCTGAACGCGGAGGAAGCAAGTCAATGGATAAAGTCCAACAAGCGCTGTTTTCGCTGTGCGCGCTCACACATGGCAGCCGAATGCCGATTAAAGAAAAGGTGCACCAAGTGCGATGGAGCCCATCTGGACATACTTCACGACAGTAACAGACGGCGCCCTTCACCCGCACCATCCAGCAGCAAAGCGAGCGTCATGTACATCGATCCCGCCAGCAGCAGTGGAGCCCAAGTACTCCTAAAAGTAGTGCGTGTGACACTAAGCTACCAGAATAAAGTCCTGGACACTTACGCCGTCCTCGATGACAGGGCCGAGAAGACCCTTCTGCTCGCCTCCGCTGCGGCCCAGCTAGGGCTGCGGGGAAGTGAAACCCAAATGACAATTCGGACAATAAGACGAGATTTGAAGACGATAAAGGGCGAGAATGTCTCATTCTCTATCGCAGCAAGCGGCCAGCCTGAGCGACAGTACCAGATTACAGACGCTTTCACCAGCCAAGAAATAGGACTGTCGCGGTACACATACCCCGTCGCCAAGCTGATGGAGAAATATGTACATCTGCGCAAGTTACCGATCCCGCTCATAGACAATGCTATGCCGACCCTGTTGATAGGCTCCGACCATGCAGACCTCATTGTCCCGATAGACCGGGTTCATACCGGACCCCGAGGCTGTCCTGCAGCAGTCGAGACCCGTTTGGGATGGACTCTCCAAGGCCCGCTCGCCAAATCTCTCAACCGAAGTACAGCCACTAGATGTCTCCACTCCCGAGTCAAAGAGGGAGAAACCGCACTCCTGCAACACGTAGAGCGGCTATGGACCTTGGAACAAATGCCCTTTAAGAACGGAAGGAAAGACATTCGCTCTAAAGATGACATTTACGCCATTCACCTCCTCGAGACAGGGACCAAGAGAGTCCCGGTCAACGGCGTGTTGAGATACGCCACGCCACTCCTGCGGCGAGAAGGAATGCCTACTTTCCACGCCAAGACAGACGCCACAGAACGGTACCTGCTGAACACGGAGCGGCGTCTAGCCAAGAACCCCGCCCAAGAGAGTGTATACCGCGCTGAGATTGAGAAGCTCATCACAGCGGGACACGTCACAAAGATGGACATTAAAGAGGCTGACCAGACCACTGAATCGTGGTACGTGCCTCACCACAAGGTCCATCACAACGGTAAAGACCGCATAGTATTTAACTGCAGCTACCAGATCGGATCCCAAAATCTGAATAAAGAGTTACTGCCCGGTCCCACACTCGGCCCCTCCCTACTCGGCGTTCTACTCCGCCTCCGCCAGGAAAAGGTGGCCATCAGCGGGGACATTAAAGGAATGTTACTGCAGGTGAGATTAGTAGAGGAGGACAAGCCCCTGTTACGGTTCCTATGGAGAGAGAAGCCAGGAGATGAGCACCCAGCCATCTACCAGTGGGAAGTCCTCCCCTTCGGAACGACGTGCAGCCCCTGCTGTGCTACATTTGCACTACAGAAACATGTAGCAGAGGACCCAGCAGCGGACGAAGAGGTCCGACACAGCGTAAAGAACAGCTTCTACGTAGACAACTGTCTACAAAGCCTTTCAACCCAGGAAGAAGCCGAGGCTCTCCTGATTAAACTCCGCGCCTCATTGATCAAAGGCGGCTTTGATCTCAGGCAGTGGGCCAGCAGCGATCCGCAAGTACTGCGCAGCCTCTCCTCCGAGGACAAGGCAGCCAGCAGCGAGACCTGGATGGCTACAATCCCGGGAGAAGCCCAGGAGATGACCCTGGGATTGGTGTGGCGATTCAAAACAGATTCGCTTCACTACAGACACAAGCCCCTGACTACGGAGCAGGGAAGGCCGGCGGCGGCACCGACCACCAGACGGAGTGTGTACACAACACTCGCCCGACAATATGACCCGCTAGGATGTATTCTACCGTACACCACCAGGGCAAAAATGATTGTACGAGCATTGTGGGACAAGGACCAGGGCTGGGACGACCCCATTCCCGCACACCTTGCATCCACCTGGAGAGAGTGGGAGATGGAGCTCCACTCACTCCCAGGCGTTAATATGCGCCGAAGCTACTTCCCACCCACGGTGAGGCCAGAGACATGTAAAATGGACTTACACGTCTTCAGTGACGCCTCAGAGGTCGCATACGGATCAGTAGCCTACTTGCGGGCCCAAGAAAAGGGGGGAGAGATCTACACAGCATTTGTCCTCGCCCGCTCGAGAATAGCCCCACGCAAGCAACAATCTATCCCACGTCTAGAGCTCTGCGCAGCCCTAGCCGGAGCGCACCTAGCCACGCTCATCCAACGTGAGCTCACCATACCGGTGTCTAGAACAATCCTGTGGTCAGATTCCACGACAGTACTCGCCTGGATCAAATCGGACTCATGCAAGTACAAAGTCTTCGTGGGAGTCAGAGTCACCGAGATTCAAGACTTAACCGAAGAGTTAACCGGAGAAACAGAGTGGCGCTACGTTGATACAAAACAGAACCCAGCTGACGTCATCACCCGGGGGATGCCCCTGGATGACCTCACCCGTCGCAATGTCTACAGTGACGGCCCAGCATTCCTAAGACTCCCGGAAGGACAGTGGCCCATGCCTATCCCGAGGGAAGCAAGTCCAGAGGAGGTGGAAAATAAGAAGTCTGTGTTCTGTGGATTGAGCACCGTAGCCTCCACCGACCCTAACATAGACGATTGCACGTCTATAGAGAGTGCACAACAAAGAACATTCCTGCGGTACCACCCGGAGTGCAAGTCCCCCGCTGATATGTCAGCAGCTAACTACGAGGAAGCAGAATTGCTTCTACTGCAGCGAGCCCAGAGAGACTCGTTCCCCGATGAATTGGCCTGTCTACAGGGAGGAAAGCCCGTCCCATCCGACAGCAGATTAATTCATCTGGCCCCCGAGAGCGACGCTCATACCCTCATCAGAGTGGGTGGTCGCCTACGCAGAGCCCCCAATCTACCGGATGACATTAAATACCCGATCGTATTGAACAGCCGACACAAGGTCACAGAGCTGATTATAAAGAAATACGATGAGGATGTACATCACGCAGGAGCAGAAAGAGTCTTCGCGGAAATCAGACGTCGTTACTGGATCCTACAAGGAAGAGAGGCGGTACGACGCTTCCAGCGAACATGTCTAGACTGCCGCAAGTGGCGCGCGCAGCCCAGCATACCAAGGATGGCTGACCTTCCTCCATGTCGCCTCCGAATCGGTGACAAGCCATTCCACTCAACGGGTATGGACTGCTTTGGCCCGCTGCACATAAAGAAAGGAAGAGGAACCGAGAAGCGGTGGGGTATTGTATTCAAATGCATGACCACCAGAGCGATACACATCGAGCTTCTCCCGACCATGAGCACAGACTCATTCCTTATGGCCTTCCGTAGATTCACATCACGGAAAGGAAGACCGTCTACCCTATTGTCCGATCATGGGACAAACTTCAAAGGCGGCGAAAGAGAGCTG
The DNA here is from genome assembly GCF_963971535.1 of Notolepis coatsorum. Taxonomy (NCBI): domain Eukaryota; kingdom Metazoa; phylum Chordata; class Actinopteri; order Aulopiformes; family Paralepididae; genus Notolepis; species Notolepis coatsorum. The sequence goes on along the minus strand of NC_140175.1, from coordinate 59,014,634 downwards.
AGAGAGAGCTTCCAAGCTATGGGCCCAGAACTTAAGACCCACCTCGCTCCAGCACAGGTTGATTTCCAATTCAACCCCCCAAACGCACCCCACTTCGGTGGCACTTGGGAACGAGAAGTGCGCTCCATAAAGACAGCCCTGTACGCAGTACTTGGGGCCCAGACTGTGGCGGAAGAAGTCCTAATGACAGTCCTCACGGAGATTGAGGGAGTACTTAACTCGAAGCCCCTCGGATATGTCTCCAGTGATGTGGCGGATATCGACCCAGTTACCCCCAACACACTCCTGATGGGGCGGCTAGATCCTGCATTACCCCAGACAATGTACCGGCCTGAAGAAGCGAACGGCCGACGGATGTGGAGGTACAGCCAAGTATTAGCCGACAAGTTTTGGAGCAGTTTCCTACTGCACTACCTACCGTCTCTACAGACCCGCCAGAAGTGGGTAAAGGAGAGAGACAATTTGACAGAAGGAACAGTCGTCATGATTATTGATCAATCACTGCCCAGAGCTATGTGGCCGGCCGGCCGCGTAAGCAAAGTGATCACCGGTGCCGACGGCAAGGTCCGAGCAGCTGAAGTGCTTGTCCAGGGTCGCACTTACACCCGTCCCGTGGCGAGGCTCATAGAACTGCCCCGACTCCCAGACACAATCGATGATGACCATGACCCTATAACCCTATGACTTTGTGAAGTTGACTGACCCCTACAGCAAACCCTTATGTGTAAATAGACAACGCGATTAATCTGTCTCTGTTTAACTGATTAGGTCTGGGACCAATCAGGGGGTGGCTGTTGTGAAGGGCCAGATTAAACCGAATATATATATTTATTTATATATATATATTTAATTGTATTTGTATATTCTCTAATATTCCCTGATATCCCTTGTATATTCCTTGTACAATATGCATTGAATATCCATTCTAGCCTACTGAACATCCCATAATAGTCTCCATTCTACTATTGGTCGAGACCTTGGTGCCAGGCTGCCATACCCCCAGACCCAGTTCAAACGTACCGCTCAACATGTACGAACAAGTCCTAGTTCCGCGTAGGAATCTGGCTACCGCACCACTAATGGGACTATTTGTTCATAGTGCGTATATATACTGCGCTACTAAAGTAGGACTTCCTTTTCAGTCCAGTTTCTTACCCTCCAATAGAGTCACAGACGTAAAGCCTCCCCGCGACGCCACGTGTGGGAGTAAGGCCAAGTTCGGCTTACCATCGGTATTGAGACATCGTGTATATTAATATTTGAATAGTCATATTTGGCACTATATCGTCGAGTTGGACGTAGTCTATTAAGCTAATAATAGTCTGTTAATATATAGTGCTTCGTACGGTGAGAATACTACCGTAGTCAGTACCCCATCGTTTCGGGCAGAGAACTGGCTGCTTATCCAGGGTGGTTGACCCCACGTGAAGCTGCACCCGAGGAGCCCCAGAGCCGACGAGCGAGTGGACCTGTATACCGGATTATTCTACCGACGACAGCCCGCCTTCCCAGGCACGGATTATGCTTTGTATACGTTGATTATTCCATGGATAAAGACCCCCGACACTGCCGTGTGTTGGAACCCCCCCCCCCTGGAGAGGACGCAAGGTGAGGAGACGCTCTGCAAGACGAGGTCGCTTCACGTCTCTCCTCCGTGGACCGGAGGACGCCGGCCCACAAAGAGTCCATCTGCTTTCATCTGTGGTCCAAGGATCGCCGGCGCATTGAACGGCACTACAGTGGGTTCACCTGGGATACCCTTGGCCGGATGAGGCAGCCGGATTCTACCCCCCCCCCCTTCCTACTCCTGTCGGCTTACAAGCGACCGGATTAACCCCCCCTAGTGTATCCAGTATATAATCATTAAAGTATCATTGCTGTTATTCCTTAAACTATTCCAGGTCGTATATGTACCACCTGCGCCTTCAGAGATTGGACATTCTCTATTGATATACCGACGAATACTCTTGCCATAAAAGTGCATACTAATTCCCATTCATAAATGTGATTGATTTGATTAAGTGCTTGCTCTACACACCATCGCTGTGTAGAAATAAAGACCTATTTCTAATTCGTACATTTGTGTTGGATCCGTTTCATCTACGTGACAGTGTTCATCATAATATATTTATGCCGAGTACTGGGTGGCCGAATATTAAGTACAAAGGTAGTGGTAGTAAGTATCATATCTAGTAATACAGTCAGGGAATTGTACCCCTCAGTTACAATAGTCATAGTACCCTTGAATGAGTGCTCCTGCCAGAGTCTTCAGGGTATTCTTGTTTACCAGAGAGGAGATCCGGTACAAGAATCGAGTTTGTGATCTACTTCCGGTGGCATGGACTGAACGCAGCTCGCAGCATGTCGCAGCAAACCCTCGAATAATCATTATTTTGAACCCATAAAGAACAAAACTAAAGTTGACTTTACCTCGACATTTATCAGCTTCTTTTATTTTGTAAGCAAATTCGTTCAAAACGATCTAATCGCTCTTGAACAAACACATGACCACGCGTGCACAAACAAAGTTCACAATGGAGAAAGCTGACCTAGCGGTGCTCATGAGAACAATTGTACGAGAAGAACTTGCTACAGGACTCGAAGCCAATCTAAAGCCGATCAAGGATCATCTAAACAAAATCCAGCTAAAGGTAACATCATGCCAGGACAAGATTGATTCTCTCGAGACGGCTGCCAACGACACTGATCAAAGGCTGATACAACTGGAAGCAGAGAATAAATCACTATCTGAGGAAGTTAAATCATTAAAACAGAAGACGGAATCGCTTGAGGACCACAGCAGAAGACTCAACGTGAGAATCTTGGGGCTACCAGAATGAACGGAACAAGGCAACCCGACACTGTTTGTAAACGGAATGCTGAGCGAACTTTTTGGCGAAGATCTAGGGCCACCTCACTTGATCAGTATCGCTCACCGCATCGGGGCAAATGAAGGCAAGACGCGATGCCTAATCGCAAAATTCAACAACTCTGATATAAGACAGAAGGTTGTGCGTCTTGCCGGTGGGAAAGCTAAAGAACCAGGTGGGCTACAATACAAAGGACATAAAATCAGCATCTTCCGTGATGTCACAGAAGAACACCGCAAGCAGCAAGCCTCCTTTGATGAGCTCAGATCACTCTTACGCAAAACAAAACTGCGCTACGGGGTGGCTCACCCTGCGAAGCTGCTCATCACCTTCAACGATAAGACTCACTCCTTCACCGAAGCATCAGAGGCAATGGACTTCTACACAACCGAGATCAGGCCCACGCTAGACGCGGAGGCACATTCAACACCAGCCCCGACCTAGGACGAGACTGTCTACTACTGTATACACATCACAGAACACAGGTATGCCTATGGTCGCGCGGTGGTCAGCTGGAAGATTGTGAACATTTGAGACTAACGTGGCCACATGGACTTGGAATAATATAAAATCCTCTTCTGTTTGGGTATTGTTCATGGGTTCAAAAACAAACAAATTTTTTTTTATAATTATTAATATCCTTTCCTATTTTTTTTCTCCTCCCCCCTTTATTACTAATGACGTTATCATTATTATTTGGTCGATATATAATTTGTTTTAGTCCCCATGGTTTATATATATAAAAAAAATATATATATATATCATTTAATTTCCTTTCCTATTTTTTCCCCCCTTTTTTACTAATGACGTTATCATTATTATTTGGTCGATATATAATTTGTTTTAGTCCCTCATGGTTTATATAATAAAAAAAATTTGTTAATATTATTATTTACGATTTAAGTTATTAGTGACAGTATTAGTGGTAACTATGTTGGGTGAACTATTATGGCCGATATTTTATTTTGTACTACCATTAGTGCTGCTGTGGATGGTGCTGTTGGCATCATGATTGATGGGGATGATAATATCACCCATGGCATTACTCACCAGCACTTACCCAATATAATTTGGGCCATATTCAGTTTATATATATATATGGTTTTGTGCTATTATTATTACGATCTACGTTATTAGCAACAGATATAGTGGTAACTATGTTGGGTGAATTATTACTGCTAGTATTTTTATTTATTTTATCTCTACTGTAGTGCAGCCGTGGATGGTACTGTGGTCAACATGACTGGTGGGGACGATAGTATCACCCAGAGCATTTTTACCCAATATAATTTTCCATAAATATTAATATTATCTACGATTTAAGTCATTAGTGGTAGCTAAGTATTGGTGGTAGCTATGTTGGGTGAATTAGTATGGCTGATATTTTATTTTGTACTACCATTAGTGCTGCTGTGGATGGTGCTGTTGGCATCATGATTGATGGGGACGATAATATCACCCATGGTATTACTCACCAGTCCTTACCCAATATAATTTGGGCCATATTCAGCTTATATATATATAAATATATATATATATTTTTGTGCTATTATTATTACGATCTACGTTATTAGCAACAGATATAGTGGTAGCTGTGTTGGGTGAATTATTACTGCTAGTATTTTTATTTTGTTTTATATCTACTGTAGAGCTGCTGTGGATGGTACTGTGGTCAACATGACTGGTGGGGACGATAGTATCACCCATAGCATTACTCTCCTTACCCAATATAATTTATCATAAATTAAAGAGAGAAAGAAAAGAAAAAAATAATGTATCTCCCTGTTTATATTCCTTTTTTTTTGTAATGTAGATATTTAATAACACAGGGAGACCAGTAGAGGGAGCTGTCTGACCAGCTAACATGTCACAACTCTGCAACAGGCAGAGAATAGGAGGTAGGAAGGTGACCATGTGGAATAAGGATACTACGGTATTCTACCCACGTGACTGTCTTCGGGTGGGGGGTGGGGGGGTAGTGGGAGGTTTTTGGGTTGATGCTGGACTACAACTGGGGAAGGGTTACATGATGTATATAATTATTTCCCTAATGTATTGCTAATTTTATTCTTTACTCTACAGCTTGACAATTTAATGCAAATAGAAATCCTCTTGTTACTGTGTCATGGATAATTCCAAGATATACATAATAATAATTGCCAAAGCTAAATTAAATTTACAGAACATATTATGGCAAAAATAAATATACTCTCATGGAATGTACAGGGAATAAATAAGAATATCAAATATAGCAGCTGTCTTGAATATCTAGACAAGAAAAGGATTGATATAGCTTTTTTTCAAGAAACTCACATAATGGCACAAGATTTGGGAAAATTGGAAAACAATAGATACATAGTCGTTTCTTCCTCGTCTGCTATTAATAAAACAAAAGGAGTATTAATTCTAATATCTAGAAAACTTAATTTCAATACTATTGAGAAAGGGAATGATTCAGATGGCAGAGTCACTTATGTAAAGGGCATACTAGGTGACAAAGAGATATTGCTGCTATCAGCATATGCCCCTAACACTTATGACTCTGCATTCCATGCCCAACTAACAAAGACCTTACAAAAGTATTCAGATTGTGGAATAATTATTGGTGCAGACATGAATACAGTTTTATCACCAGGCTTGGATAAGTCAGGTCCAACCTCAGTTAATTCATCCACTACAGCATTTAAAAATCTGGTGTCAAATCACTCATTGATAGATGTTTGGAGAAATTATAACCCAAGTTTAAAACAATACACCTTCTTTTCAAATAGACATAAAACATTTTCAAGAATAGATTATATACTAATATCTGCTAATATTTTACACTGTATTGAAAAAACGGACATTATCAACATGTCTTTATCAGATCACCATGCCAATCTGTGTGTATATACAATTGAAAATTGTCCAAAACGTGCTACTAGATGGACATTTAATTGAACATTACTGCAGGATCCATCATTCTGTGAGCAATTTAGATCAGACTTCAACCTTTTTATCAATATCAATAAAAATAGTGTTACAGATATAAGATTTCTATGGGATGCAACTAAAGGCTTTATTCGCAATAATACAATATAATTTGCTTCAGCACGTAACAAAGCCCACCATCAAGAAATATCCAGATTGGAAAATAGACACTAATTGCTAACTGCAGAACAACAAAACAACTACGATCAAGAAAGAGAAAGGGAGCTTTGGAAAGCGAAGTCTGAACTAAATGCTCTAATGGCACAAAAAGCAGAGTTCCTAGCTCACAGAGCGAGGCAAACTGAGTATTTGAATGGAAATAATCCAAGCTTTGTGTTGACTAGGAAAATCCAATATAATGAACAGAAAGCAGACATCACATCAATCCTAAATAAAGAAGGAGCGATGGTAAACGATCCGGCCAAAATAAATCTAGAATTTAAACTTTTCTATCAACAATTGTATTCATCTGAAGCTCAATTCTCAAAAGCTGATTTAGACTCCTTTTTTGAAGACTTGGATCTACCTAAATTAACAGAGCAACAAATAACCTCAACGGATTCTCCCTTTACCCTGGAGGAACTTTACGATGCACTGAAAGAAATGAAACAGGGGAAATCACCAGGTTTCGATGGTATCCCACCGGAGCTGTACTTGACCTTTTGGAAAGAGTTGGGTCCATTACTACTCGAGATGTTCCAACAAGCCATTATGAAAGGGAGTTTTAATAGAGACATAAGTACAGCAATTATCACACTGATACAGAAAAAAGGAAAGGATGGAAACATCTGTGCTAACTATCGTCCATTGTCCCTTCTTAATGGAGACTTAAAATTATATGCCAAGGTCCTCGCACGACGTCTAGAGACGATACTGCCAATATTGGTCCACCCAGACCAAACTGGATTTGTTAAACAAATATTTGCATCAGATAATTTAAGACGACTGTTACACATTATTGACAAAGCTCCAAAAATATCACCATGTGCAGTGTTGTCCCTTGACGCCGAAAATGCCTTTGATAGGCTGGAATGGGAGTACTTATGGCACACCATGAAGAATATGGCATTTGGAGACACATTTATAAATATGCTCAAAATCTTATATCATAATCCAACGGCCATGGTTATCACATCCAATCAGTGTTCCACACCCTTCCCTATCAGACGTAGCGTCAGGCAGGGTTGCCCCGCCTCCGCATTATTATTTGCGTTATCTCTTGAACCCTTGGCCCAAAAAATTTGAAATTGTGCCGAAATAAAACCCATAATAGTAAATAACACCTACCATAAAATGTGTCTGTACGCAGACGATCTGTTATTATTTCTTGACAATACACCACGGTCCCTACCTGTAGTCCTAGACACTATTAAACATTTTAGTTTTATTTCAGGCTACAAGATCAACTTGAATAAATCAATTTTACTTCCCCTAAATAGAGCAGCAAGTAGTCCCCAACTACATACAGAAATACCAGTGGGCTCTGGTTTCAGATATTTAGGTATAGATATATACACATCCATTGACAAAATTGTGTCAAAAAATTACAAGAGCCTTAAGAAGGTAATATCTGACGAGTTCAACTGTTGGTCACTATTATTAATCCCATTTTCAGTCAGGCTTTCAGTAGTCAAGACCCACATTCTCCCTAAGATAAATTTTCTGGTAAGCATGATTCATTTACCGCCACCTCCAGGATTTTGGGAGAAGCTACAGGGACTAGTATTCAAATTTATATGGCGTGAACAACATCCACGAATCAGCAATTCCACACTCCAAAACAGTAGGAAAGCAGGAGGGCTATCTGTTCCTAATTTCGAACAGTACTACTTTTCTTTTATGCTCAGACCGTTGCTAAGATGGTTCAATAATGATTCTGACATACCATGGGTGAATATGGAGAGGCACATTGTATCTCCATATACATTCAAAGATATACTCTTTTCTGGTCTATCCCCAAGCTTTTGCCGTACTAAATTCGGCCCAATTATAGCACATTCAATTTACGTCTGGAAATATATTGCCGAAACGGGACAGTGGAACACAAAATTGCACATAGATACCCCTATTTTTGATAACAACTTCTTACTGTTGGGAGGGAAACCAGCTACATTTCCCAATTGGCAAAGACAAGGTATTCACAAACTATCTGACATATACAGTGAATACGGTCTCAGATCATTTCAAGAGCTCAAACAAATCTATAATGTCCCTAGTACATCCTTATTTTTTTATTTACAGTTACGCACTGCAATGCGCACTTACTGTATGGTGTCCCATGGAATCAGCCTTTACCAGGTCACCCTTTAATGAATATAGTGAATGGCATAAATGTTAAAAATGGTTTTGTTTCTGGGTTATATAATAAAATACAAGGAAAACTAAACAGAACTACAGGTAATACCACTGTCTGGAACATAGATTTAAAGAATTACAACGCCTGCATAAATTGGCAGAATGTATGGGATAATATTCCACTAACCTCTCGTAATTATAATAACCAATTAACTCATTACAAAATGATACAAAGATTTTATCTGTCACCCAGGAAACTCTGTCAAATAAAAATATTACAAAGTCCTCTATGTGCTTTATGTCCGCAAAAAGTTATAGGAACACACATACATATGATGTGGGAATGTCCAGGAGTACTCGCTTTTTGGGCCAAGGTTGCATTATTTCTCACTAATATAACGGAGATAAACATACCTTGTTTGCCACACATTTTATTATTAAATGATGATTCATCTCTAAAATTAACACCTCACAAAAAGAGAGTGCTTCTGGCCGTTTTAACGGCAGCAAAGAAAATGCTCGTAATGAGATGGAAACCACCCCATAGTCTCAATATTTACCGTTGGAAACTGTCCTTCTACGAAGTATTGAGATTAGAGGCATCCAGTGCTAGAGCACAGGGAGCAAGGACAGAATCGATCCAAATATTACTTACTGCGGCCCAGAAGGTAAAATCAGTACTCCACTAGGTTGAACACTTGTACCTTGACACCAGAGAATGAACAAAAATCATGTTGCTGTTGTTTCCATTTATCTTTTCCATTTATCTTTTCCTTTTCTGTTTACTGCTATAATTTGTTGTGGTTGTTTCTAAATTGTATTGTATTTTTCCCTATTACTTGGTTATCTAACAAACATAATTATGATTTATTTTCTAATTAAGAGTATCCTATACATGTATGCATCAAGGTTTCCCCCTCTCCTAAAACGTCTATGCAAACCCGGGGGGCTGGGAGTGGGGTTAAGAAGCGACCTGGGCTGTCTCACAGCCACAGGACCGCCAGAACGGAGGAAAAGACTGTCACAACTGCAACAGGCAGGCTACACAGTATATGAATATACTGACGAACAATCTATACTGAAAAGACACTTTTTATGCCACTGTGTGAATTAATATGAAATGCTGATGTGAATGTCTTTCCTCTGAACTTGTTTTAAAAAAAGACAAAATAAAAAGTTGGTCACAAAAAAAAATAAAAAATCGAGTTTGTTGGTTGACTTTTTTTATTACATTGGATGCCATTTTGTCACAGGAGAGATTAGCCTCTAGGATGGAACCCAGGTAGGTAATTTCATCTTTCCTTGTGACAATATTGTTACCCACTGTAACTGAGAAGCCGTCGGTCTTGCTGAGTTTGTTATTTGAACTGAAGAGAATGGACTCTGTTTTGCGCATGTGTAATGATAGTTTGTTATCAGCGAGCCATATGCAGATTCTGCCTAGTTCTGAGCTGAGGGTTTTTTCAACCTGTAACTTGTTCTTGTCAGAGACCAGCAGGGCTGAGTCGTCCGCAAACAGGAACAAGTTGCAGTCACAAGCTGACGACATGTCATTTGCATAAATTAGGAACAGTAGCGGTCCTAGTATGCTTCCTTGTGGAACACCACAGCTCACTTTGAGGGGGGGGGGGGGTAGGGTACTGTTGCCTTGTATGTCTATGTTTGCTGGGCTCCCTGCTGCACGTGTAATGAATACACTAGCATAACGTAGAGTTACATACTGTATACAGCAATGTGTATATCGTATGCTTTCTTGTGTACTACAGTAGCTATGGTTGTATGCAGGCAAGCAGGCAGAAAAAGAAAATAGAATGATATTTGTTGTCATTATACTTTCAGGTACAGAAATCATTTCACTTCTCTCAATAAAAACAAACAATACAAACAAACAACAGATAGTACCAGAAAATGTGTGTCAGAGGAGCAGCAGTGGCAAAAAAAACAAATAAACTGTTCAATAATTAAGAGCAGTGTAGATAAATAAAAGGGACCTAGCCTAAACCCAAGGTGCTCCCAGAAACGTCCAGCACAAGCTATCCGTCTGTGTTTTCTTAACAAAGTTCTGTGGTATTCTGTTTTGTTTTTTATTTAGTACAGTATATAGTGATATAACTCATTTATACATTCATATGGCATAGCTGTAGTTTTTTTTTATAATTTTTCTTATCCACTTTTTTCTCCTTATTTTCTATTTTTCTACCATCCCAATTCCGTGTATCGAATTCTCCCCTCCCGTCTTGAATGTTGCTCGACTATGCCCCCCACTGGTCGGTTGTAGAGAGGAAGAACCCTTGCATCACGTGTTCCCTCCGGCACACGAGGAGGCAGCCTGTCACATCTTTTCGCCTGCCAGCGCGGACTCTCATTGGCGAGGTGTAACGCATGGGAGGCTCACACTACCCCCGCCATTTCCTGTCTCTGCTGTGCAGGCGTCTCCCAACCGACCTGTAGGGGTCGCTGTCCACAACGTCCAATCCCCACCCATCGACTTCCACCTGCTGACTCTGCCAAATGAGCCAGTACGGCGGCCGGTCCAAGCCGAAGGCAATGCTGAGACTAGGATTCAATACCGGAGTCTCTTACATTGGTGATGACGAGCGCAATCTGCGCTACACCACCCAGCCGCCAGCCCAGGTTGTTTTGTATAGTTTGTATTTACATCGTTGTGTATTGTTGTAAAATCTACTACAGTTGAGGAGCCGGGGAAAACAAGCGTCTCACACAAAAATACGATTTTTTTTTTATATCACTTAATTTTGCAATACAGGGTTACTGTTATGTATGCATTATTACACGATTAAATTATGATGTACTTTGGCTTACTTTTACTTACCAAAATAGTACTGAATAATAATAATAATAATAATAATAATAATAATAATAATAATAATAATAATAATAATAATAATAATAATAATAATAATAATAATAATAATAATACACTTTCTTTGTATAGCACCTTTCATACAAGAATTGCAGCTCAAAGTGATTCACAGCAAAAAGGACAGACACAAAATGAGCACCTAAAATGCAGACATGCGGCTGGGTGGCGCAGCGGACATTACGCTCGTCACCAACCGCTTGGGCCAGCCGTCATACTAACTCAATTGGCAGAGTTAGCGGGTGGAAGTCGATGGTTGGTAATCTGGATGTTGTGGACAGCGACTCCTATAGGTCGGTTGGGGACGCCTGCAGAGCAGAGACAGGAAATGGCGGGGGTAGTGTGAGCCTCCCACCAGTGGCGTAGGGGAGGCCCCCGCACCCCCCGCGGTGCGGGGGAGCCCCGGAGTTTAGGGGGCCCCGCCCCCACTGTAGGCTATCATCTTAGATCTCGTAGTGCAGGAACAGGGCGCAGAGGGTGGGCCCCCCCCCCCCTCCCTGCTATGTTGCTAAGCACCCCATTTGCTCACCTGCGATAGGGCTAGCCGGCTGATAACTAATATTCATTGGCAGGCAGGGCAGCGTTCAAAACAAAGCGGGAAGCGCCGGTAAAAATTAAGCGCAAATACCCGAGTGGTGCTCAGAAAAACAAGATGAGAGCGAAAGCCGAACAGGAGACGGCAAAGCCAAAAATAACATCATTGTTCCAGCAGAGGTAGACTGACTCTATCGTTACTGAAGATGCATCAGTAGTAAGCTCCCCACCCAGCCCGGCCACCGCTATCAACCCCCCAGTCAGCTCCGAGTCCAGGCAGACAGCAGACACACATCCCTGTCAGGACACCATTGTTAGGGATTAGCCTATCCCTCGTGAATTCTTAATTGATTTGCCAGTGGGCCAGTCGGCCGAAAGACGAAGCGGAGACAGAGTATTTCTCAAACGGAGCTTTTATTCATTAGAGTCACCCCGCGCGGGCACATCACCAGTAGACAAAAAGAGAGCAGGAGCCAAGAGAGCAGAATGTCCATATTACATGTCACTTTATACACTCTTGAGAAAAGGGAGGGGGGTGTGTGTATGTCTCTGTGTATGGTGTGTGTGTGTGTGTGTGTGTGTGTGTGTGTGTGTGTGTGTGTGTGTGTGTGTGTGTGTGTGTGTGTGTGTGTGTGTGTGTGTGTGTGTGTGTGTGTTGAAAGGGAGGGACATGATTTTGCATGTCTAACTGCCAAGGGAACTAGGATTTTGCATGTTCTGCTACATGATGCAGGGGGAGGATAGACACAGACTTCTAGGCATATTCTTCATTAAGGCCTTTAGATATATATAGAGGATATTCGTCATCAATGAACTGAAAAACCTATCACCATCCACGCTACAGCCGCCCAGACAGGTTAGAATAATATAACGTTTTATTCGCCATAACCAGTACGAGTAGGCTACAGGTTACATTGGAATTGGAATCTAATCCGTAAATGTTTTAGTACATGGTTTAAATTGTGCGCATAACGCGCCATAAGTTCTATGGTAGATACGAAATTACCGAACAGCCAGCACACAATTATGTTGTGTCTGTCCACTATGTTTGTTACTTTTATTATTGTAAAGCGACCTTGGGTCTTTTGAAAGGCACTATATAAAATGAAGCTATTATTATTATTATTATTATTATTATTATTATTATTATTATTATTATTATTATTATTATTATTATTATTATTATTATTATTATTATTAACGTTTCTAGTATTGAGAGCCGACGCTCGCACAGTCTAGATTTAAAGAGTGTTATACAGGACTTTACACAGAAGAATGCCAGGAGATGTGCTCGTATAAAATAATAGGCCTACTACAATAGAAAGCAGCTCCTGACTACTTTTCTTTTATACAGAATTATGTTATGTGAACCGTTCCGTTGTGTGAACTCAAATTATGATATGGCTATAACGTTGTACAATACCTTCATGTTACAAAAAATACAAAGCCACTTGTATTTGTCAATGAATGATGCCTGAAAAAATTAAGATTAAAAAAAAAAAAATTTAAGTGGCCGCGATGTCTATCCCATCTCACTTTATTTTTGATTTAGGGGAGTGGGCGGGGCCCCATGGTCCGACCTGCGAGGGAGCCCCGACATATTGCGCAACGCCACTGCCTCCCACACGTTACACCTCGCCAATAAGAGTCCGCGCTGGCAGGTGAAAAGATGTGACAGGCTGCCTCCTTGTGTACCGGAGGGGACACGTGATGCAAGGCTTCTATCCTCCCTACAACCGGCCAGTGGGGGGCATATGCAAGCAACGTTCAAGACATATGGGGTGAATTGGCACAGTGGAATTGGGATGGGAGAAAAATTGAAAAAGTGAAAAAAAAAGAAAATGCAGACATAAAATCACAGTTTTTCACATTAGGATCTAACATCCCCACAGGCTACCTTGTTTATGGTTTGATTATATGTTTTAAAATAGACAATAATAAAAAGAGTAAAATAGAATAGACAGAGTAAAATAGTGCAATATTGCAGTGCAATACAATAGTTCTGAATTAAGGCTATGGTGAGGCGGTAAGTTGTTAGCTTATTTTGATTATTTTTTACATATTTAGAGATCCAACTTCCCTAATGTCCATAGTGAAAGATAACAGTGTTTCTATACTTTAATCATTTAATCCACTCGTCACCTGCTGCTCCGTGACTGGCCTCCGCGTTGTGTCATTTTACTTGGATATCTCATTAGCTGTCTCACACTGTATCAACCCCTGTTAGTACATCCGTAGTCAGAAGAAACGACACTGCAACGTGATCTCTTTCCTGATGTTTATTTTCATAAACATAACTTCGTACGAGATGTAACCCATTCTGTAATGTCCTTGAACAGTCTTTGAAGAAAAACTAAATTCATTATTCTCCACCGTCTCTTCTCTCATTAGTCCAATGGTTCTGAGGCCTCGTCGTAGCCAACAACAAAGTCTCTGATCAGCGCTTCTGCTCGATTTCACGTCGTGTCTTAATCTAACTTACCCCGGAAGGAACACATAACATAAAATCTCATAACGTTCTCCCCCTAGCAACAGGCCCTTCTCGTTACTACGTGACACGCTACCATGGCAACGGCTGGTCACCTTTAACACACTAAACGTCCTCTTCTATCGATGTTGAACTCTCCCCATAACTCTGACCAAACCTCCCCCACCAGTGCATATCAGTTATGATATTACAAACCTGCCGACGACCTCGGAGCCCAGCCCATGGCACTGTGGCTTCCCAGTCTAACTTGAAAACACACACCACTAAATACTGTCCTCCTCATGTGAGATCTAATAGCAGATGCTGTCATCCACCAGATATTTACATTATATACACATTGAAAAACATAGATTCCTTCAATAGGTAGGGTGTTCCATAGCTTTAGTGCATAGTTTGCAATGGCTGCGTCCCCGATTTTCTTTAGGCTGTCGTTGGGAACCTTCAATAGACCAGTAGTACATTATCGTAATATTCTAGAAGGCACATAGTTGACTAGATAATTTGCAATGTAGCTTGGTCCTGTTCCATTTAGTGCTTTGTATATAAATCGATTTTGAATGTTACCGGAAGCCAGTGCAGGGTAGCTAATACTGGACTGATGTGGTCTCTCATCTTGGTTCTAGTTAGTAGCCTATAGCTGCCGAGTTTTGAATGAGTTGGAGAATTTTTTTTGGGAGGCCGGTGAGGAGTGCATTACAGTAATCAAGTCGGCTTGAGATAATGGCTTGGATCCGTTTTTTAGCGTCCTTTTGATTTATAAATGGCCGTACCTTAGCTATGTTTCTAAGGTGGAAGAATAATGTTTTTATCACCTTGTTGAAGTGTGATTTAAAGATTATAGGTCTGAGTCTATTATAACACCAAAACTTGTAACTTCGGGTTTGATCCAACGAGTAAGTTGCCCCATATTGCTCTGTATGAAAACACACACCACTAAATACTGTCCTCCTCATGTGAGATCTAATAGCAGATGCTGTCATCCACCAGATATTTACATTATATACACATTGAAAAACATAGATTCCTTCAATAGGTAGGGTGTTCCATAGCTTTAGTGCATAGTTTGCAATGGCTGCGTCCCCGATTTTCTTTAGGCTGTCGTTGGGAACCTTCAATAGACCAGTAGTACATTATCGTAATATTCTAGAAGGCACATAGTTGACTAGATAATTTGCAATGTAGCTTGGTCCTGTTCCATTTAGTGCTTTGTATATAAATCGATTTTGAATGTTACCGGAAGCCAGTGCAGGGTAGCTAATACTGGACTGATGTGGTCTCTCATCTTGGTTCTAGTTAGTAGCCTATAGCTGCCGAGTTTTGAATGAGTTGGAGAATTTTTTTTGGGAGGCCGGTGAGGAGTGCATTACAGTAATCAAGTCGGCTTGAGATAATGGCTTGGATCCGTTTTTTAGCGTCCTTTTGATTTATAAATGGCCGTACCGTAGCTATGTTTCTAAGGTGGAAGAATAATGTTTTTATCACCTTGTTGAAGTGTGATTTAAAGATTATAGGTCTGAGTCTATTATAACACCAAAACTTGTAACTTCGGGTTTGATCCAACGAGTAAGTTGCCCCATATTGCTCTGTAACATTTCTCTTTTTGTTATAGGACCAACTAGTAGTTTTTCAGTTTTGTCCTCATTTAATTTTAGGAAGTTGTTTGTCATCTATTTGTTTATTGCTAAGAGACAGGCGAAAATTTTGTTAATAGCTGTGTGATCATTTGGTTCAGCTGAGATGTATAGGTACAGGTTCCCTTGGAAGCTGGCTGCTATCCTGGAGAATCCCTCCCACCCCCTCTACGACGAGCTAGTCAAGATGAAAAGCACGTTCAGCCACAGACTCATACCCCCCCGACACTCAACTAACCGCATCGGACAGTCCTTCATACCAGCGGCCATCAGGCTCCACTACAGTGGGCAGGGACTGCTGCCAGACATCCAACTAGAACTAATAGGAACCCAAGGAGGACAATAACCCTACCTTGTGCATCAGTGGAGGTTTCTCTATGACAACACGTGAAACACAAATTCACTCATAATTCATAATTATTATTAATTTACATATATATATATTTTTTTATTATTATTATTATTATTTTTTTAATAGAAAAGTTTTCCTCTGTAAAAAAAATGCCAGTGAATTTTCTTTTCTTCAAAAATGGCCAAAATGTACAGCTCTGAGCAGGCCTGCACTGCAGTAATGACTGCAGTAATATTCGTGCAGAATAACTTCACAGGTTGACCCAATGTTAAATAAATAATAAATAATAGCCAATCAAAATAGGCTATTAACTTCATCTAAGCACGGTCTGTGCAGTTAAACTCTTGCCATTGAATGGAGGAATGAATGATTGACAGCCTTGACAATCCAATAATACACAGAGGATGAATGATTGGCAGCCTTTGAAATCCAATCAGAGTCTGCCTGGCAAAAATACCTGCAGAACTGCAGCTGGACTGGCTTCAGTGTTCTAGTCAAAGTTGTGTTCCATCATCTCATGTGTGCAATTTGCCTGAAGAACATTAATTTGCCTAATATAATCATTCATATTTTAAGATCTTTATTCACTTGTTCACTTATTGTTGTGCACTGCATCGTTTACTTGGATGATATATATATATTTTTTTATCTCAGTTGAAGACTAGTGTAGTTGACGTGAACGTGCCATCTTGGACTGTGAAGGCAAGCTAACGTGTAGCTAGCTACTAGCTTAGCAAGCTAGTAGTTTACAGTACACACAGTAGGCTAAATTAAACTTTGCGCCAACATTAGTACCGAAGTATAAACCAGCAACTGAGCAACATGAAAAAGTGGACTTATGCACCTGGATCAGAAAAAAGTTAGTTGTAGTGTTTGTAAAACTAAAGCCTGCTTAGCCTTGATGCTAACGTTAGCTAACTGTTTAGAGAACAATACTTGTAGTAGACTTGATTAAGGGATTGAAACGTTGTTAACTTGGCTATGTCACGTATAAACACAATGTAATGTATCACGTTGGCTGCTGGCTGCTAATGCAGCCTGCAGATAATATTTGCATGTGCACTGTGTTAGTGTAAATGAATGAATGTTGCCGCTAGCTTGTGGCTAGGCTAGCGTACTTTGCGGATGGCTAACGTTAGCCAGCCGAATTGTTTAGAGACTTGATTAAGGGATTGAAACATTGTTAACTTGGCTATGTCACATATAAACACAATGTAATGTATCACGTTGGCTGCTGGCTGCTAATGCAGCCTGCAGATAATATTTGCATGTGCACTGTGTTAGTGTAAATTAATGAATGTTGCCGCTAGCTTGTGGCTAGGCTAGCGTACTTTGCGGATGGCTAACGTTAGCCAGCCGAATTGTTTAGAGACTTGATTAAGGGATTGAAACGTTGTTAACTTGGCTATGTCACATATAAACATAATGTAATGTATCACGTTGGCTGCTGGCTGCTAATGCAGCCTGCAGATAATATTTGCATGTGCACTGTGTTAGTGTAAATTAATGAATGTTGCCGCTAGCTTGTGGCTAGGCTAGCGTACTTTGCGGATGGCTAACGTTAGCCAGCCGAATTGTTTAGAGACTTGATTAAGGGATTGAAACGTTGTTAACTTGGCTATGTCACATATAAACACAATGTAATGTATCACGTTGGCTGCTAGCTGCTAATGCAGCCTGTAGATAATATTTGCATGTGCACTGTGTTAGTGTAAATTAATGAATATTGCCGCTAGCTTGTGGCTAGGCTAGCGTACTTTGCGGATGTTGTATTAGCTCAACGCTGTCCAGTAGGTTGATAAGCTCAATAGCCTTGGGGCCGTTCTTCTTATTTATATGAATATTCAGATCTCCATGTATGATTCATCTTTCACATCTAATGATACCGACTGAGATTAACTCTGATAATTCCTGCAGAAATAGTTTGGTGAGTAGTTTGGTGGCCGGCACAATGTGATGATGAGCAAAGACAGTTCAGCTTTGAGCTCAATAGCAAGATATTCAAATTATATATATTCACTAGGGATGTCCCGATCGCCTTTTTTTGCTGCCGATCCGATCCCGATCATGTGATTTTAAATATCTATCGATCCGATCGTTTCCGATCCGATCTTTCACATTAGTAATCAATTTTGACGCATTTTTGTCAGGCTGAATGTAATAACAAAAGCCTCCGCGAGCGCCCCTCTGTTGCCTATAGTCCGGGGCGTGAGCGTGCCAGCGCGGAGGCTTTTGTTATTACATTCAGCCTGAGAAATGTGCTTCTGCTTCATTATGAGAAATATTAAGTTTCAATATATGTTTGCACATTAGTATACATTCAGTGTTCGACTTACGTAATGGTCCATTCTGGTCTGAAACGCCGACGATAATCCTCAGTCACGGCAAATAATTGACGTTATCCTCCAGGTGAAAAGTTAGTCTGAAAACTTCGCCTCCAGCCTGTCCTCCTTGCAAACATTGCAACTGGCTTGACTTTCTATTTTAAAATGCTTAGTTCCCAACCTCTGACATTAAGTCTAGCTGCTCAAGTCAGTGGATATTAACCGTGTTTCGGGAGCGACGTGCTGTTGTTGTGGCAGAACACAGGTCTAAATTAAAGGGAATGTGTTTGTTGCAACGGTGTAAATTAAAGGGAAAGTGTTTGTTGTGGACAATTATTCTGCTCTGTGTGACAATAAATACATTAATGATGATATATTATATGTAATTTAAAACCAAAACTAAGGCCTCCGTATGAGTTTAAGACGTGGACATGGTCATGTTTGTTGAATAAAAATAATTTTTTTTGACTGCCGATTTTTATTATTATTTTTTCCCGATCCCCGATCCTCTGAAAAGCACGTGATCGACGCCGATCCCAATCACATGATCGGATCGGGACATCCCTAATATTCACCCATGTCAATGTCATTACATACAAACGATGTAGAAACATGTGATTTGGATTAGTATTGGAAGCACAAAAATACAAAAAAATCATTGCAAATGTACTCTCAGAAATATACATGGGTTGAAATATACTTTCAACACACTTAATATAGTAAAAATATACTTTTAGCATTTTTAGCATACAATTTTTGACTTGGTATTACCAGTACATAATACCAAAAATCAGGATCATTTTGACAAAGATAACAGCTGTCATAATCACGGCGAGAGCCTTCCTCTTCCCTCCTGCTTCCACACCCTTATATGGGCAGCATCCGACACCAGCATTCCCACTCTGCCAGAGGGACATCAATCAGCGCGGCTGTGAGGGATTCCCTCATCAGCAGTCCCTACATCAACCCACGGATCCTGTCGTCCCTCGTCGCAGTGTTATCCTACCAACCTAGGTACAAGGATGTACTCACTCTTGCTGCTCTGTTGTTGTTTGCCTGCCTTGCTCTAAACTCTGTTCTCCCTATGCCCAGGACCATCACTCCCGGCTCAAGCCATCTCCTGATACGCCGCCCGCTCGGACGTCGCTGGGAATCTCAAGCGAGTGCCCCTGCTCGCCCAAAGCCGCACATTTCTGCATATACATTGTTGTCCTGTCTGCTTGGTACCCAGGGAATTAAAGCTAACCTAAAACGCTCCATTCTCTCTCTCCCTGTGTGTTCTGCTATTGGGCTCAGCCACCACTGCCGTAACAACAGCAGTACTATGACATTTTCTTTTGGGAACAGGCCTATACAGAATGTGAGTGAATGAGAGAGAGGCTATCGGCAGTCATCGTCAGGGACTCCTCATTGCTCTCCTCCTGTACTAGATGTTTCCTCTCTGAGCACATGCCCTTGATCTTTCATCAAGTCAGCAGCACACAATGCAATCTACTCTCACAATGAATGGGAGCCCATTTCCTCACCAAAAAGCACTATAAACCCCCCCCCCCCCCCCCCCCCCCACACAGACACACACATTCCCCACACATTGTCACAGATCGAGGAAGTCAGCTTGGCCGGAAAAGGAGGGGGGGGGGGGGGGGGGTAGAGTAGACAGAGATGGTCGGTGCAAGCAGGAACTACTTTTATTACATGAATCCAATGAATAGGAAATGCACAAAAATGGCGGGTCCCTTTTTGAAGAACCAGTCTGCCATTCCTGGTAGTAGGGCGGTCCTGTCAACCTTTGACAAATACACAACATTATACTGTACATTACAGTATATAATTAATCACAACAAAATCACAACATACAAACAACATTCTATATAGACAGGACATGATCACAATAAAACGCAAAACACAACATTCTATAAATGACAGTATATAATCACAATAAAACACAACATTATATACCTGACATGACATAATCACAATAAAACACAAAACACAACATTCTATACATAACATTATACAATGGCATACACATTTCTTGATTCTGATTGGCTGAAACATTTCTTTCAGACGTTGTTATTTCTCATAACACACTCCACGTGATCCCAGAACCCGTCCACAACCGAATTACTTTGTTTCCGAATCACTCAGCCGTTCGTGTTTTTAGGAATGAAACCAAGTTGGCGGACAATAATTTTTATGAATAGATGTATTTATAGCGTCATAACGACTCATTCAAAAATGATAAAGTCACGTGGAATGTGTTAGTTGCATACACAATGTTGGATTATGTAATTGGAAATGGATGTAGGAGATCGGCGTCAAATAATTGGAATATTTTTCCTCCAGTCTCATCGGCGAACGGTAAGAGGAATATATTTTCAGCCCGATTGTTTATTCATTTCACGGCAATCCATCTGATCAACGTATCAACCCATAGTAAGAAAAGACGCTACTGACGATCACGGAATTATAAACGACCCCCCCCCTGTCCTTCACACATGATGAAGCATAATGTAGACCGATCATATGCATTTGAATGTTTTAATATAGCGTGTATAGGAAAAAAACGCCAATCGATAATCTATCATATGCGTCAGGGCCTATAACTCGCGTTTTAGGAATTACTGCAGAAAACCTTAAAAACATACTTATATTCTAACTAGGGCTGTCAGTTTATCGCGTTAATTAGATTAATTAATTACACAGCAAATTATCGCGTTATGAAAATTAACTCAAAATTAATTACAATTTTTTTTTTTTTTTTTTTTATATTCTTTTTTTTTATCTCATTCATTCCATAAGAACGTAGAATACACATTACAGACTTTTTTTTATATGGTCCATTTGCATGTTCTTGGTATCTGATTCTAGGGACATCTATGGATCTCAGGGAATGTATTCCCAGTGTCCGAAATACTGTGTCTGTTACTAGGCTTGAGTAAATTGTAATGAACCAAATGAGAATATCAATAAAACATTTTTTTATCTTTGACTGTGAATAACACTATGCTCAAATTGACCAGACCTGAAAAATCTAAGCAAATTAATAGATGGAAGATGATTAAACAGAAGGTTTTGTAGATACAGTACTGAATTCTGCCATCCGGACACATGCAATTTGAAATATGATTATAGAATATAGAATATCAGGCATAAAATGGTTATGCGATTAAAATGCGATTAATTAGATTAATTAATAACAAATCCTGTAATTAATTAGATTAATTTTTTTAATCGCCTGACAGCACTAATTCTAACACGACAATGTATGAATGAAAAAATATAACGTTCCTACATCCAGAACGATAGATACCCGATGTTGAATGGGCCGTAGTAATGTCAATATAGCTATAATATTAAAAAAGTTATAGCCCTGCAAAGAAGGTAAACATCTCCATAGGCTTTCAACGGTGGCAGACTGGGTATATTGATGGATATAACCCATGGCGCCCAATGTGTTAACAATTGTCTCTATTGAGCTGTAGGCTACTGTATACCCATTCTGCAATCTGATAATAACATTTTCAATCAATCAATCCAATAAGAACCGGTAACTTCACTGTTAGATGGCATGCTTTGTAGCAACCTGCCTCTGCAAAAGGATACTGTCGCACAAAGCGATTTCACTGGATGTCCCGGACACAATGGAAGTATGGATATATTTGTAACGAATAATAATAAAAAGATACCGTTAACTGGAATATGTTAGTTGTTTATACAATGTTGGATTATGTAATTGGTTTTGTTAGATGGCATGCTTTGAAGCACCGCACCTCCCAGCTGCTTCTAGACACGGAGGCAAAAAAAAAAAAAAAAATGGGACCTACTTTTTCTGCGGATGGTTTTGTGAATAAATCTCCATTATGCTTCAATTACTGTGTGTTTATTGTATAGCAATAAGGTTGGATGAATTCGGCCATTGTATAAAAGCATTACATCACGCGACAGAGTGTGTTATAGAAATTATACAATGGCATGCAAATTTCTTGATTCTGATTGGCTGAAACAGTGAAGTTGCCGGTTGTTATTTAGTATAACACACTCCACGTGACCCCAGATCCCTCCCACAACCGAATTACTTATTTTTTTCTGTCTGAATCAATCCGCCATAGATAGAAAAATGGAAGTATGAATAGCTTTTGAACGAATCCTCCAAAAAAGATACACTCAACTGGAATATGTTAGTTTGTTACATACACATGGATTATGTAATAAATTTGTCATGACTCATTGTGAAAAAAAAGAAAAAAAAAGAAAAGAAAATGGCCAACGTTTGTGTGTCAGATTTGATTGATTGATTGATTGAAAATGTTATTACCAGATTGCAGAATGGGTACAATAATACAGTACGGCTCAATACACACAACGAAGTCGCTGATATCGCAGGCACGATCTATGGGGAGCGGCCGGGGATTCAGATCCTATTTGTCGAGTTTTAAGCGGAAGGACACCATCTTTTCAGGCCTTATATGGAAGACCTACGACCACCAGCACACCAAGTATTAGTCTGCAGGACTCAGAGGAACTATATAAATGGCCACCGACACGACCGGCGGGTGTTTTTGTAGATTTTCCCCAGTGTTCGGTCATAGAATACATTTCTGCAGGGATTCAGAGCGTGCTCTTGCATTTCGAAACTACTGTGTAAGTACTATTTATACTCATTTGTTGGACTTATTATAGCATTCGTTAACATTTATGACCGTGTATAGTGTTTGTGAGATGTTTTTCCAGAGATTCTGGTTTGATTTTCCAATCAAAAAGCTTGTTTTGAAAAGTGCTGCTTGTGTGTACTAACTTGTACTAAGTTGATGTATTTATTTCGCAAATGCAGTGTTTTCAAATAGCCACATTGCTGTAT
Organism: Notolepis coatsorum; assembly: GCF_963971535.1. NCBI lineage: Eukaryota > Metazoa > Chordata > Actinopteri > Aulopiformes > Paralepididae > Notolepis > Notolepis coatsorum. The sequence continues at coordinate 58,991,428 of NC_140175.1, read as the reverse complement.
TTAGTGTATTCATTAGTGGCTCATATTCGTATATATAACATATTTCATTTTATCAACCTAGAATTGACAACAAGGCCTGCTGCTTGACGCTAGCGCCCATGCTAGCATTGGCTAATAACAAACAGCTGAGAACCATCGAGAGCCAGGAAGAGCTACGGTACTTCTCTACCCAGGAAATATGGTTCTATTGCGGCAGAGAGTATGGAGGAAGACAAGGCTCTATGAAGAGAATGGGGTAAGTTTGAAGAAATGTTTTACACAAACATGAAAGTTTTATAATTTCCATCACAATACGTTTTTTAATCTAATCTAGTTTCATTAATTATATTAATTAATTATTATTTCATATCTTTTAAACAATAGATGCTATTTCTAATCTGTCAGCTGTTCTATATTGCCCACAATATTGTCTACATTCCATTCATTACACATAAATCTGATATAAGCAAGGACAGTTTAATTTAATAAATTTGTATCTTCCCAGTTTAATTTTAACAAGTTCAAGTGCAACTATATATGAACCATAATAGTAAAAATCATGATGATAATCATACACTTATTTTATATCATTGGAAAGCCCTAGTTGTTAGCTTCAAAATGGTACCAAATATGAGGTACTTTGAAATACCCAGTAACTAATAATCTATCACAAACCAATGCAAGTTCAAGTTCAAACTGATTTCCTAAATGGACCACAACTCCGTAGGGGATGCAGACCAGAGAAAGACTTTCGTCTTGTTTACATCAGGGTCCCCCATTTTCAATTCATCATAACATATATGACATACATGACATACAGATAGACAGTACTGCTACATCTTGTTTAAGAAGCACAGTGAAGTTACCTAGTAACATTTTCAATCGTTCAATCAATCAATCAAACCGGTTGTTATTTGATTGATTGATTGAAATTTGTATTACCAGATTGCAGAATGGGTACAATACAGTACGGCTCAATACACACAATTGTTAACCTTCCTGCACCCCTGGGACAAAAAACTTCCCAACTGTAGATAATGTCCATACTGTACTTGGGATAACCTTGTCTTGATTTATTGCATATCCCCTGAAATTAAGTCAGGCAGTTTTTCTGGGGCAAAAGAGAAGTCTGCATTTTATTTATTTAATTTTTTTACTCTAAAAAAACTGCACACGGTGTACCCTTTGGTCAAAAAGCGTCCCTATTGACTCCCATGTTAAACACGTTTTTTGAAAACAACGCCATTGCAGATTGAATTTGAAAAAAGAAAAAAAAAAAGATCTAGGCCCCTTTATGGGCATTTACATATGCATGATTACTCTTTTTTTTTCAAGGTGGCCGCATTGCGTCATCTATTTCCGGCAGCGACAGCTTGTGTGTTTACTGCTTGTATCCTGCAATGCCGTTCAAAAAATATTTTGATCTAAAATGATTTGAGAATGTTTTATGGAGGTCTTAGTGTGGTGTGCATGCATGTGTTGAGAAATGAATGTGTGTGCATGTGGTCATTTGCAGCCATTATGTGAAAACTAGCCATTACTGTACTAGCATTACTAGTACAGTACATTACTGTGTACTAGCCATTTTCACATAATGGCTGCAAATGACCACATGCACACACATTCATTTCTCAACACACGCATGCACACCACACTAAGACCTCCATAAAACATTCTCGTCGGGCCTAACAACCACCCCTAGGCATGATCTAATTCCTATAACACACCCCTGCGCGTGATGTAATGCTTAGATCACGCCTATGGGGGTCAAACAACCCTCGGCTGCGCCTCGGGCCTAACAACCACCCATAGGCGTGATCTAATTTCTATAACACACTCTGTCGCGTGATGTAATGCTTTTAAAGGTGACATGTACTATAAATGTCATTTTTCAGTCTCTAGCATTGTATTATAGTAATAGGAGTTCGTATCAATGTGTTTTAGTGTCTAAATACCATATTGGCGGATTGCTCTGATTCAGCTCAGCCCCTTTCCTTCTCCAGTAAATCAGGCCATTTTGATTTGAACGGCTGATATACGTCATACGGCCGCTGGGTAGCGCACAGTGATGCGATTGGCTCTGTGGTTGGAGCTAATGCCCGCCCCAATTCTACCTAGACTTGACAGCGAGTGGAAGCCACTTCCTCATGCTGCGAGGCAGAGTGGGGCCCGATGCCTCTGCGTGCGCTCTGGAGGGAGAGAGGGAGAGAGAGATGGAGAGAGAGGGGGCACTTGGGGGGGGGGGGGGGGGGTCTGCTGCGCGGCACTGCTGAGCGAAAGCCAGTATGGCTTTAGGCAAAACAGATCAACAGCGACTGCCTTAATGAATATTATTGAAGAAATAACAACAGCAACAGATAAAAGGAAATTAACAATAGGGGTATTTATTGATTTAAAAAAGGCATTTGATACCTTAGATCATAATATTCTAATTTCTAAATTACGTTCATATGGTGTGAGAGGAATGGTTCTTGAATGGTTGAGTAGTTATCTCCACAATAGGCAACAATATGTGCAGTTGGCAGATGTCAAATCTGAGCTCATGAAGATTGAATGTGGGGTACCGCAAGGTTCGGTTTTGGGGCCCAAACTGTTTCTTTTATATATTAATGATATTTGTGATGTTTCAAAACTATTACAGTTTGTCTTGTGTGCTGATGATACAAATTTTTTTTGTTCTGGAAATAATTTAAAGGAACTAGCTGAATATATTGTGTATGAAATGACAAAGCTAAAGAAATGGTTTGATGTAAATAAGCTATCACTGAATCTGAAAAAAACTAAATTTATGATTTTTGGCAATCGAAAACTAGATGAAAATATAGTACTGACCATAGATGGAGCTGATATAGAGAGAGTTAATGAATTTTGTTTTCTTGGTGTGATTATGGATGATAAATTAACATGGAAATCGCACATAGCACACGTTAAAAAAAAGATGTCCAAGAGTATTTTTGTTATGAATAAAGTAAAGGATGTGTTAGAGTATGAGGCAATGAGAACACTCTACTGCTCACTCATCTCACCTTATATCAGTTATTGTGTTGAAGTATGGGGGAATACTTATGGGACAAATATAAAACCATTATATATCACTGATTCTTGAGAATCGGGACAAAACATGTCCTACATAGAAAAGTCTAATTTATATAAAAAATAAAGAAATTAATAATGATTGACATACTCACAAAGTTCAATCTAAAGGTATTGTGTATACTGATGTTATGTTTTAGCACATATATTTGTTTTTTGGGGGATATTTGTTTAAATGTATAATCTGTGGTTAGAAGCTCCCATGTTAATTTCCTTGTCCTCAGCAAGGGTCACATTATTGACCAGCCCAAAAAAGCTTGAAAAACCTCTCCACTTGTGAAAACATACATATCAAATCAAGGATAAGGGTTATAAATGTATAAAACAATGCATGCCATGAAACTCAAATAATATTTTCCATAGAAATCTGCCTATCAAAGTTGTGTCCTCAGTTTATGTCAACTCCGTCAGACTTTTTCATAAACCTAATTAAATCAGGCAATAGCATGGCCAGCTCTATCCCTGAGGACCCCTTTTCCTTTCCCTGCCTGTGGTGAATGCAACACTAACACACATGGTCTGGTAAATTTGATACGTTTTGATATTTTAGACAAACAATGTCAATATTCCTTTTTTTTTATTTTTTTTTATTATTGCAAAACAAAACTTATTAAAAGTCAGTACTCAACACACAATGTATAATGAAACTTTCAGTAAAGGTGGTTAAAATATATGCAAGTACAGAAACAGGATAAAACAAAAATAGTCAATAATAACATTTTAACCGTATACAGTGTATATCCAGCGAAGTTACAATTATATAAATGTTAGTATATAATATACCCCTAATACCTATTTTCTAAAACCCTACACACATATGCTCCAGCTCAAACCCCCCCCTCCCGGACCCCCTCTTGGATAGTACCTCCATTATCCCTCACTCCTAACCAGACATCACCATTATAGGCTAGCTTTTATTCTCTCCACCACTTCTAACCACATTGACATTTTGGATTCATTGAGCCCCAGAATTCTTGCTGTAGATATTTCTTGATATATCACATCGAGATATGTAAGAAACCACACTTTCCGGCACATTTTTTCCGGTTGAAACCAACGTGATGCGATCAGTTTTTTAGCTACTGTGATACCCGATAAAACCAATCTTTTTAGTTGTTGATTCACTGCAAACTCAAAAACATCATTCAATAGCAATACCGCGGGGTGTACAGGTATATTCCAAAATACGAGTATTGATAATTGTTGGGACACATCTTTCCAGAATGCCTTAACTGGTGGGCAGTCCCAATACATGTGCATAAATGTTCCTTCGTCCCCATTTGTACATTGGGAGCATTTGGAGTCTTGTATAAGCCCCATTTTGCACAGCCTTATAGGAGTCAAGTATGTCCTGTGAATATAGTTCAGATTGATTTGTTGATGATCCGGGTTCCTTGATGTAAGTCGGACATTTGCCCAGGCTCCTTGCCAATCAAAGTCATTTTCCAGGTCTGGTATATCCCTCCTCCAGACATTGTCTAGTTGAAGGGTTTCATACGAGGACGTTAGTAATTGGTAATAAAAACCTGATACAAAACCTCCCAATGTATCTCTTTCATAGAAAAATTTGTGGTATCTGTGGTGTTCAATTGGTATGTGTAATGGAACACCGTGAGATCTCATACAAAGTCGTAACTGTATGTAAAAAAGCCATGTGGACTCGGTGAGGTTAAACTTTATGCATATTTCGACATAACTACAGAGGCCCTTGTTATTAAAAATATCCCCTAATGAGTGTATGCCTCTTTCTTCCCATATAGGGAATCTTATAGGTCGTTTTCCCATTAAGAGAGCATTGTTATTGAATATGGGAGTGTGATTATGCCATACTTGAGGGTTAGGAAATTTCCTTTGTGTTTCCCGCCATGTCCTGATTGCATGGGTTATTATTGGGCCAAATTCTCGCTCACAATGCTTGATTGAAAGTTTAGTGTATGCTATGTCTTTCAATCTCTGTGGGGCTACTATGTTTTCTTCTAATTTTCTCCAAGATACCAAAGCCTCGGGGTCAAACCATATCTTCTTCAATGGTCTTAATGTGAAGGCATTAAAATATTGTAAAAAATCTGGGACTGCCATGCCACCGTCTGCTTTATTTCTCTGTGCGGTGGATCTTTTTATGCGAGGTGATTTGTTATTCCAAATAAATTTGTATGTTTGTAATCTTTTCCAGTAGCCCTCTGGAGGAGGTAACGGAAGCATTGAGCTGAAGAAATTGATTCTTGGTAATACATCCATCTTAACTATTGATACCCTTGCCTGTACTGAGTTTTTAAGTTTTGCCCACCTGTCCAGGTCGTCCTTGATTTTGTTCTGTATTTTTGTGTAATTGTGCTTCACCGTTTGTCTTATGGTGGGAAATATTTCCACACCCAAGCATCTGAAATGTTTGACCATGGGTATCGCACCTGGGAGGGTTGTCTCTTTTTTTGCACTGGTGTTAAGAGGAAGAAAAGCCGACTTAGGCCAATTTATTTTAAATCCCGATAAATCACCAAAGTTCTCTATCAACTTGAGTATAAGCGGCAATGTGTTGTTGGGGTTTTGCATGAACAATATTACGTTGTCCGCATATAAACTAATTTTATGATGTGTGCCCTTGATTACTATTGGTTCTATGTGTTGGGATTGTCTTATAAATTGTGCTAAAGGTTCTAATGATAGATCGAATAGTCCGGGACTAAGAGGGCAACCTTGTCTGGCTGAGCGTGATACCGGAAAGATATCGGAGAAAAATGTGCCTGTTGTAATCCTGGCCGATGGGTCCTTGTATAGTACTTTAATCATATCAATGAAACCTTTTCCTAACCCCATCCTTTCCAATACTGCCCATAGAAACGACCATTCCAACCTGTCAAATGCTTTCATAGCATCCAGGGATAGTATCGCCTTAGGTGTGATGTCCTCTTTGTCTGTATCTAGTACGTGCAGTATTCGCCTTATGTTATCATTGATCAGGCGACCTTTTATGAAGCCTGTTTGGTCCGGATGAACTAAAGACGTCATATGCTTTTGCAATCTGATGGCTAATATCTTAGAGTACAGTTTGACATCGGTTCCGAGGAGGCTTAAAGGACGGTAACTACCGCATTCAGTGGGGTCTTTGTCTTTTTTGTGAAGAACTGAAATGAGTGCGGTATTTTGGTGTTCAATGAAGCTTCCCTCTTTGACTGAGTATAAGATCATATTTAGTAATAAGGGTCCAAATATGTCCCAGCAAGAAATGTACATTTCTGATGGGATACCGTCAATTCCCGGAGCTTTGCCGTTTTTCATTCCGGATATGGCCTTCTTGAGTTCTTCTAATGTGATCGGTACTTCTAACTGTTTAGCGTCTTCATCCGTAAGTTTAGGGAGAGTAATTTGATTAAGATATGTGTCTAATTTGTCTTGATCAAAGGTCGTTTCTGAGTTATATAAATCGGAGTAGAATTCTTTGAATGTATCGTTTATTATTTTGGGTTCTGTTACTAGAGCTTGTTGTTTCCTAATGGCAGTTATATCTGCAAATTTTGCATTAATTCTTAGTCGCATGGCTAATAGGTGACTAGGTTTAGAACCTTGGAAGTACTGCTGTTGTCTAGTGCTGCGTATTTGCAATTCCGATTTTTGTCTGTACATTGCTTTGATCTCTGTCTTTAGAATGTTAACTTGGTTATCTAGTCTAGTAGAGTTGTTGTATTTTAAAGAATTAAAAAGCGTTGAGTAAAGCGTTTCCATTTCAGACAGTTTTGTGTTTTGATTTTTGCGCAATATGGAGGTGAATCTATCCGAGAAATCCTTGATCATATTCTTTACCGACATCCATAATATTCTGGGATCTTGCACCGAGTTAGCATTATCTTGTAGGAATACTGTGAGAGCTTCTTTAATTTGTGTAATGAATTCCTTGTTGTTAAGCAGCATCGAATTAAAACGCCATCTTGGGGCCCGGGTAGATAGTGTACCAAATGTTGCTTTCAGGATTAAGTAGCAGTGATCTGATAGCGCATTGGGTGTCATTTCCACTTCATATTTATCAAATATTCTCGGGGATGCAAAGACGTAATCAATTCTGGATAGTGTGTTGTGTCTCGCCGAACGACAGGAGTACTTGCGGGTCATGGGGTTAAGTGAACGCCATAAATCAGTTACTCCTGTTGATTTCGACCAATCTTTTAATGCTTTAGATGAATTCTTTTGTTCGCTGGAGAAGGAAAGGTAAGTTTTGTCCATCCTTGGGTTCCAAATGGCATTAAAATCCGCACCTATTATATATGAGTACTCGGGATGGTTTAACATTTCTCCTGTTAGTGAAGTGAAGAAACCCACTTCGTACAAATTCGGGGCATATACCGCTGCCAATGCAATTTTCCTGTTATTGTGTATAATCCTAGCTATAGTTATGCGCCCCTCAGCATCCGACCATACCCCTTTCAATTCGATATTTAGTTTGCGTCTGACGACTATGGCTACCCCTCTAGTTCTCGTAGCAAAAGAAGAGTGACTAATATTATGGTATATGTTATCCGCTAACGTATTTATGTCTCCCTCTAAAATGTGCGTTTCGCTTAATAGAGCCACGTCCACATGTTCTTTTTTCATCAGTGTAAGCACGCTTTTGCGCTTGTGTTGTTTGTTTATCCCACCGGTGTTCCATACCATTATATTCAAACTAGCCATAGTCTATGCATGTTTTCGTGTAGTTTTTGGTAATGTTTCTGGAGTATGAAGCTACAATAGATGCACATCCAATTAATGAGGTCCCGTTGAGAGCTGAGCTTAAAAACATATATATATACAAATAAAAATCCCCTATTTTCCCCTCACCCAGAAAGTCGAACATGCCTGTGTTCCAAGAACACATCCTCCGCAATTGACTTTCTCCCATGGTCCACCGGATTGCCCAAACTGAGCATTGTAATCCTAATTTTCCTATGCTCATTGCCATAGGATCTAACATTTCCATTCTATTGCAATAGAATGTCGCTTTTGGTCTTGCACCTTCCCTTACTGTAATGAAGTATTGTGATAAATATCCTAAAGATAAAAATAAAAAATAAAATAAAAAAAAGAGAATAAACCTTTATCGACATATTCCTTTGAACCCTCCACCAACGTGTGGGGGGAAAAAAAAGGAAAAGATTGTAGAGCAATATTGACACCTTAATGTGAAGAACATTGGAAAAGAATAATGTAAGTTAAAATATATTTAAAAAATATAGAGTAATATTGACACCTTAATGTGAAGAACATTGGAAAAGAACAATGTAAGTTAAAATATATTTAAAAAATATAGAGTAATGAGAAGAAAAAATTAAATAAAAATAAAAATCAATGGAAAGATATAGATAAGGAATAAGAGATAAATAATTATCAACGTGGAGAAGCCACTAGAACCGATTTAACTGATTAGATAAGATAGAAAAGCAGCGCCTTTTAGCGCTTCAATGTCCCTTTAATGGAGTGATTACTTAAATTGTTAGAATAACCTTGCTGTGCTCATACGTTTATGTGTGGTTAATTTTAAAGTATTATTAAGGACTGATTGCACTTCATTTAATTTATTATCTGCTATGTGTATGCACACCGAATGTTATTGTTAGAGTTGTATGCTTCGTTGTCATGGTGCCTTATATTCTAGAAGGTTGTAGAATATACTAGTGCCTAGACTATTTTACATTCTAGAATGATCTAAGAGACCCAGGGCATTTGAGCGATAAACCCAGAATATTCCAGATAGATCTTTTTGCATTGATATTTATTTGTCCCCTCAGAGACCAGAGACTGAAATTATAATGTATTATGAATCGTATTATACACAGTACACTTTGTTATAGACGACTTGCATATCGTTTGCTACTTTGATGAACACAACAATGTCATTCCAACACTGGTGGAATGACCTCATTGATGAACACAATAAAGTCATTCCAACACTGGTATATATTTAGATAGAGGCTTAACTGATTCCGGCATTTTCGTCATGCTTTGGGTTATTTGCTGCATTTTGATTCAGGAAATCCTCAGCTTCAAAGGGTGTAAATGGACCTGACCTGCGGCCGTTATTGCCCAAGAATGATAACAGCGCCGGATATGCTAGCCTTGGCTTGTAGCCGGCTTTGTACAGCTTTTGCATCACATCTTTGTATGGTTGACGTCGGATGATGGCCTCTCTGCTCAAATCTTCGTAGATAAATATTGGTTTATCACCATACTTCAGCTTCCCACGTTGGTTGCGAGCATATTTGATGATGTCATCCCTTGTTGTAGTTTTCCGCAGAGTGACAATGATGACTCTCGGCCCGTTGATACTTTGCCCCTGGGAACCAATTCTGTAAACTTGTTCCACTTCTGGCACTTTGTTTGGATCGGAGTTTTCCAAAATCGTTGATAACTCTTTTGGAAAGTTGATGTCTTCGCAGTTCACTGCTTCATCAAGCCCCACAATGCGGATGTTATTCCGCCTGTGGTAACGATGGGTTTCTAGTTGCCTCTCCATCACTTCGTTTTTAAGCAATTTTATTTCCCTCCGATATTCCTCTTTAGCTCTTTCCATCTCTTCTCCCATCTCTGTCAAACCACCTTCGTTCGCTTTGATTGCTTTTGTGTTTTCTGTCACCGATATCTCCACTGTCGTGATTCGCGCGGACTGCAAAGCGATCGCTCTCATAACCTCTTCGAATTTAGTATCGATGTGTTCAGCGTGTGCGACCAACTGTTCTTCTACGTGTGCTTTGAAAGCGATCATCTGTTCTTTTATCAGGATAGTCAGAGAGTTGAAGTCGGGCTGTGCAACTTAACTGCTTGTGTCAGTTGATGTTATTGGAGCAGTGAGGGATCCGATGGATGTTTTTGCTATTATCTTCTCAAAATCGCCTGCTTTTTCCTTCACGGTACTTTTTTCTGATGTTCCTGTTATGTTGTCATCTATTGTCTCCATCTCGGGGCCAGTTGTCCTTGGTCCCTGTGTATTCTCCTCTATATTCCCCGCGTCGGGGCTTGTCCCCAACGGATCTGCCACAGCGTCGCCTGTTATTTTCTTTGAGCGTGTTTCAATCGGCGCCGTTAGAATTGCTGTGTCTTGTTTCCTTCCACCCTTTCTCTTATCCTTATCCATGTTGTCTTTTTGATATAGTTAGTAGAGGGTCTTATCAATACATACGATGTGGTCTAATCTCTTTTGGTATTGTCCAAATAAGGTTTTTAAACGAAATTAACGATAGCGGGAGCGGAGCTGTAACCAATTGCGTGCGCTACATATTGCAGCTAAACCGGAAGTCCAATGTCAATATTCCTATGGTCACAGCTGGAACATGTCAGCACCATCTCTCCGTTATTATACTTTTAAAAAACAATAGTGGATTGAATTCAAGTGTTTCAGTGAGATTATTAAGACAGCTAGCAACTGCCAAAAAACGAGCTAGCTGCAGTGCACAATACAGGCTTGGAGGGAAAATGTGTGCCTTTTTGTCAACTCCGTCAGACATCAACTCCGTCAGATTTTGTGTCTGACGGAGTTGACGTGTAAGCTGACGGAGTTGACAAATCCATCAATAACCTCATAATATGCTATTATTATACTATTTTTGAACATGGTAAAGGATTTAAATGTTATTTCAGAGTTGTATCTGCACAGAAGTGTGCATATAATAGCATGCATTACAATACACTTCTGACTTTTAGAGCATGGGCAGGCTGTGGTCTGCTTATTGAATAATTGTCTTACTTTCCCAGCACATGTGTTAATACATAAATATAAATATATCACTTGTCTACGTGGTTGATTGATTGATGTAAAATTTCATAACCCAGTAGGGATACAAGACAGAAGAAAACAGTTATTCTTGTTCTTATACTGTTTACTTAGATCATCAGAGCAAAGGTGAACGGTGGTAAACTGTGGATATTTCATCTTAATATCTTTATAATAATTCTTAATATAGGACTGGTCCATCAAGTCAAGTCAAGTCAAGTCAAGAGTTTTAATTGTCACGGCATACAGGTATACAATGAAATGCGGCTGGTCTTGCCCGCGACGATATGCAATACAGTGGTACAACATATAATAGAATCCAATAAAAATACAGTGGTACAACATATTAATAGAATCCAATAAAACAGTGCAATAAACAGGTACATGGTGTGCCATCTCGGTATCTGTACATTAGTATTTACAGAGCATATAGGACATGCTAGGTAGCTTTAGTAGTGCAATACACTGTTCCTGATGTTATATTACTTTAAAGTGGCCTTTCCTCTGGCCATAAGTGTGTGTGTGTGCGGCATGAGTGTTAAAGTGGCTGCTAGTGTGTGAGCGTGCTCAGCGTGCGTGTCGTGTATGTGCTTGTGTGTGCTTGTGTGTGGATAGTTCAGTTTCTGTGTCTCTCAATGTTCATTGTTCAAGGCTCTGATGGCCTGGGGGAAGAAGCTTAGCCTAAGCCTCTCCGTCCTAGTAGCTGGGGTTCGCAGGCGCCTGCCTGACCTCAGCAGCTGGAACAGGCTGTTATTGGGGTGGTGGGGGTCTTTCATTATCCTGCAGGCTCTGGATTTGCACCTCTTGTTGTATAGAGCCTGCAGGGGAGGTAGCGCAATACCCGTGGTACGCTCGGCTGAGCGCACCACTCTCTGTAGGGCCTTCTTGTCCTGTGCCGTGCTGTTCCCATACCAGGCAGTGATGTTTCCGGTCAAGATGCTCTCTACAGCTCCTGAGTAGAAGGACTGAAGTATCTTCCCCGATACTCTGAACTTCCTTAACTGTCTCAGGTGGTAGAGGCGCTGCTTCGCTTTCTTTACTACTGTGTGTCTACTGTAGATTGCTACATCATCCTTTATCTGACTCTTTCCATCCATAGTGTAATACATTATGGTATGGAGTGATCAACAGGATAATATTTTGCTAGTCAGTTGTCTCAATCGTATCAGTTGTCACAAGTGTAGAGTTCAAGAAAAATGAGGATCAGATAAAAATCAGATCAGGATATTCTAGATAACAATGCCAGACAGTGCAGGGAGTCTCTCAGACAGGAAAAGCAACAAAGTAAAATGCGAAAAAGGCATTCAAGAGAAATAAAAACTATGAAAGAGAATATTACAAATGTAACAAAGCAACGAAACAACCTGATAAAAACAATAATGCGCAGAAAAAAGGCTACAAATACATCACCACTGGACTCTCCAGGCACAGAAACAAAGAAGATGCTATCAGGAAGCAAAGTAAGGAATCCGAAAATCCAAAAGACCCTTCTATTCCACAACATCCCCAGAAGAGAGCTGAAGACAAACAAACTCCTGGCCCACGGCGCCAAAAACCAGCACTGAGTGTGTCATCAGGCACGATTCTTAAAAAGTATCGTCTTCTTCAACAAATGAAAGAGTTTGGGTTAACCTACAAGTTAATGAGAGAAAAGGAGCAGCCTCAGAAAAAGCCAACATTAATACAGGGTATAACACAGACTGTTCAGGATTTCTTCCTGAACTCTACACGTGCGACAACGGATAAGACTGACACAATCACCAGGAACAAGATCAAGCGGCACATAATGATCCTGCTAGACTCCATGCTCAACCTCCACACTGAATTCCAGATTAAGAACCCCACTGTAAAGCTGAGCTATTCTTCATTCTGTGCTCTGAGGCCCTTCTATGTCACAGCACCAAAAGCATCTGATCGTAAGACATGTCTGTGTCAAATACATGAAAATGCATGCTTAATGCTTGAGGTCCTTAAAATGTCTGGTGTTGTGAAGTCAAACAAACTGGATGACAGTTTTCAATTAGTTTGTTGCTCTCCAGCAAGTGAGGCCTGCCTTCTTCGCACCTGCTCACAATGTCTAAACAAAGGTACAGTTACAACCCAAGAGCAAGACAAAATCGATGTTCAATGGAGGCAGTGGGAGAGAGTTCAAGAAGACACATGCAATGGAATCGACATGAACACTAAGCTCGTCGAACACCGAGGCAGCCTTTCATTGCTCATCAAACTCTATGAGCAAAAACTCAGAAAGGAAACCACAACACATGTGTGTTCATTGCGAAACCAGTCAAAAGAATACAGCAACACAATTGAGTCCTGTGATGAGAGTACAGCAATCGTCCATGTTGACTTTTCAGAATCCTGGAAATTCAAATATAAAGCTGAAGTTCAGGCCTGCCATTTCGGACAAAATCTGCCACAGATAACACTCCATACCAGAATGTATTACACTAAGGGTGGAAAGGCAGGGTTTTGCACACTGTCAGAGTCAAAGAGACAGGATGCTGCAGCAATCTGGACACAAATGGATCCAGTCCTAAAAGATATCAAGACAAAATATCCGCAGGTTACCACCGTGCACTTTTGGTCTGATGGTCCAAGCAAACAAGAACAAGAAGAACTTTTTTCTTCTGTCTGGTATCCCACCTACACTGGGGTTTGAAAGGACAACGTGGAACTTCTTCCCCACTTCTCATGGTAAGGGCGCACCAGACGGCATTGGCGGAACAGTAAAAAGAACAGCTGACAACCTGGTCCTGAGAGGAAATTATGTGACGGATGGACACATATTCTTCAAAAAGGTCTCAAACAGTCTGAATGGTGTTCAGCTGTATCATATTGTGAAAGAAGACATGCAAAGATACGACACACTTCTCATGAATCCTCTCAAACCGGTTCCCTCAACAAGACAAATACACCAGATCATCGCACATAAGGACAGGATCCACAACAGACAACTATCCTGCTTTTGCAGCGAGGTGTTGGTTTGCCAGTGCTTCTGCCCAGCTACCTCCTATTACCATGGCAACCCAGGAGAACAGCAGAGTGATACATGGAGGGCAAGGAAGAAGAGACCTCTGGCCATGTTGTGGGAGGAGATGGAAAATGAGATGGAAGAGGGTATGGAGATGGAAGATGTAATGGAGGAGTTGGACGAAGAACCTTTGAAAGGTCCTGAGGGTACGGTGACAGTAACGACTGTTAGCAGCCTTAGTAATGGAGACTGGTTAGCAGTAGTATATGACCACTGGTGGCTAGCCAAGACCATCAATGTGGATAATGAGCAACAAGATGTGAAAGTGGAATTTCTGCATCCCCATGGTCCAACAGAAATGTGGTTCAGCCCAAATGTGGCAAGAAGGATGTCTGTTTCTGCCCAGTTCAAGACATCATAGTGAAACTAATCAGAAATGCAGAAGGAAAGGAAGAGGAGAAGTGGGTGAGAAAGTGGAGATCAGGAAGTGGTGTAGAGAGGAGGTCGATGAAAACAGGGACGAGAAGAAGGGGTCCTGTTCTCCATTACTGTTTTTGTTGTTGGAAACTGTGCATTTTGTAATAGTTGGAAACAGTGTATGTAACGTTTGTTGTTTATTACAATTGAGTTAACAAAATGTTCAGTATAAGACAAGGAGTTATTAGTTCTTATTATTGTCACTTCCATCTGTTTAAAAAATTGAGCAGAGATGCAAATCCAATTTTGTCAACTCCGTCAGTTTCTCGTCAACACCGTCAGATCATTGTCAACACCGTCAGATATTTATTTTTGTTAATCTTGGGGAAAATACAAATTCATTCTTCAGTTTATGTTGTTTAAGTAATAAAGGAGCATTAGATCTTCATCCTCTTGTGTCTTATTTACTTAATGATCTTTTTTTTATCATATCAAAATTAAAAACAAAGTTTGAAAATGCTAATATTTCTAACTCTGGGTTTTCAGAATAGTGTGAAATTACACCTGAGGTTTATATATTATATTTTATTGCATACCAGAGTAACTAAACACTATTACAACATACTTCAGAACTTTAGATTCTTGTTGGACTGGAATAATTAGAATTATATACTTTTTTGTGTGTCTGACGGAGTTAACACAAATCAAGTTTCAAAGGGAAACATGTGAATTTGTTGAAAATGTTTTTCTATGTAGAGCCCGCACCTTTACATGGTTAAATAGCTCAGACCTTTCTCTACATGAATATATAACTCCAATTAATATAGTGTGCATTCTCAAAATATAATATTTAAAAACTGTTTTGTCCCGACTCTCAAGAATCAGTGATATACTACAGAAGAGGGCTGTACGAATCACACATAAAGTGAGTTATCGAGAACACACAAATATATTATTTATTAAATCTAGAATAATTAAACTTGAAGACATGGTTAATTTTCAAACAATGTTAATTATGTTTAGGGCAAGAAATAATACACTGCCAGAAAAACTACAAAATCTTTTTCATTTAGAAAGTGAGTTTAGTAGGAGAAAATACAATTTTAAACATCAGTTTGCACGTACCACACTTAAACAGATGTGTCCTTCAGTTATTGGTGTAAAGTTATGGAATTCTCTCCATAGCGAGCTTAAGGGATGTAACAGTGTTTATCAATTCAAAAAAATGTATAAAAAAAAATATTTAGTCAGTATGAAAATCAAAATGTGATCTGAATAGTGAGATATTTTTTTTCTCTTCTCTTTCTTTTCTTTTTTATTCTTTATCATTATTATTTAAATTGTTCTTGTTTAACTGTGGATTGTGTTTCTTTTATAATGGTATAAATGATTATTTGTGTAAATAAGGTTATACGCCGACCATTAAGAAAATACATGTTAGTTTAGGAATAAGGGGCAGGTAATTATAAGATTTATTCTTCTTCCTGCTCCTTTTGTCCATGGAATGGCTATTTATGATTTTTTAATGAAGAAACTATGATTGTATTATTCCATGTGGCAAATAAAAACTCTGAACTGAACTGAACATGCGGCACTCCCTCCGGAGTGTGTGCACTGCAGAGGTGTCGGGTTTCGCTCTGGAAGAAGCTCTCTCTCTCTCTCTCTCTCTCTCTCTCTCTCTCTCTCTCTCTCTCTCTCTCTCTCTCTCTCCCACCCCCCCCCCCTCTCTCTCTCTCTCTCTCCCTCCGACTCTCCGAGTGTGTGCAGAGGTGTCGGGTTTCGCTCTGGAAGAAGCTCTCTCTCTCTCTCTCTCTCTCTCTCTCCCACCCCCCCCTCTCTCTATCTCCCTCTCTCTCTCTCTCTCTCTCTCTCTCTCTCTCTCTCTCTCTCTCTCTCTCTCTCTCCCACCCCCCCTATCTCTCTCTCTCTCTCTCTATCTCTCTCAGTCTACCAGTAGCAGACTGTGTGGGCTGACTGTCACTCAAAGTGCTTATGGGCGGGGCCATAACAGCCTGAAATCTTGAAGCTGGAAAATGATGGTTTTGAGTACTTGATTAGAAATATAAAACAATGCATTTCTTTGAAAAAAACGTACAGATGTCTTCAATAGACTAACAGGAATTGTGTAAAGTTGCCCAAATAGTGCTAGGAATAGCAGTACATAGCCCCTTTAAGTATATAATCACAATAAAACACAACATTCTATACATGACAGTATATAATCACAACAAAACACAACATTCTATACATGACAGTATATAATCAGGTCGCCCTGACCGGCCTGTAGGGGTCGCTGTTTACAACGACTAGATTGCCTGTATCAGTTCCGCAACCGTTCCTATTTCCGGGGTAGGCCTGATTGGCCCCGACAGGCACGTGACCCGCCGCGGCCACGCCCCGCGGCAGCCCCAGCGGCAAGCGCGCTACTGCTGGAGTTCGCTTCGCCTTTCACATCGCTGCCGTTGGCGAAAGCAGGATGAGAGGCGAGAGCGTAGATTTCGCTGTGTATCATTATCATTTAATCATTTAACATTTGAAAGGCATACATTGTGTCATACAGAAGTACAGAATACTTTTATCCAAAATGCTTCTTACTGTTACACTGTTAGAGACTGTGCTAGACAAATTAATGACTAATTCGGTCAGAAATAACGTAACTAATAACGTTAGTAAGCACTGCTTATATGCTTATTATGCGGGGTACAGTAAACGTTTCTCCCGGTACATTCTGAAGAGCACACCGCTGTATGTTGGAGAACCAGCGGTCTTCCGAAGTTCCGCTCCTCCTCACTCGAGTGAGACTAAAGCTGTGCACAGCTCAGCCCTGTGAGACGCGAGCAGGAAGGAGCTGGGAGTCCTTCCAATCGGAATATGTTGTTTCTTTACACATATGTTGGATTATGAATATGTCTTTATAGCTACAAATGAATGACTAATTCGGTCAGAAAGCAGTAACACAACAGTTGCAATGTTGTGTTACTGCTGTTCTCTGCATAAGCCCCAATAAGACCGTCACCAGAGCTCAGCGATGCCGCTCGCGTGAGCATATTCTCCCCGCTGGTGATCGCAGCACGGAGGGTCGCGGACCAGCCTGGCAGCATTCATTTGTAGCTATAAAGACATATTCATAATCCAACATATGTGTAAAGAAACAACATATTCCGATTGGAAGGACTCCCAGCTCCTTCCTGCTCGCGTCTCACAGGGCTGAGCTGTGCACGGCTTTAGTCTCACTCGAGTGAGGAGGAGCGGAACTTCGGAAGACCGCTGGTTCTCCAACATACAGCGGTGTGCTCTTCAGAATGTACCGGGAGAAACGTTTACTGTACCCCGCAGACATAATAAGCATATAAGCAGTGCTTACTAACGTTATTAGTTACGTTATTTCTGACCGAATTAGTCATTCATTTGTCTAGCACAGTCTCTAACAGTGTAACAGTAAGCAGCATTTTGGATAAAAGTATTCTGTACTTCTGTATGACAACAATGTATGCCTTTCAAATGTTAAATGATTAAATGATACACAGCGAAATCTACGCTCTCGCCTCTCATCCTGCTTTCGCCAACGGCAGCGATGTGAAAGGCGAAGCGAACTCCAGCAGTAGCGCGCTTGCCGCTGGGGCTGTCGCGTGGCCGCGGCGGGTCACATGCCTGTCGGGGCCAATCAGGCCTACCCCGGAAATAGGAACGGTTGCGGAACTGATACAGGCGACCACATTACCACCCACCGGCTTCCCTCCCGCTGACTCTGCCAATTGAGCCAGTATGACGGCCTGCCAAGCCGGAGGCAATGCTGACAGCTGGATTTGATAACAGTGTCTCACGCGTTGGTGACGAGTCCGCTGCACCACCCAGCCGCCGCCTAATTACAATAACTTCTGAAAAGCATTTGCATCTGTTACCTCAAGGTCTACCACACCAGACTTCACTGTGCCAGTAAGTTCAACCTCATGTTAGTGTGAATTGATAGATAGGATATATAGGTAAGTGCAGGCACGTGCACACATAGAGCTCAAGGGGTGCTTGAGCACCTGCCTTTTTGAGCCTCATAAAAAAGTGCCCTTTTTGAAGATTTCTTTTTTTTTTATATTTTGTTTTTATTTAAATTTTTACCGTTACGCATATAGACTGACTTCCAACTGAAAAATGTCAGGATAGAATAAAAATATTAGGTAAAGAGAGAGAGATGCCCCATATTCCATTGCAGTTTGCACGGCCTCCTCAGCATGCCTCTCCGCGGACACTATATATTTTATGCATAGCGTGGGTGGTGATGATGATGATGATGATGATAGAAACTAGGGATGTCCTGATCCGATCACGTGATCAATAAAAACATCTGGAATTTTTTTTATTTTATTTTTTTTAACTTTATTTTTTTTATTCAACAAACATGACCATGTTCACGTCTTAAACTCATACTGAGGCCTTAGTTTTGGTTTTAAATTGCATATCATCATTAATTTATTTATTGTCACACAGAGCAGAAGAATTTTGCCAAAACAAATCAATAATATCCAGCTGCAGAACGGCAGACCAGCCACACTCTCAGACCCAAATAATTATTTTTATTTAATTTTTTTTTAATCCCAATTTCTTACATTACATTCACCCTGAATGTTGACGTTATCCAGGTGAAAAGTTAACTTCATTCAAGCGAGGCATTGCGATCCTTGACATAAATCATTTGATATATAATTAAATCAAAGGAAATGCGTTTGGGTCTGAGAGGTTGGCTGGTCTGCCGTTTTGCAGCTGGATATTATTGGTTTGTTTTGGCAAAATTCTTCTGCTCTGTGTGACAATACAAAAAAAAAAAAAAAAAAAAAAAAAATAATAATAATAATAATAATAATAATAATAATAATAATAATAATAATAATAATAATAATAATAATAATAATAATAATAATAATAATAATAATAATAATAATAATTTGATCGGATCGGGAAATATTGGTATCGGTAGATACTCAAAATCACATGATCTGGATCGGATCGGGAGCAAAAAAACGTGATCGGGACATCCCTAATAGAAACCGCTGTGGCACATACAGTTGAATGTTGGTATTACACTCATTGAGGGACACAAAGAACTCAAGTCCGATGGGATTTGGGAAACTCAAATACAAATCGGGATTGGAATAAAAAATGCATTTATATTAAACAATACAGAATATAGGGTACTTCTTGGGGTCAGTAGGGAAAGAACTTATTTCCTCCCCCCTGAACATTTATTGAGATGTATGGGCCTTTTAAGTCAGTGATAAAAGTGTCTTTCAAGGATAAGTGAGCTCCTGCACTGATTATTATAGTTTAATATTCAATATTTGATCACCAAAACCCCCCAAAAAACATAAAAAGAGCTGTTCAGGTGAAAAGATGCGATGGCTGCCTCCTCGTGTACCGGAGGGGACACGTGATGCAAGGCTTCGTCCACATTGCAGCCGACCTGTGGGAGGCATGGCCTAACAGCGTTCGAGACAGGGGAGGGTAGAATTGGACAATACGAAATTGGGAAGGGAGAAAAATTTTAAATGGGAGAAAAAGTAGACAAAAAAATGTATTGATCTGGACACGTGAGCCAAATGTCTGAAGTCAGTGCGTAGCTGAGCAGAGTGCAGAGTGCACCGCTGCTCCTGCTGCTGCTGCTGCAGTGACCGGAGGTGACAACACAGCTTTAGCTTCCATCTTCTTCTACATAACAGCTGTATTATTTATTTATCTTTTGAAATTTAGATATTAGATTCGATTTTAGATATGATTTTTTACAAGGTCAAAGTGCACCGTGTAATCACACTCTATACTTCTCTATTCTATTCCAGACAGACAGACAGATGATTTCTTTACATTGTCACAGGAACTTGCAGTCGACAACGAAAAGGTCTTCACAGAACCTGTCTTCAGAGACTAAATGAGAGCTTTGGTCTCGGCCTCCTGACGACGACAGATTCTTATCTCTGGTGTAGAAAAGGATTACTGAGGACATGGAAACGCTCCTCGCTCCTCCCCAACATGCTGACGTCCACACAAAGACACGACTTTGTTTGTTGAATTATGACCTCAGCGGCCTCACACGGTGGAATAAGAGGTGTTCAGAGCACGTTTCAAAGTCTGAACACGATGTGTCCCAGGATACCTCAGATGCTTCCAAGTGAGTTATGTTGCTAAACATTAAAGGGCCAGTTTATGTAATTTTCTTTATTATATATATATATATATATATATATATATATATATTTCCTGCTTACCTAGTGTGCTATCTAACCATCCAGATTGTTTTGGTGTGATTGCCATTCAGTAATATTAATGATATATATATATATCATTATCATTATATATATCATCTATAATTTGACAAGCCTGGTGGTGTTCAGACTCGCCACGGTTCAAAAACAAACTAATTTGAAGTGCAATATCAATCAATAAGAATATTTATTGATTATGGGCAGAATTCAGTTTGATAGGCAAAGATAATGGTAGTAATACAGTCTGATGGTCAAAACACAAAACAGGCTCTTTTCAATACTCAGAGTAGTCGTCCGGTCCAGGGTCAGTACACAAGGTGGTTTCTCAGCCAATCTAGGGTCCAGTACACAATGAACACCTTCTCGCCTTCACCTCTCCTCTCACTACCTCTCACCTCACAAAATTCTGAATATCTCGATCTCTCTCTCTGTCACAATTCCAACCGCACCTCCACTCCACTCACCTCTCACTAACATAGTGTATTTGTAGTGTGTGTGTCTGGGTTGTGTGCACGTGAGATGTGGGTGAACTAATGATGCACAGGTGTGTTCTATCAGTACTAATCAGCCACCTAATTGTTTCCACTCCTTCCGTGGCAATAATATCTCCCGTCCTTCACATATCCATGAGTGGGTGGGTGATATCTGCCACAATATATACATATATTTCTTTTTTATTATTATTATTTATTTTTTACAAGATGTATATCATGGGAAAACTGTATTGTAAAAATCCATATCTTTGCATGATCCATGGCTATCCTACATTCTATGATGTTTTGACTATGTTCGTACTATTAGTTTGGATGTGTAAACAGTAACACATAGTAATGTTAAGGTTAACATGCACATATAAAGAATATCCACATTGCTTTGCTTTATTAGAGGCAGATTTAAGGGATGAACCAACCAATTCTCCCTTGTTAAAGGAAATCCATCACCTATGACAAGGCAGCTAAGTGGGTTAACAGTGTAAAATAATTGGTTCTTGGTACAGATAATATACCTTTCAATTAAACCATTCATCCTCTCTGTATAAAGATAATCCATTCTTATTATGTGATCTTTACTGTAGCCCTTTGTGACACGTTTGCTGATATATTATGTTACAGTAATAGCTATGTTGACCCAGAATAATGTGTTTTTTTTATGTGCTAGCGGTGGAAAACCTTTTTCAACAATAGTCTGTGAGCCAGGATGCCAAAATAGGGGGGTTTTAGTTTTGGATGTCTAGATCTGTACTCTGACTCCACCCATAAGCTCATACATAATCTACAGTGGACTGCAGTAGAGCCACACACCCTTTTTCGGCAAGCATGGCTGACCGTGAAGCTAGCACTAAGTTTAAAGTAAACATGAGAGATGCTATATTACTTATACTTCAACATATCATATGAAAGAGTGGACGCTAGGCATAAACATAGCAAAGGTTATGTCTTTTTAAAACCAAAACGTATTTTTTTGTAGATGCAGCCATACAGTAATACCTTTGCAGCAGGGGCTAATTTATTCACCAGACATTTTTGTGATTTTCTTCAGTTTCAGGTACTGTGGTGGCGGGATAGTCCTGCACAATAGATGAGTGAGAAAAGTAGAGTAGATTTAGATATGGAGCTAAATCACTTAGCTTCAGAATGGAGAGCAATAAGCACACAAAGAAAACACGTATCAAGTTCAATTTTCTTTATTAGTTGTCATACAAAAATACAGGATACTTTTATATGAAATGCTTGTTCCTGTTCTGAGAGTGTGCTAGATACAAATAAAATAGACAAGTAAAAATAGAAGTGAAAAGTACATAACAAGTGTAAACAAAAGTGTTCAAAACAAAAGTGTTCAATATACATATATACAATACAGAGTAGGAAAGAAATGTGTAACTGAGTTACAATACAATATAAAGTACAATGCAGAATGGGATGAGGTACAACTTAGGGTAAGGTGCAATGAGGTATGAGTTGTAGTGCAAATATTTTTACCAATAAATATAAATATAAAGTGTGTTAAAGTGTCTAAAGTGGGTGCTACAGTGAGTTGTTTATTTAAAGTGAGTGTGTGCGTGTGGATGTGTGTGCTGTGAGTGTATTTGATGGTTTGTTACATAGTGTTGTTGAGCATCCTGATGGCCTGGGGATAGAAGCTCCTTCTGAGTCTCTCTGTGCTTGCCATGAGACTCCGGTATCGCCTGCCTGACCGCAGCAGTTCAAAGAGGCAGTTGTTTGGGTGGCTAGAGTCTTTTATTATTATTTTTTATTATTACCAGATTAAAAAATATATATTTATATTTTAAACGTTGCTAAAGACCTTGGGAAAAAGAAGTCCCGCCAATCACCGAAAATGTCCTAGGAGTGCGGAATAAACGGACTGCCAGACAGTTGTTAGATGCAATACACGTGAAGTGCAATGTTTACTTCCACTTCCTTATACAATATAATACGTCATCACGTCAACCCGTGTGACTACATAACGTCAATGCCCTCTAACCACACCCTGTGCATAACATTGAATGTGGATGTGACAGAATGTGAATGTGAATTATATTGGCCATTATTGTCCTCCACACAAGTCTATTCACCACGAAGAAATAAGAAAGTCAAGAAAAGCATTACTGATGAATCTGGTGAGAACACCTGTGTTACGAGTCAAGGTAGGAGTTGAGTTCCAATAGTAGAAGGTAATAAGGAGATGGAGATGTGGTTGCTCTTATCAGAAACACTAGAGCAAGATACTGTGTAGTGAAGCTCTTGGCGGTTAGGAAATGTAGTCAACGACACAGGGTGTCTAGTCAGGACACGGGAGGCAGGAACGGTCTTTGAGGAGTTTTATTATCAATCATCAGACAGATGCACAGGCAATTCCAACTTCTATTTCCCATTACCACGGTGGGAGTGTGTGAGTGTGTGTGTGGTCTTGTGATCAGGGACGCGCACACAGACTGAGGGGATCAACTAAGCCCACTCTAATATATAAATGCTGACTATCAACTGACATGTCTGGACATGTCTGAGAGGCATGCAGCTGCAGAACAGCACCCCACTGTCTTTTTGTCTGCCCAGTCATTGGGCCTTTTGCACAGCCGCACCCTAATCCGCGGTGTGGATTAGTTCCTGGAAAGGCTCAACTGTCTTCCGGAGTCATTGTCGGGGCGTCCTCTGGTATGGCTGGTAACTCAATAAGCTTGGCCACTGGGCTGGTGTAGGTGTAACCCAGGTTTCAGATTCATAACTATTTACGTAAATAGTTAATGCCATTGAATAAGAACATAAATAGTTAAGGCTATTATGTACCCAGATAGCAAAACATTTGTGAATCAACGTTGAAATAGGGTTAGGCAGAAATATTGAATCTATGTTGAAGCCTGACATCGAAATTATACAAATCGTTGTCTATGACTTACATGTTGAATCAACGTTAGGTGTCAACCATAACTGATACTATATCAATGTTGATTCAACCATCATCTAAATGGTAATCTACATGCACATTTTAGTTGATTTTATATTGAATCAATGTTAGGCATCAATGTTTATTCAACCATAATCTAAATGGTAATCTACTTGTACATTTGTAACTTGTACATCTACTTGTAACTTGTAAAGTTAAGGAATCAATACTGATGAATGTACATTTTACATTAAAATATTGCTGCTGATATGTATACATCATAACATTACATGTTTTTTTCCTGCTGTTAAACACACTATTGTTGTTCAAAATTCTTATATGACCATATTTCCAAAAATGTGTGAACAAAAATGACAACATGGCTTTAATATAAAAATTTATTTTTTTCTTTCAAGAGGGTCTCATCATACTTCCACAGTGACCAGTTAACCTTTTACACAAACATTAAATAACAGACCGTATTACATGGCGTTTTCACATTCGCCGAAATGCTTGCTTGTGATTGGTCAATAGCCCCCAGACAGCGGTCATTATTTTTCAATAATGACCGCTGTGGGACAATAATGACCGATGTGCGCAGCTGTTCGCAATCAAGCCCACATCAGTGCAGCAAATCAGACACACCTGCCGCGACTGCACTGACAGCGGAGTGTGTGTATTACAGCGGAGCCAGAACAGAGGCTGCCCGCGATAATAATAATCACTTTATTTGGGCTGACAGAGCCACAGAACAACTGCGATTTGTCAAATGAATTAGGTATATTGTTAGTAAGTTAGCCATGTAATAAGCGGGATAATGTATAGCTTTACTCGGTCATTGTCGCAAAATAATTGACCTTCACTGACGTTTAAAACACCTCGCCGAAGCGGCTCGGTATTTTAAACTACGTGTCGGTCAATTATTTTGCGACAATGACCTCGTAGCTATACATTATCCCTTACTTATAACAGACCTTTCATTAACAATACTATATATAGCCACTGCCAGAATAGTGACACACGTATATTGTGTGGTGAGCACACGCATTCATGCACAACGAAGACAAGATTGCGTTGTCTCAATCATTTTAACTATAAATTTATGAGCTCAAAGTATGAGCTCACTGACTGAAATGTCCAACAAAAAGCATCAATTGTCAAATAATATTGATCACATTAACTAGACTAGATGTTTTTGAGGAAATTAGAAAGGGAACAACAACTTAACCCTTGTGTCTGATCAGATTCTTATTTGTTTGATAACTTTGCAGTGATTATGTTTGTAGCAAATATAATAGGTGGCATAATCTTTTAATTAATTATCTTGTATTTTTACTCTCTTTCATAAATTGTTTATTCAACTTCAGCCCGATCATAACCACCACATATTGTTTTTTTTTGTCATATTTAACAACTCTTTTCAGAAAAGTGGGAGTATTTCATTACAAAAAATATATAAAAAATGGTTATGATCAGGGCTGAAGTTGAATAAAATATTTATGGAAAATAAAGTGGGAAATTATGTCAACATAATCTTTTTATGGAGTTTTTCAATTTAGTCCCCTAATAAGAGTATAATACTTTAGTTTTCAGACACAAGGGTTAAATAACAATGGCAGAGGATTTGAATTTAAACACAGTGGAGCTCAGATGATCTACAGTTGTCCACGACTATCCTCCAAGGCATCTGCTATATAATAATCTTGTCAAGTGTGTTATTAGTAGGTTACAGCAGTAAGCATTAGTTTGCTCAGTCAATTATGGCCAATTAGTTTTATATTGTTTAATACAGTTAAATAAATAGATAAATGAAAAGCAATTTTTTTTGTATCCCCTCCCCCCAACTGTACCGAAAATAATACCGAACTGTGACTTCAAAACCGAGGTACGTACCGAACCGTGGATTTTGTGTACCGTTACACCCCTAATGTTTCTATAACTCTCTCCCATAAAACTCTCTCCCATACCCTTAACACCAACCGCTGAAGTGCCCTTGAGCAAGGCACTAAACCCCCAACTGCTCCAGTGGAGTTGCTCAGTGGCCAACAGTGTCAGACTGTGGTTGTACTGGGCAGCTCCCAGGTGTGAATGGAACTCTGTGAATGTGAAGCAGGGCGTAGCTGAAAAAGAGCCCCCGTGCTCAGCGAACCTACCCTAGGTAAATAAAGGTTAAAATTAAAAATTAAAAAATAAAAACACTGCAAGAACAGGCTGAAGCAGCAAGTCATTCAAGTAGATGCCGTCCATGGAAGAACAGTGTCCATG
Organism: Notolepis coatsorum; assembly: GCF_963971535.1. Classification (NCBI taxonomy): domain Eukaryota; kingdom Metazoa; phylum Chordata; class Actinopteri; order Aulopiformes; family Paralepididae; genus Notolepis; species Notolepis coatsorum. The sequence goes on along the minus strand of NC_140175.1, from coordinate 58,965,333 downwards.
AGGGTAATTCCTTGTACTGTATGAACCAGGGAAACAGTGTGTGCTGGGGTACCCTAAGTTTGACTCTTGTTCGCTTGACTTAAGTTTGGGTCACTTCGGTTCCAAGAACAGGCTGAAGCAGCAAGTCATTCAAGTAGATGCTGTCCATGGAAGAACAGTGTCCATGAGGGTAATTCCTTGTACTGTATGAACCAGGGAAACAGTGTGTGCTGGGGTACCCTAAGTTTGACTCTGGTTCGCTTGACTTAAGTTTGGGTCACTTCGGTTCCTTGAGATGCCTCCCTCCCGGTCTGGCGCATAACGAAGCCACTTCTTGACAGTTTCGCTGTAGTCCTGGTCGGTCAGCTTGGGGTCAAACTGTCGAGCAGCAGCTGATAGACACAAAAATAAAAAAGTGAGGAAGAGAGGTGAGATGATGTACGATGATAAGAGCATAAACACTGTGACTATCACAGTGTTTAGAGGGTCTATCACACCCTGTAAACACTGATAGACCCTGTAAACACTGTGACAGACCCTCTAAACACTGTGACAGACCCGACAAACACTGTGACAGACCCGACAAACACTGTGACACCTCTAAACACTGATAGATCTATCAGTGTTTAGAGGGTGTGATAGACCCTCTAAACACTGTGATAGACCCTACAAACACTGTGATAGACCCTCTAAACACTGTGATAGACACTCTAAACACTGATAGACCCTCTAAAAAATGTGATAGACCCTCTAAACACTGTGATAGACCCTCTAAACACTGTCATAGACCGTCTAAACACTGTGATAGATCTATCACAGTGTTTAGAGGGTCTATCACAGTGTTTGTCGGGTCTATCACAGTGTTTGTCGGGTCTGTCACAGTGGTTAGAGGGTCTGTCACAGTGTTTAGAGGGTCTGTCACAGTGTTTATAGGGTCTATCAGTGTTTAGAGGATCTATCACAGTGTTTAGAGGGTCTATCAGTGTTTAGAGGGTCTATCAGTGTTTAGAGGGTCTATCACAGTCTTTAGAGGGTCTATCAGTGTTTAGAGTGTCTATCACAGTGTTTGTCGGGTCTGTCACAGTGTTTAGAGGGTCTGTCACAGTGTCTAGAGAGTCTGTCACAGTGTTTAGAGGGTCTATCAGTGTTTAGAGGGTGTGATAGACCCTCTAAACACTGTGATAGACCCTCTAAACACTGTGACAGACCCTCTAAACACTGATAGACCCTCTAAAGACTGTGATAGACCCGACAAACACTGTGATAGACCCTCTAAACACTGTGATAGACCCTCTAAACACTGATAGACCCTCTAAACACTGTGATAGACCCGACAAACTCTGTGATAGATCTATCACAGTGTTTAGAGGGTTTATCACAGTGTTTGTCGGGTCTATCACAGTGTTTGTCGGGTCTATCACAGTGTTTAGAGGGTCTGTCACAGTGTTTAGAGGATCTGTCACAGTGTTTAGAGGGTCTGTTACAGTGTTTAGAGGGTCTGTCACAGTGTTTAGAGGGTCTATCAGTGTTTAGAGGGTCTATCACAGTGTTTAGAGGGTCTGTTACAGTGTTTAGAGGGTCTGTCACAGTGTTTAGAGAGTCTGTCACAGTGTTTAGAGGGTCTATCAGTGTTTAGAGGGTGTGATAGACCCTCTAAACACTGTGATAGATCCTCTAAACACTGTGATAGACCCTCTAAACACTGATAGACCCTCTAAACACTGTGACAGACCCTCTAAACACTGATAGACCCTCTAAAGACTGTGATAGACCCGACAAACACTGTAATATACCCTCTAAACACTGTGATAGACCCTCTAAACACTGATAGACCCTCTAAACACTGTGATATACCCGACACACACTATGATAGATCTATCACAGTGTTTGTCGGGTCTATCACAGTGTTTAGAGGGTCTGTCACAGTGTTTAGAGGGTCGGTCACAGTATTTAGAGGGTCTGTTACAGTGTTTAGAGGGTATGTCACAGTGTTTAGAGGGTCTATCAGTGTTTAGAGGGTCTATCACAGTGTTTAGAGAGTCTGTCACAGTGTTTAGAGGGTCTATCAGTGTTTAGAGGGTGTGATAGACCCTCTAAACACTGTGATAGACCCTATAAACACTGTGATAGACCCTCTAAACACTGATAGACCCTCTAAACACTGTGATAGACCCTCTAAACACTGTGACAGACCCTCTAAACACTGATAGACCCTCTAAAGACTGTGATAAACCCGACAAACACTGTGATAGACCCTCTAAACACTGTGATATACCCTCTAAACACTGATAGACCCTCTAAACACTGTGATAGACACAACAAACACTGTGATAGATCTATCACAGTGTTTAGAGGGTCTATCACAGTGTTTGTCGGGTCTATCACAGTGTTTAGAGGGTCTATCACAGTGATTAGAGGGTCTGTCACAGTGTTTAGAGGGTCTGTCACAGTGTTTAGAGGGTCTGTTACACTATTTAGAGGGTCTGTCACAGTGTTTAGAGGTTCTATCAGTGTTTAGAGGGTCTATCACAGTGTTTAGAGGGTCTATCATAGTGTTTAGAGGGTCTATCACAGTGTTTAGAGGGTATATCAGTGTTTAGAGGGTCTGTCACAGTGTTTAGAGGGTCTGTCACAGTGTTTATAGGGTCTATCAGTGTTTAGAGGGTGTGATAGAACCTCTAAACACTGTAATAGACCCTACAAACACTGTGATAGACCCTACAAACACTGTGATAGACCCTCTAAACACTGATAGACCCTCTAAACACTGTGATAGACCCTCTAAACACTGTGACAGACCCTCTAAACACTGTGACAGACCCTCTAAACACTGTGATAGACCCTCTAAACACTGTGATATATCTATCACAGTGTTTAGAGGGTCTATCAGTGTTTAGAGGGTCTGTCACAGTGTTTAGAGGGTCTATCAGTGTTTAGAGGGTGTGATAGACCCTCTAAACACTGTAATAGACCCTACAAACACTGTGATAGACCATACAAACACTGTGATAGACCCTATAAACACTGATAGACCCTCTAAACACTGTGATAGACCCTCTAAACACTGTGATAGACCCTCTAAACACTGTGACAGACCCTCTAAACACTGTGACAGACCCTCTAAACACTGATAGACCCTCTAAACACTGTGATAGACACTCTAAACACTGATAGACCCTCTAAAAAATGTGATAGACCCTCTAAACACTGTGATAGACCCTCTAAACTCTGTCATAGACCGTCTAAACACTGTGACAGACCCTCTAAACACTGTGATAGACCCTCTAAACACTGTGATATATCTATCACAGTGTTTAGAGGGTCTATCAGTGTTTAGAGGGTCTGTCACAGTGTTTAGAGGGTCTATCAGTGTTTAGAGGGTGTGATAGACCCTCTAAACACTGTAATAGACCCTACAAACACTGTGATAGACCATACAAACACTGTGATAGACCCTATAAACACTGATAGACCCTCTAAACACTGTGATAGACCCTCTAAACACTGTGATAGACCCTCTAAACACTGTGACAGACCCTCTAAACACTGTGACAGACCCTCTAAACACTGATAGACCCTCTAAACACTGTGATAGACACTCTAAACACTGATAGACCCTCTAAAAAATGTGATAGACCCTCTAAACACTGTGATAGACCCTCTAAACTCTGTCATAGACCGTCTAAACACTGTGATAGATCTATCACAGTGTTTAGAGGGTCTATCACAGTGTTTGTCGGGTCTATCACAGTGTTTGTCGGGTCTGTCACAGTGGTTAGAGGGTCTGTCACAGTGTTTAGAGGGTCTGTCACAGTGTTTATAGGGTATATCAGTGTTTAGAGGATCTATCACAGCAGGGTTCGAAATTAACGGGGGCTTGGGGCATAATGCCCTTGAAAATGGACAAAATGCCCTCGAAAACCAGTTAAGGGGGGCACTTAATGCCCCCGACAGTTTACTAATTATATATATTTATCCGGTAATGGAGCGTCTGTGTATCGTACGGTTCAGATGACGCGCAAATAAAAAAAATCATTTGGCGGAGCCTGTGTTCTGCACTGGCTGCAGGCAGCAGCAGCAGCAGCAGCATTCAGTTTGTGTAAAAATGGCACGCACAATATAAATCAATCTTCATTACGACTTTAAAAACATAGCCATTAACATTACATAGGCCTACACACATCTTGCCATAGCGTTAGCAGTTTGTAAACACAACGCACGTTTTAACTATGGTAGCCCGACGCAGCCCGCAAGCTAATACTGTACAGTCAATGAAATGTCACCGTAGCTACTAGCTACTGTAGCAGAGGAGGAAATGGGAGTCTGAGAGGCGGGGTGTTTAAAGACAATGATAGGCGTTTATTCAACATCCAAGAAGGCTAACATACAACTGTGTTTTACTAACTCCAACCGGGACTATTGCCGCTTTCGCGCTGCTTGTTGATGTTATGAACGTGACCGGAACTGAAGGTGCCACACGCTAAAATGTCTGTGGGGACCCGGCGCCAACCCATAGATAGTTCCAACTCACCGAATTACGTAATCCACCACAGTTGCACTCAATATTTAAATAATGTTAGTCTAAATAAATGTAGACAGAAACATAATAATTTCAAGCAGAAAATGAATCTTTCCATTAAGAACTGACAATCAGGGAATTGGGCGGCGTGGCTCAGGGGTAGAGCGGGTTGTCCAATGATCGAAGGGTTGGTGGTTCGAATCCCGCTCAAGCCCATGTCCATCCCACTGCCGTTGTGTCCTTGGGCAAGACACTTAACCTACTTGCCTCGTATGAATGTGTATGCATGTGAATGAATGTTGGTGGTGGTCGGAGGGGCCGTAGGTGATGTTTATTCGCCACGCTTCCGTGAGTCTGCCTCAGGGCAGCTCTGGCTGCAATTGTAGCTTACCACCACCGGTATGACTGTGTATGAATGAATAATGGACTCTGTGAAGCGCTCTGGGTCTCATGAAGAGCGCTATATAAATCCAAGTCATTATTATTATTATTGTTATTATTATTATTATTATTATTATTATTATTATTATTATTATTATTATTATTATTATTATTATTATTATTATTATTATTATTATTATTATTATTATTATTATTATTATTATTATTATTATTATTATTATTATTATTATTATTATTATTGTTTTTGTGTGTTTATATTAATTAAAGAAAGGAAAGTCTAGTGCTGGCTGAGCATATTGTTTGTTTGCACTAAGTTAATACTTTGACAAATGTAGCCTATATTTTTCAGTCAGTTCGGTCTTTGTGTGCCAAACATTATTTAAGGCTGTAAACACTGTAAACCTTTTATTTTATTTTTAATAAATGAGAAGCATGTTTAGATTTGAGTGTTACATTTTTTTTAATAAAAATTAACGTATATCGAACTGAAAACCGTGACCCCAAAATCGTGATACGAACCAAACCGTCCATTTTGTGAACCGTCCCACCCCTACCGTTTATCATAAAAATTCAGTGCCCCCGAAATACAAAAAAAAGCCCCCGAAAATCTATTAAGGGGGGCAAAAAAAGCCCTTGAATTTTTTTTTTTATTTCTAACCCTGTATCACAGTGTTTAGAGGGTCTATCAGTGTTTAGAGGGTCTATCAGTGTTTAGAGGGTATATCACAGTCTTTAGAGGGTCTATCAGTGTTTAGAGTGTCTATCACAGTGTTTGTCGGGTCTGTCACAGTGTTTAGAGGGTCTGTCACAGTGTCTAGAGAGTCTGTCACAGTGTTTAGAGGGTCTATCAGTGTTTAGAGGGTGTGATAGACCCTCTAAACACTGTAATAGACCCTACAAACACTGTGATAGACCATACAAACACTGTGATAGACCCTATAAACACTGATAGACTCTCTAAACACTGTGATAGACCCTCTAAACACTGTGACAGACCCTCTAAACACTGTGACAGACCCTCTAAACACTGATAGACCCTCTAAACACTGTGATAGACACTCTAAACACTGATAGACCCTCTAAAAAATGTGATAGACCCTCTAAACACTGTGATAGACCCTCTAAACTCTGTCATAGACCGTCTAAACACTGTGATAGATCTATCACAGTGTTTAGAGGGTCTATCACAGTGTTTGTCGGGTCTATCACAGTGTTTGTCGGGTCTGTCACAGTGGTTAGAGGGTCTGTCACAGTGTTTAGAGGGTCTGTCACAGTGTTTATAGGGTCTATCAGTGTTTAGAGGATCTATCACAGCAGGGTTCGAAATTAACGGGGGCTTGGGGCATAATGCCCTTGAAAATGGACAAAATGCCCTCGAAAACCAGTTAAGGGGGGCACTTAATGCCCCCGACAGTTTACTAATTATATATATTTATCCGGTAATGGAGCGTCTGTGTATCGTACGGTTCAGATGACGCGCAAATAAAAAAAATCATTTGGCGGAGCCTGTGTTCTGCACTGGCTGCAGGCAGCAGCAGCAGCAGCAGCATTCAGTTTGTGTAAAAATGGCACGCACAATATAAATCAATCTTCATTACGACTTTAAAAACATAGCCATTAACATTACATAGGCCTACACACATCTTGCCATAGCGTTAGCAGTTTGTAAACACAACGCACGTTTTAACTATGGTAGCCCGACGCAGCCCGCAAGCTAATACTGTACAGTCAATGAAATGTCACCGTAGCTACTAGCTACTGGAGCAGAGGAGGAAATGGGAGTCTGAGAGGCGGGGTGTTTAAAGACAATGATAGGCGTTTATTCAACATCCAAGAAGGCTAACATACAACTGTGTTTTACTAACTCCAACCGGGACTATTGCCGCTTTCGCGCTGCTTGTTGATGTTATGAACGTGACCGGAACTGAAGGTGCCACACGCTAAAATGTCTGTGGGGACCCGGCGCCAACCCATAGATAGTTCCAACTCACCGAATTACGTAATCCACCACAGTTGCACTCAATATTTAAATAATGTTAGTCTAAATAAATGTAGACAGAAACATAATAATTTCAAGCAGAAAATGAATCTTTCCATTAAGAACTGACAATCAGGGAATTGGGCGGCGTGGCTCAGGGGTAGAGCGGGTTGTCCAATGATCGAAGGGTTGGTGGTTCGAATCCCGCTCAAGCCCATGTCCATCCCACTGCCGTTGTGTCCTTGGGCAAGACACTTAACCTACTTGCCTCGTATGAATGTGTATGCATGTGAATGAATGTTGGTGGTGGTCGGAGGGGCCGTAGGCGATGTTTATTCGCCACGCTTCCGTGAGTCTGCCTCAGGGCAGCTCTGGCTGCAATTGTAGCTTACCACCACCGGTATGACTGTGTATGAATGAATAATGGACTCTGTGAAGCGCTCTGGGTCTCATGAAGAGCGCTATATAAATCCAAGTCATTATTATTATTATTGTTATTATTATTATTATTATTATTATTATTATTATTATTATTATTATTATTATTATTATTATTATTATTATTATTATTATTATTATTATTATTATTATTATTATTATTATTATTATTATTATTATTGTTTTTGTGTGTTTATATTAATTAAAGAAAGGAAAGTCTAGTGCTGGCTGAGCATATTGTTTGTTTGCACTAAGTTAATACTTTGACAAATGTAGCCTATATTTTTCAGTCAGTTCGGTCTTTGTGTGCCAAACATTATTTAAGGCTGTAAACACTGTAAACCTTTTATTTTATTTTTAATAAATGAGAAGCATGTTTAGATTTGAGTGTTACATTTTTTTTAATAAAAATTAACGTATATCGAACTGAAAACCGTGACCCCAAAATCGTGATACGAACCAAACCGTCCATTTTGTGAACCGTCCCACCCCTACCGTTTATCATAAAAATTCAGTGCCCCCGAAATACAAAAAAAAGCCCCCGAAAATCTATTAAGGGGGGCAAAAAAAGCCCTTGAATTTTTTTTTTATTTCTAACCCTGTATCACAGTGTTTAGAGGGTCTATCAGTGTTTAGAGGGTCTATCAGTGTTTAGAGGGTATATCACAGTCTTTAGAGGGTCTATCAGTGTTTAGAGTGTCTATCACAGTGTTTGTCGGGTCTGTCACAGTGTTTAGAGGGTCTGTCACAGTGTCTAGAGAGTCTGTCACAGTGTTTAGAGGGTCTATCAGTGTTTAGAGGGTGTGATAGACCCTCTAAACACTGTGATAGACCCTCTAAACACTGTGACAGACCCTCTAAACACTGATAGACCCTCTAAAGACTGTGATAGACCCGACAAACTCTGTGATAGACCCTCTAAACACTGTGATAGACCCTCTAAACACTGATAGACCCTCTAAACACTGTGATAGACCCGACAAACTCTGTGATAGATCTATCACAGTGTTTAGAGGGTTTATCACAGTGTTTGTCGGGTCTATCACAGTGTTTAGAGGGTCTGTCACAGTGTTTAGAGGATCTGTCACAGTGTTTAGAGGGTCTGTTACAGTGTTTAGAGGGTCTGTCACAGTGTTTAGAGGGTCTATCAGTGTTTAGAGGGTCTGTTACAGTGTTTAGAGGGTCTGTCACAGTGTTTAGAGAGTCTGTCACAGTGTTTAGAGGGTCTATCAGTGTTTAGAGGGTGTGATAGACCCTCTAAACACTGTGATAGATCCTCTAAACACTGTGATAGACCCTCTAAACACTGATATACCCTCTAAACACTGTGACAGACCCTCTAAACACTGATAGACCCTCTAAAGACTGTGATAGACCCGACAAACACTGTGATATAATAATAATAATAATAATAATGGATTGGATTTATATAGCGCTCTTCTCTGACTGACTGTTGCTCTGACTCAGAGCGCTTCACAGAGTCCATTATTCGTTCATACACAGTCATACCGGTGGTGGTAAGCTACAATTGCAGCCAGAGCTGCCCAGAGGCAGACTCACGGAAGCGTGGCGAATAATCAACGCCTACGGCCCCTGATAGACCCTCTAAAGACTGTGATAGACCCGACAAACACTGTGATATACCCTCTAAACACTGTGATAGACCCTCTAAACACTGATAGACCCTCTAAACACTGTGATAGACCCGACACACACTATGATAGATCTATCACAGTGTTTGTCGGGTCTATCACAGTGTTTAGAGGGTATGTCACAGTGTTTAGAGGGTCTGTCACAGTGTTTAGAGGGTCTGTTACAGTGTTTAGAGGGTCTGTCACAGTGTTTAGAGGGTCTATCAGTGTTTAGAGGGTCTATCACAGTGTTTAGAGAGTCTGTCACAGTGTTTAGAGGGTCTATCAGTGTTTAGAGGGTGTGATAGACCCTCTAAACACTGTGATAGACCCTCTAAACACTGTGATATACCCTCTAAACACTGTGATAGACCCTCTAAACACTGATAGACCCTCTAAACACTGTGATAGACCCTCTAAACACTGTGACAGACCCTCTAAACACTGATAGACCCTCTAAAGACTGTGATAGACCCGACAGACACTGTGATAGACCCTCTAAACACTGTGATAGACCCTCTAAACACTGATAGACCCTCTAAACGCTGTGATAGACCCGACAAACACTGTGATAGATCTATCACAGTGTTTAGAGGGTCTATCACAGTGTTTAGAGGGTCTATCACAGTGTTTAGAGGGTCTGTCACAGTGTTTAGAGGGTCTATCAGTGTTTAGAGGGTCTATCACAGTATTTAGAGGGTCTATCACAGTGTTTAGAGGGTCTATCAGTGTTTAGAGGGTCTGTCACAGTGTTTAGAGGGTAGACTGTCACAGTGTTTAGAGGGTCTATCAGTGTTTAGAGGGTGTGATAGACCCTCTAAACACTGTGATAGACCCTCTAAACACTGATAGACCCTCTAAACACTGTGATAGACCCTCTAAACACTGTGACAGACCCTCTAAACACTGATAGACCCTCTAAAGACTGTGATAAACCCGACAAACACTGTGATAGACCCTCTAAACACTGTGATAGACCCTCTAAACACTGATAGACCCTCTAAACACTGTGATAGACCCAACAAACACTGTGATAGATCTATCACAGTGTTTAGAGGGTCTATCACAGTGTTTGTCGGGTCTATCACAGTGTTTAGAGGGTCTATCACAGTGATTAGAGGGTCTGTCACAGTGTTTAGAGGGTCTGTCACAGTGTTTAGAGGGTCTGTTACACTGTTTAGAGGGTCTGTCACAGTGTTTAGAGGTTCTATCAGTGTTTAGAGGGTCTATCACAGTGTTTAGAGGGTCTATCATAGTGTTTAGAGGGTCTATCACAGTGTTTAGAGGGTATATCAGTGTTTAGAGGGTCTGTCACAGTATTTAGAGGGTCTGTCACAGTGTTTATAGGGTCTATCAGTGTTTAGAGGGTGTGATAGAACCTCTAAACACTGTAATAGACCCTACAACACTGTGATATACCCTACAAACACTGTGATAGACCCTCTAAACACTGATAGACCCTCTAAACACTGTGATAGACCCTCTAAACACTGTGACAGACCCTCTAAACACTGTGACAGACCCTCTAAACACTGATAGACCCTCTAAACACTGTGATAGACCCGACAAACACTGTGATAGATCTATCACAGTGTTTAGAGGGTCTATCAGTGTTTAGAGGGTCTGTCACAGTGTTTAGAGGGTCTATCAGTGTTTAGAGGGTGTGATATACCCTCTAAACACTGTAATAGACCCTACAAACACTGTGATAGACCCTACAAACACTGTGATAGACCCTATAAATACTGATAGACCCTCTAAACACTGTGATAGACCCTCTAAACACTGTGACAGACCCTCTAAACACTGTGACAGACCCTCTAAACACTGATAGACCCTCTAAACACTGTGATAGACCCAACACACACTGTGATAGATCTATCACAGTGTTTAGAGGGTCTATCAGTGTTTAGAGGGTCTGTCACAGTGTTTAGAGGGTCTATCAGTGTTTAGATGGTGTGATAGACCCTCTAAACACTGTGATAGACCCTTTAAACACTGTGATAGACCCAACACACACTGTGATAGATCTATCACAGTGTTTAGAGGGTCTATCAGTGTTTAGAGGGTCTATCACAGTGTTTAGAGGGTCTATCACAGTGTTTAGAGGGTCTATCACAGTGTTTAGAGGGTCTATCAGTGTTTAGAGGGTCTGTCACAGTGTTTAGAGGGTCTGTTACAGTGTTCAGAGGTTCTGTCACAGTGTTTAGATGGTCTATCAGTGTTTAGAGGGTGTGATAGACCCTCTAAACACTGTAATAGACCCTACAAACACTGTGATAGACCATACAAACACTGTGATAGACTCTCTAAACACTGATAGACCCTCTAAACACTGTGATAGACCCTCTAAACACTGTGATCACAGTGTTTAGAGGGTCTATCACAGTGTTTGTAGGGTTTGTAATCACTCGTTTAGCATTTCAAATATTTTAATATTTAAATAAATAAAACGTACAACTCCGAGCAGCAGTTTCTCCGTAGGCTCCTTGAAGTACACCATAACTAGTCTTCTCCGAAGCCTGTGGATCATATCTGGCCAGAACTTCCCTGATCTCCGGGTTGTCCAGTTTCTGGCAGAACTGCAGGATGGTCCGTCCTCTCTGACCCAGGGCATCTTGTATCTTTTGAAGGGCATCGGTGTCTGTCAGGAGGCCAAAGTGGGAGAAAAGCCCCGTCTGAGCGAAGAGAAAAGGCCATTCCTCTTTGAGCTCCACCATCATTGGTGCAGGCATTTCGTTCAAGTACCGCTGCAGGATGACGTAGGTCCTCTCCATCAGAAGTTCTGCTCTCTGCCCCACCCATCCCTTCCTCTGTGTACAGACATACAAATACATGTAATGAGTACCCAAGTAACAACAATTAAATTTGATGTCGCCACCTCTGGGAAATTGAGTGGCAAACCTTAATTTCAGGCTATCTCATCATTACTCATTCTGAATATTAAGGTGGCCTTTTTGCTTAATGTGGGATGTTTATTCATGTGTCAATTCACCAAAAGTAAAGTAGATTGCATGCCTGAGTAGATGTTCCGCAGATCCATTTTCAAAGCCCCCAAGGCTTCCTCTGTCTCCCCGTCCGGTATGTCTGCTGGGCCCCACCTCACACACCTAGGGATAGGAAGGAATCATAGGTTAACTCAATACTATTGGGGGAAATTATATTTGACTAAATCTATACATAATTTAAACATTCAATCAAAATAACCTAAGTTAGTCTAGCATGGCAGTGCCCCTGTAACCCCTAATTGCTCCCAATGGAGTGTGAATGGAGAGGACACTGGCGCTGTTTTGCCACCCGTACACATAGGGACCTCTCATCGGCCTGGACTCTCCTGCCACTCCAGTGTGTCGTCTTCCCTCTCTGCGGCGTCTAGCCTTCTTTAAATACAAGGAGACTAACACTAAACAGCAAAAAAAAATTATGATGCTGTTAAATGATAAGTTCACAATTTGACTATAGACCCCTCTACCATGAACCTGAAACACAGAACCAATAATTTCACTCATCACTGCAGTGTTGAGCTTACTTCTGTTCATCACATATGGGACATAAGATCTCTCCCTGTGCAAGCTGTGTAAGGATGATGAACCTTCAACCTATTAAAGAAAATAATTTTTTTTTTAGAATCAGTGAAGCAAATGTGACCACTGTGTTTCTGTCCTGTGTGAATAACGGACACGGGAGTCGAGATGGATGGAGCACTTCTCTTTTACTGAGCTGTGAATGGGACACACAACCAGCAGGTTAACCTGTTCCACCCGAGTGTTGCATAAAATTTGCGTTTTTAATATCAAACGTATTCAAGTATTAACATCACTAACATGTCACAAAAGCATGTAGAATGTATATTATCATCAATACGTTAGTTTAGCAATAGGTTAAAAGTGCCATTAGATAGATTTAACTTTTCGATTAATATATAGTATATATAGTATATTCCGAGAGGGCGACCATTTTGGAAATGTTTAACCGTGGGAATTCTTCTGAACTACACTTCCTGGAAGATTATAATGGGATTCAAGGTTCAGAGTTCTGTATGAATTATTTCAATAACTCTTATTATTCTGGATAATAAACCACAAAAGGTAACGTTTGACAAATTTAAAAAAACGCAGTTAATTTCTCTTCCCTATTGTTAACATGTAGGAACAATTAGATCTGAAATTAGTTTCAAAACGGTTGCACTGTGGGGAAAATTAAAAAGTACAGTAGATTACAGTAGATTATTATCTGTTCTTATGCATGCCTGGTGATACTAAATCCAAATTGAACTCAGGCATTTGAAAAATAATATATATATATATATATATATATATATATATATATATATATATATATATATATATATATATATATAAATAAATGTGCGAATTGGCTATAATAAGGTCATTTATAAGCATCATATTCTATAATAATATTTCAAATGGCATTGGTCCGGATGGGAGAATTCAGTACTGTATCTACAGAACCTTCAGTTTAATCATCTTCCCTTTATTAATTTCCTTCGATTTTTTTTTACACATGATCTCAAGAGGGGACTGAACGAGATCAGTGGCAGTTTTTAATGTTTGGTCATTATTAGCATGGTGTTATTCACTGTCAAAGATGCAAAGAAAAATCATAATTCATATTCTCCTTTGTTTCATCACAATTTAAGCAAGCCTAGTAATAGACACAATATTTCTGACACTGTGAATACATTCCCTGAGGTCCATAGATGTCCCTAGATACCAATAATATGCAAATGGCCCTTTCGATTTTGATTACTATTATTGTGAAATAATAATTAAATGTGAAATATTGCTATGTTATTGGGAGATTACAAAATCTGATGTGATATTACAGAGGATTTTGATTACAGTATTTTATTGTGAAATAATAATAAAATTATGTGAAATCAAAGGATACTGTATGAATGTCACTGTAATATGACACTCATAACAGAATTAGTGTTATGGTTTGTAACCGACCCCAATCGCACAACACAAGACAGGTATGAGAGTAAGCAAAACAGGGCAAATATTTATTATTGAACAAAAAGCGGCACAGTCCCTTTAATAATAATAATAATGGATTGCATTTATATAGCGCTCTTCTCTGACTGACTGACTGTTGCTCTGACTCAGAGCGCTTCACAGAGTCCATTATTCGTTCATACACAGTCATACCGGTGGTGGTAAGCTACAATTGCAGCCAGAGCTGCCCTGAGGCAGACTCACGGAAGCGTGGCGAATAATCAACGCCTACGGCCCCTCCGACCACCACCAACATTCATTCACATGCATACACATTCATACGAGGCAAGTAGGTTAAGTGTCTTGCCCAAGGACACAACGGCAATGGGATGGACATGGGCTTGAGCGGGATTCGAACCACCAACCCTTCGATCATTGGACGCCCCGCTCTACCCCTGAGCCACGCCGCCCCACAACTTAAGGGAGAACACAAAAACACTAGAGTCAAGGAATATGGAAAATGCAGCACTGTGCCTTTAAGAGGCGAACAGGCTAAGGGACTAAGGCTAAGGGCCAGGGCTAAGGACCAGGGCTAAGTGTCAGGGCCAGGACCAGGGGCACTGGAGAGGGGGACAGGGACAGAGGCCCAGAGAGGCGGGCTGGAGACAGGGACAGAGAACAGGGTTAAGGCCTTGGACAGGGCGAGGGCCAGAGCTGCTTACAGGGAAAAGGACAGGGTTCCGACGGCGGAGGCCTGGCACGGGGACAGGGGCCCGACGGCGGAGGCCTGGAACAGGAGATCCTCTTTGTCCCTACTCGGATGCTGCAGACGGGCAGCGCAGAACAAAGGGGGTCCCAGGGGACCGGGATGGGAACACGCCGTCCTCCCGTGGAATACTAGGGAGCGACGACGAGCCTGGGTCCAAGGGGAACGGGATGGGCACACGCCGTCCTCCCGTGGAATACTAGGGAGCGACGACGAGCCTCACCCCAGGAACGAGGATCACGAAGAGACGCCTTCCTCCCGTGGAATCGGGAGCGATGACGAGCCGGCTTGACGTCTGGAGTGGGAACACTGGAAAACCTCCCGTAGAGAATTACAGATACAGCACTCAAAACTCAAACCTCTCATGCCTCTCTACCACTCTCTACCACTCCTCTATTGTTCTTGACCGGGCCAGATTTCACACCTCCACTTCCTCCCACAGGCTGGGCAGATTTTCATCTTAAATTTTTATTCGTCCCAAATGTCCCAGCCCCATCAGATTTCTTAGCTTTTTTCACTGTTTACTTATCATGCATTGCAACACTAATATATGGTCAGTACCCCAAGTCAGACTGCCCATATAAAAATTATTTTGGGGGTCTGAGGGCAGTAGCCCCCGACCCCCTCCCTGGGGAAGCACTTAAGTTAACTACCCTCCCTTTGTTCCCCCAGCCAACACCCCCGGAAAATTAACACCTGAGTAGACTTAAGTGGCACACAAGCAGCAACAAGCAGCAGACAAGCAGCAGAATTGGTTTGATTTTTGAGCGCTGCGTCTGTAGAGAGCGAAGACGGTGTCCCACTCCAGGCAAACGGCGACAGGTGGTGATGGCTGGCACGTCGTCTCACGCCGGAGACGCGGCAGGTGATGGTAACGTACAGGATAGTAACGTACAGAACTCCATGAACACAGAGTGAACACAGATACAGATACAGAGTCCAGAACACAGAATCCAGAACACAGAACGACCCAACAAGGACTGGAGGGGAGCCTACAACCTATGTACTCTCCCGAGCAGATTGCAAACTCCCAACAGGTGCGTGAAGGTAGAGGAACAAGAAAGTCCAAGGGTGGGGGCTGGTGAAGAGTAGGAGGCAGGCAAAAGTTCTCACAAGGGTGGGGGCTGGTGAAGAGTAGGAGGCAGGGAAAAGTTCAGGGAACAGGCGAATCCTCACAGTACCTCCCCCTCCACGGGAGCCACCGGGCGACCGAAACACTACCATGACGGGGCAGAACACTAACATGATGGGGCAGAACACTAACATGACGGTCAGAACACTAACATGACGGGGCAGAACACTAACATGACGGGGCAGAACACTAACATGACGGTCAGAACACTACCATGACGGGTCAGAACACTACGGAATCAGACAGCAGGGCAGGGGACAAGACAAGGCAACAAACAAACAAAAAAAAACGGGGCCATGCTAGCAGGGGAAGCTACACCAAAAGTGGGGCCAGCAGAGGGACTGGGTAGCTGCCAGAGCATTGCTAGCTACAGGGCCTATGCTAGCTGTACTGCTACATTAGCATAGAGGCTGCGCTAGCTGCCGGAGCTAGGCTAGCAGACAGGGCTGGACTAGCAAAGGAGAACAAGCTAGCTGGAAGGACAGTCCTAGCTGTGGGGAAACTGACCTTGCTAGCTGAAGGGGCAGTCCTAGTAGTGGGGAGACTGACCTTGCTAGCTGAAGGGGCAGTCCTAGCAGTGGGGAAACTGACCTTGCTAGCCGAAGGGGCAGTCCTAGCAGTGGGGAAACTGACCTTGCTAGCTGAAGGGGCAGTCCTAGCAGTGGGGAAACTGACCTTGCTAGCTGAAGAGGCAGTCCTAGCAGCGGGGAGACTGACCTTGCTAG
Source organism: Notolepis coatsorum (assembly GCF_963971535.1). Taxonomy (NCBI): domain Eukaryota; kingdom Metazoa; phylum Chordata; class Actinopteri; order Aulopiformes; family Paralepididae; genus Notolepis; species Notolepis coatsorum. The sequence goes on along the minus strand of NC_140175.1, from coordinate 58,948,805 downwards.
CTGAAGGGGCAGTCCTAGCAGTGGGGAGACTGACCTTGCTAGCTGAAGGGGCAGTCCTAGCAGTGGGGAGACTGACCTTGCTAGCTGAAGGGGCAGTCCTAGCAGTGGGGAACAGGGTAGCTAACAGGGGAGCTAACGAGGCTACCAGGGGAGCTAACAGGGGAGTCAACAGGGGAACTAACAGGGGAACTAGAAGAGGCTAACTCACATACACTGTCTGTGCTGGCTGGGGTCGTCGACTGGTCGGGTCGTACTGTTATGGTTTGTAACCGACCCCAATCGCACAACACAAGACAGGTATGAGAGTAAGCCAAAACAGGGCAAATATTTATTATTGAACAAAAAGCGGCACAGTCCCTTTAAGGGAGAACACAAAAACACTAGAGTCAAGGAATATGGAAAATGCGGCACTGTGCCTTTAAGAGGCGAACAGGCTAAGGGACTAAGGCTAAGGGCCAGGGCTAAGGACCAGGGCTAAGTGTCAGGGCCAGGACCAGGGGCACTGGAGAAGGGGACAGGGACAGAGGCCCGGAGAGGCGGGCTGGAGACAGGGACAGAGAACAGGGTTAAGGCTTTGGACAGGGCGAGGGCCAGAGCTGCTTACAGGGAAAAGGACAGGGTTCCGACGGCGGAGGCCTGGCACGGGGACAGGGGCCCGACGGCGGAGGCCTGGCACGGAGATCCTCTTCGTCCCTACTCGGATGCTGCAGACGGGCAGCGCAGAACAAAGGGGGTCCCAGGGGACCGGGATGGGAACACGCCGTCCTCCCGTGGAATACTAGGGAGCGACGACGAGCCTGGGTCCAAGGGGAACGGGATGGGCACAAGCCATCCTCCCGTGGAATACTAGGGAGCGACAACGAGCCTGGGTCCAAGGGGAACGGGATGGGCACACGCCGTCCTCCCGTGGAATACTAGGGAGCGACGACGAGCCTCACCCCAGGAACGAGGATCACGAAGAGACGCCTTCCTCCCGTGGAATCGGGAGCGATGACGAGCCGGCTTGACGTCTGGAGTGGGAACACTGGAAAACCTCCTGTAGAGAATTAGAGAGCGAAGACGGTGTCCCACTCCAGGCAAACGGCGACAGGTGGTGATGGCTGGCACGTCGTCTCACGCCGGAGACGCGGCAGGTGATGGTAACGTACAGGATGGTAACGTACAGAACTCCATGAACACAGAGTGAACACAGATACAGATACAGAGTCCAGAACACAGAATCCAGAACACAGAACAACCCGACAAGGACTGGAGGGGAGCCTACAACCTATGTACTCTCCCGAGCAGATTGCAAACTCCCAACAGGTGCGTGAAGGTAGAGGAACAAGAAAGTCCAAGGGTGGGGGCTGGTGAAGAGTAGGAGACAGGCAAAAGTTCTCACAAGGGTGGGGGCTGGTGAAGAGTAGGAGGCAGGGAAAAGTTCAGGGAACAGGCGAATCCTCACAATTAGTTATCAATAACCTACCTGTATAAAGGTTAAAAGTTGTTGCAAATATTTTTTTCCCCTCATAAATATACCACTATATACATTAATTTCTTATATTAGTTTTAAAATGACCATTTAACAGTTTAACAGTGCTCTGAAAATGCTCTGAGAACATGAGGTCATCATTCACTGTTTTAAGCACAAACACATAAGGGAGGGAGGGAGAGAGACAGGCCCGGCCTGTATGCCTGCACCCTGCCATGTTGTTGGTTTACCATGACTTTTTAGCAAGCAAGCATAATGGTAGCAGCAATGCTAAGCTAACTGATTGTGCCAGTGTATCCTGTTAAAGAATACAGCATAAGCCACATTTTGAAACGTTACTGACGTTAGCCTACATAAAATGTATAACAGTATATGCAACAGTGTTGGGCAAGTTACTTTTAAAAAGTAACTAGTTACAGTTACTAGTTACTTCTTCCAAAAAGTAACTAAATTACTTACTCAGTTACAAATTATAAAAGTAACTAGTTACTTCAGAAAGTAACTATTGCGTTACTTTCAATATTTTTTTTTTACATAAACAACATACACAAATCTAAACTATCTTAATGTTGCCGTGGGACAAAGTGAGACTAGCCTCCAATCAAATGCCATGTATGTAGATATTATAATTACTATGTTTATATAGTGGATCATACAAATACAATAGATGTTTTGGAACTTTTGATTTGTATTGCCCCTCAACAGGCCACAACTGGGCAACATTAAATTATGCTTGTTAAGCACTATACCAAAAATAAATAACAAATATATACTGATTGATTGAACATTTTAATTAACAGATTGCAGTATGGGTACAGCAGTACGGCTCAATACACACAATTGTTAAGGGGATGCAGATCAGAGAAAGACTTTCGTCTTGTTTACATCAGGGTCCCCCATTTTCAATTCATGACATTTATGACATACACAACATACAGATATAAGAATCTAATCGAATCATTCTAAACCAGGGGTCTCAAACTCAATTTACCTGGGGGCCGCTGGAGGTAGAGTCTGGGTAAGGCTGGGCTGCATCAAATATTCCACAAAAAAAGGGTTTAAAGTATTCCAAAAAAAGGTACAACTGATCCAATCTTCTCACAAACAAACTCACTAAAACCTCACAAACACCAGCAACTGAGCATCCACAGCTATGGAAATGCATGTGCATTTTTTTAACAATAATTCTGCTTGCAGCTTGATATGATTTCATTCCATTTATTTTTGTGGTTCTTAGCACTGAATTCTGAGGAAAGGCTGCATCAAAATAACTGTGTTTTGTTTCATAGTGGCGTTTCATATTGCCACTCTTCACAAGAGCTACCGTTTCTTGGTGCTGGGAGGATGCATGCACGCATATTTTTTAGTCCATGCAGCTTTGAATTGCAGCGATTTTCACTGTCGACTTTTCTTTTACTTTCTTTGAACATGCCACATTTTTCTACTAACTGTCTGCTGGCGAAACTAGGCTAGCTACATTTATCTCACAGGGATACAACTGGGAATGAGGTTACTAGCTACAGTACACGCAGATTAGACTACCTGTCGATGCGCTGTCAACTCGCTCTGACTCGCCCCGCTGAAAGACAACATGCATTCCGTGAAGACCCGCCCTACTCTGCTCTGATTCGCAGACTGTGGGTGGGGGGGGGAAACACTCTGACGGGACGCTGAATGTGATTGGACCAGAGTAGACAGACACACACAGTGGAGCAGTGCTTGCAGAGGAGATGAGTGGAGAATTTGCGTACTAAACAAGGAAGAACATATTGCCCCTCAGCGCAGATATCTGTCTGATGAAAGAAACAGGTTAATTCATAGTAACGCGCCGCATTTATTTGCAGTAACGGTAATGGCGTTATTGAGATTGGAAGAGTAATCCGTTAGATTACTAGTTACTGAAAAAACGAATGCCGTTAGTAACGTCATTACTTATAGCGCCGTTATTCCCATCACTGATATGCAACAGGTGGATATCACTAAACACCAAAATCAAGAAACATTCATTATAGCTAACTGCTAACGCTACTAGCTAAATTAGCTTCAGCTAGCAGACATGCATAACGGTTAATATAATATTCTCTACCATGTAAAAACGAGCACAGCACTACTCCGCTGGCGTTTGCAATCGAAAGCATACATACAACATACAACATACAACATAATCGACATTATTGCCATGCAGTACTCACCAGTCTTAACGATGCAGAGAGACATGAGGTAGCTGCCAGGAAGCTGCCGCACAGGTGCATTCTGGGAGGCGGGGCACAAGTGCAGTGCAGTCTGGGTGATGAGACAATGACGACAAACAGCATACGTTGAACAGCATACGTTGATTCAACATTTATTAGATCTTGGCATTTCAATCATTAAAATTCAACCACAAAACAATATTGATTCAATGACATGTTTTCAACATTTGTCAATTGGTTCATCAGTTAATGGTTGATCCACCATCAATCGTCGACCTTAACCAAAAATCAAGCATTTTGACCATAACTCAACATTGAATTAACATCTTTTGCTATCTGGGTAGGAACATAAGTAGTTAGTATTATTGGATACCAAGTCCCTTTGAATTACAGCATTGCCCTTTAATTGCGTCATGACGTGAGATGATGTGAGATGACGTGAGTGAGATAGATGTCGCGACAGCCACGTTTTGCTTTACGGCGCGCGAGTCTTGCTACTGCGCAGATGCAGACACTCATTCCACAGAGACCGACACGCAGCTGAAAGTTGCTGCTGCCGAAATAGGAAATAGCATGATAAAAACAGTTATCAAACAGTTATAAAAGATTCCCCCAGTTGCAAAACCGAAGAAGCGTTGCAGTAAAGTAACTGTAGCCTGCGGTTTTGGTGAGTTAAATCAATATTGTGTGCTATTCAATTGTTGAGTGTACAAAAATGGTTAGCTTCATGCTACAAGCTAAATAACGTAGCTCATTCTTAAATGGAAACTGGGAAGGAACCATTTCAGAAGTACTTATAATTGTATTGATATGCTGTATGTTAAGAACAAGGTCTATATACATTTTGAATGTTTTTGAGAGTTTTATATGAACGTGGGGAATGTTACATATGCTAGCGCACTTTAGCCTACCTAGATACCGGAGTCTTAAGGCGAGCACAGAAAGACTCAGAAGAAGCTTCTATCCCCAGGCCATCAGGCTGCTAAACGAACAATAAACACTATGCAACAACCATCAAATGCACACAGCACACACACCCACACGCACACACTCACTCAAACAAACAACACACTGCAGCACCCACTCTCCACACTTTAGATCACACAAACACACTTTACACTTTATATTTATTGATAAAGGATTTGCACTACAACTCGTACACCTACTGTGAATTGTACCTAAATTGCACCTCGTCCCATTTCTGCCTTGCACTATATAGTATTGTATATTAGTACACTGCAAAGTATTGTATATTGTATGGTAACTACGTCTATTCTGCATCGAACATTGTACATATGTCTAAACTGAACACTGTGACCTCATTTTTTTACTTCTAATTTTACTATGTTATTTAATTTCATACTTATCTAGTCTTGCACAGTCTCTGGAGCGTAACAGTAAGAAGCATTTTGTATAAAAGTATTCTGTACTTCTGTATGACAAATATTAATATTAAAGAAACTTGAAACCTAAATTAGCATGTGGCATATGATTCCACGCAGTGGCGTTGCGGAGGCCCCCGCAGCCCCCGCGGTGCGGGGGGGCCCCGGAGCCTAGGGGGCCCCGCCCCCACTGTAGGATATCCACTTAGATTTCGTAGCGCGCTGCGCGGGAACAGGGTGCAGAGCGCGGGGCCCCCCCCTCTCCCTGCTATGTTGCTACGCACCCCGTCTATCGAGCCTAGGGGGCCCCGCCCCCACTGTAGGCTATCCACTTAGATTTCGTAGCGCGCTGCGCGGGAACAGGGTGCAGAGCGTGGGCCCCCCCCCCTCTCCCTGCTATGTTGCTACGCACCCCGTCTATCAATGTGTTCACCTGCGATAGGGCTAGCCAGCTGATAACTAATGTTCATTGGCAGGCTGGCCAGTGTTCAAAACAAAGCGGGAAGCAGTGGCGGCTCGTGGATGCTTCGCCACTAGGGGCGCTATACCAAACATTTTGCAAACATGTACAAGGCACGCATTGGCGAATATTATCACCATTGCCATCGATCAATATATGATCACAGTCAGTCAAATGCAACCACGTTTCCAATAGCCCAACACAAACACGCACAGCTCTCTCTCTCTCTCTCTCTCTCTCTCTCTCTCTCGCTCTCTCTCGCTCTCTCTCTCTCTCCCTCTCTCTCCCTCTCTCTCTCTCTCCTCTCTCTCTCTCTCTCTCTCTCTCTCTCTCTCTCTCTCTCTCTCTCTCTCTCAGATCGATTCAATAAGAAACACATATGTATATATTGACATTTTAAACAAGTTACCATTCATTGTCTGAGTGGTTATGCTCTACCCGCGGCGAAATTAGAGAGAGAGAGAGAGAGAGAGAGAGAGAGAGAGAGAGAGAGAGAGAGAGAGAGAGAGAGAGAGAGAGAGAGAGAGAGAGAGAGAGAGAGAGAGAGAGAGAGAGAGAGAGAGAGAGAGAGAGAGAGGGGGAGAGAGAGAGAGAGAGAGCGAGAGAGAGGGGGAGAGAGAGAGAGAGCGAGAGAGAGAGAGCGAGAGAGAGACCGAATTAACTCACTGTTTACGTGGTCCTGTTGTCTCGAGTCTCCAAGTAGTTTCAAATCTTTTTTCTCTTGCATTGTCCGTCTTTCAAACGGTGTTGATTTGATGGATTTAACAGAATTATCCAATTCCATGGTGGTAGCTTTAGCTAACTATAAATCGAAATGAAAATACTCAGTCCTTGAATAAACCGAAGGCGTCTTTTCTTTTTCTCTATTGTGAACTGGTTGCTGTTGTTGACGAGTCGACTGAACTGCTGTGCATCCGACCAAGAACTACCTCCTCCTGGCGCATTCTCTCTAAGCCAACCCGAGAAATGCGGCTACGGAAAAAAGTACTGGCATCGCGTCGGCCAATCAGAGAGCGTCTCCGCAAAATGCGGCTACGGAAATTCTTGACGCTGCTGCATAGACCGCTTCAAATCGTGCCCGGATTCCAACATAATAGTCATATTTCAACGCACAACGCGTTACGCACTGATTGGCTGTGACGGATACAGCGATCAAACTGTGACGCGCACTCAGAGCGCTATCGCGTCTAGCCCGGGCCGAGAAATACAAAAAAAAATTTAAAATAAAAGAAAAGTGAGTTTTTTATTTTATATAGTAACGTTATATTGTGCATTGGAAACACAAACATACTTAAAATGAGTAAATATTATTCATTTTAAACATGTTTATATTATTTATAGGGCTATAAAACAAAAAACTAAAAAATAATTTCTCTTGTTCTCTCATATAACCAGGGCAGGGCCTGAGGGGGGGCGGTGCCCTAGCGCCCCCCAGTGGCGGCCGCCACTGGCGGGAAGCATAAGCATTGCTCATATAAATAACGTTCATTGCGTTGCTGGTAAACATGAAAAATGAAGCGCCACTACCCAAGCGGTGCTCAGAAAAGCAAAATGCGAGCAAAAGCCGAGCAGGAGAGGGCAAAACTACCTAAAATAACGTCATTGTTCCGGCAGGCAGCAAAGGTAGAAGACGTCGTAGATGTAGTCTCTAACGTTACTGCAGATATACCGCTAAGAGCACCAGGGCCCTGTTTCATGTACGTGGTTCAACTAAGTCGATCAAGATGTCCATTATCCAGCTTCAGTTAACCCGATGTTCGAAGCCGGGATTTTCCTGTTTCACAAAGGTGGATTCAGTCTCGTTAACTCAAGCCAGACTTGCGAGTCAGGCTAAATGCGCGCGGCCGTTTTAGGTGAAAAGCCAGCACGTATCGATGGCAGAGATCCTGATTCTCAACGGCATTGATTGATTAATTGATTTAAGACTTTATTGACAGATTGCAATACGGCTCAATCGCCTCGCCGACAAGTTAAATGCGTTATCTATAGGCTAATTCTAAGTCCCTCATTACCTCAATCAATCAGATTATATTTCTTTAAACTTGCCTGCTGGATTGAATAATCAAATGAGATCTTGCTAGCGAAAATTATTAGTTAACTGTTATACAGAATTACGATACGGCTCTCTTACCCATTGATTGATGTATAGTCAATCTTTTACTTATCTTCTCTGTGGTGTAACGGGTTCTTCTTTTGACTTTCACACGGACGACCGGGGTTCAAGACCCTAGTCTTTTCCTTCTTTTTGCAATATAGGAATAATTCAATTTGGTGCACGTTGAGAGCTATATAAAGAATGACATCCTCAATGCATGTAGATTTATAATATTTTAACTTAAAACCAGGCTACTTTGGCGTATAATCATTAATATTATATTCAAAAAAATCATATTGGAAACACCGGGATTTGAACCCCGGTCGCTGAATTGGCAGGCATGAGCACTACCGCTGGGCCACTGGGCCAGATGGGGTAAATTCATTGTTTATACATTAATGAACGAGAGACCCGTGTTTAGAATATCCGTTGTTTTGAATGAAGTTTATCTCTTTATCCTCATTCATTAATGTGACGTCAACGGCTCATTCAATTTCTCAAATCCGTCAAACAGCGCATCTCATCAGACATCTTAATCCCAGTTACAATTAAAATAACCACATCATGTGTACATCGCACGAGCGAGCGCCACCGTCGCCACGGTATATATAACGTGCATTATTTAGGACAAAGTGAATTTAATATCAGCATTTTGGGTCTATTTTACATTTCAAAAGCCCCCTCTGGAAGAATGGAGCACAAAAACGTAATTCAGAATGGTATAATGCAGATCGTAGACTGTGGGAATAGTTTCAGGAAACGGGCTGTCACTTCTTTGCGGGGGCGTGGCGATAGTTCAGGCTAACTTGAACTTGAACTCTGCTTTCGACCAGGCTCAAACTTTTGGATATGTTGTCATGGTGATTTGGAAAATCCAGGTACATGAAATCGGAAAGTCCGGCTAACCCAGTTATCCAGCTAAAGTTATCCGGCTAACTCAGTTATCCAGGTACAAGAAACAGGCCCCCGGCCGTCAGCTCCAGGCAGACAGCCACAGCCCGGCAGCAGTCCCCCCGTTACAGCCGACCTCGATGAGCCAGCTAGTCGTGCCTCGCGCTTCGAGACAGGTTAGACATTTAGAATAATAGAACGTTTTATTCGCCATAATAACCAGTATGCTACTACTACAGGTTAACTTACATTGGAATTGGAATCTAATTTTAATTCTGTTCATTTTGGCAGGTCACGAAGAAGTCAGCTGTGCCGCCGCCGCTGCTGCGGCCTGTGCCCCCTCCGAGGCCAGTTCAGACATAAACATAGGCCGCATACAGGGGCGTAATTTGCGGGGGGGTCCCCGGAAAATGTCCCCTGCATGATTTCAGAATGCAGTATTTGTCCCCCCCATGTTTTTACCCCCAAACCGCTGCAACTGCGCGGCCTGGCGGCCAGCACTGTGACTCGCTAGTCGCTACTACACAGTGCCGGCACTGCAGATTTACCCTACTCTTGGAATTCATTGCCAGATCCTCAAAGTCATACATAGGGCCGCTGTCTCGATAATGCAGTGTTATTAAAGCAGCGTGTAGCCGACGCATGAACCAGTTGGAAGCGTCAACGCGGAACTGGAAATCCGTTGGTAAAGAAATAGCGGCCTGGAATCATTTTTGGGACGCTCTCATTTCTCATTCTAACGCAAGAGTCCTGGACCCCCGACAGGTAAGGTAAGCGATTTTAGATGTATCACTTTAAGTGTGCGGCTGTTGTCCGAATACTAGTGAATATTGAAAAATAAAGGCATGACATTTAGAGACGTCCCCGTCGTAGCGTTCTGGTGCAGGGATATGGGGGTCTCTCTGTGCGGGGGCGCAACAGCAACAGGTGGGGTAGGCTGAGCAGAGATGTATGAATCAAAACGATTACATTGTTTGTCTCGCATACATTCGATTTATAATGCGAGCACCTGCATTACAATCAAATGACTGATCTGTTATGTGTTATGGACCCGAGTCTTGAGAGGCACTTTATAATAGAAAAAAGACAGTGCAAACATGTATATGTCGCTTACAGTTTATTATGCCTATGCAGCTCGTTTATTTTGACAGAGTTAAAAAAATGTCACTAGTATCATTATATTAAATTAGCGGACGTGCAGCTGGCCAAGCCCTGGCTCCACGATGACCACTTCTTACAAGAGGCGCCACCGCCTGGGAAAATGCGTATTGCACACCTGGTATTAGAAAAAAAATATTGGAAGGGGGGGCATCCCCCCCCTACCCCCCCCCCCCCCCCCCCCCTGCGACGTCACTGACCACGCCCCCTAATATGTCCCCCCCACCGCTAGGAACAAAGTTCCGCGCCTGGCCGCATAGCCAAGGCTGCCCAGCCAGCTAGCCGTGCCGGCGCCCCCACGACAGACCCCAGCAGCCCCGTTACAGCTGAGCCAGCTAGTCGTGCCTCACACTTCGAGACAGGTTAGAAACTTAGAATTAGTGCTGTCAATAGATACAAAAAAATTGCTAATTAATCTCACAATTTTCTGCAATTAATCTAGATTTAAAATAGCATTTCTCTACTTAAGACCGAAGCTTGTAACAGATATTTACTTGAGTAAAATCATGGAATTAATGTAAAATCAACACGAAGAAAGTATATTTAGATTCAAAGACTATAGCTTTCTTTGAATACAGTTTCTCTGTGAAATACAAATGTTTAACAAAACCATCAACATTGACTCAGCTAGACCTCTTTCTTATATCCGCGGCGCTAAAATGGAGTATTTTTCACTCCATAGATTAATCTAGATTAATTTATTTTAATGCTTTAGATCATTTAAATTAATCTCCAAAATTAAAGCATTAATTTTGACAGCCCTAGTTAGAATAATTGACAGTTTTATTCGCCAATCGCCATAAACAGTACGAGTCAGTAATGTATGCTACTGGTTACATTGGAATTGGAATCTAATCCGTTCCTTTTTGCAGGTCAGCAAGAAGTCAGCTGTGCCCCCTCCGAGGCCAGTTCAGACATAGCCAAGGTTGCCCAGCCAGAGAGCCGTGCCCCCACAGTGACAGCAGCTCCCACCCACCCCAGGGACACGTTGGCCAGCGACATCTCTGTGACTGAATACCCTACTGATAGGGGGAAATTCCCTGTTGATTTAGAAGACGATGCTGTTAAACGGTACATTCTGAATAACGGGCCATGCCACCCTGAAGGGCCATTCAAAAGGGATGGGAAGGGAAGATGCTTTTCAAAAGAGTACTATAACAAAACATCTAAAATTGGATGTAGAATTCCGCGCAAGTGGCTATGTTACTCGCCATCTATGGACCGGGTGTTGATTGATTGATTGATTGAAAAGTTTATTAACAGATTGCAGAATGGGTACAGTACAGTACAGCTCAATACATACAATTGTTAAGAGGATGCAGACCTGAGAAAGACTTTCGTCTTGTTTCCATCAGGGTCCCCCATTTTCACTTCATCATATGACACACACGACATACAGATAGACAGTGCTGCTACATCTATACATTTATGACATACCAGATTTTCAAATACAGTACTGTTTGTGATACTAAAAAAATCCAGAAAAAGAGTATACATTTGACATAGAAACTGTGCATTGGAGGAGGTTCGGTAGGGGGGGGGGTGGGGCTGTACATTGGAGGTGGGGCGGGGGGGGGTTGGGTAGGGGGGGGACACATTGTACATTGGAATACTGACATACATTTGACATAGAAACTGTACATTGGAGGAGGTTGGGTAGGTGGGGTGGGGTTGGGTGGGGCTGTACATTGGAGGTGGGGGGGTTGGGTACATTGGAATAATGACAAAGCCATGCTTGGTCTTTATTGTACAACTGGGTTAGGACATTTGTTGGGGCCAGTTTTGAATTGCAGTCTCCCGTAGGTGTTCTTTGAGCAGTGCTGGCTGTTCGGTGACAGATCATCTGATCACCGCCACCAAGCGTGGAGAATAGGAATAAATGATTGGCAGGGTCTCTCTAAAAAGATTAAGGAACACGAATTCTCTCGCTCTCATTTGGCAGCATGTGTCGTGTATGATACGTGGAAAAATAATCTGACCATTGACGCACAAATATCATCTGAGTTTAAGAGAGAGGTGGGGTTTTGGACAGAAGTCCTAACCAGAATAACTGATGTTACATTAACACTGGCCTCTCGCAACTCTGCTTTCCGGGGTCACAGAGAGAAAATAGGTGATATCGATAATGGTAATTTCTTGTCTACCATAGAATTTATGGCGCCTTATGATCCAGTTCTGCAAAGACTTATTGAAAGCAAAAAGAAGGTGCACTACCTAAGTCCTCAAATTCAAAACGAAATTATTTCATTACTATCGAAAAAAGTGGAGGATACAATCATTACAGACATAAAGAATGCAGAATTATATTCGATTATAATGGATACTACCCAGGACATTTCAAAAGTAGACCAACTGAGCCAAGTGTTCAGATATGTTACTATAGCAAAAGATGAAAATGGAAACCCTACAGAGGTGAAAATAAACGAACGTTTTTTGGGCTTCCATGCAGTCACAGACCAAACTGCTGCAGGTCTAGAGAGAGAAATTCTCAACTCGATGGAGATAAAGGGGATACCACTTGGGAAGTGCCGCGGACAAGGATATGACGAGGCTGCGTGTATGAGTGGCGTCTACTCCGGTGTACAAAAACGCATAAGGGATAAAGAGCCTAACGCTGTGTACATTCATTGTGCAGCACATAATTTAAACCTTGTACTCAACGACGCATGCCAAAATATACCTGAGATAAAAGACTTCTACGACACTGTTGAAAGGCTATATGTATTCTTTAGTGGAAGTATTGTGGTAACCTTGACTTCATAATTTCATGATTTCATAATCAAAAATGTTAGATTAACCCAGAAAACTGAAAGTATCTGTAGTAATGGTAAATAGTTCATCACACATAGACTCTCAGAGTGATGGAACAAGCAGCCATTCCAAACCCCCCCAGGAAACCAAACACCTAGACATGTGACAGTTGAGCACAGCAAGGAGAGACCAAACAGCGGAAATGCCTCTGTAAGAATGTGGTTGCAATAATAGATTCAGAAAATACAAAGTGCCAGTTTGGTAGATGGGGTTTTTGGGATGGCTCTTGTGAATTGAATAGTATTAACCTAAGACGCACTGACTATACTGGGTTAATATTATATCAACACAAACACTATTAAGGCAGAAGTCACCAGACCTCATCAGTTGAACACCACCAGGCGACACCTCATGACGACATTGTTTACTCAGTCACACACCACAGAAAAACGGTGACCTAAAGACAGCTGCGCTAACCAAGATTAGAGGTCACAGGAAACATAATTGCATTATATTAGTTTAGAATGAAAAACAATATTGGAATAATAACAAGATTATAGTAACAAATTAGAAAATAACTTACAAAGAAGAATACCATTTTAGGAATGTCAAAACTGGAAGTAATAAAGCCATTTCCTTCAAATCACAGTTATATTATAAAGATTCAGTCTGGTAAATAAAGGTTGGTGCTGCTCCTATGATGTTTGATATCAGCCTAGAAGCAATGACTGTACTGGGGTGATATTAGAGATCTATAGGTCATTGCATGAACCATATGTGTGGGAAAGTCAAAAATGGTGCATGAAGGAATGTTAACATGATTGATTCATTCAAAGGAGGCCACAGTCCAACCCCCCCCTCTGGCCAAAAAGGAGGGGGCTACCCATGGCTGTTACAGAGACATACGACCAGGAGACACCAAATGAGGACTGCCTGTGTTTAGATACTGGTGATTGGTGGAACTAGGTTAAGAAAAGTGAGGTCATGAAATCTATAAATATTGGAACAATAAGAATAGAGAAGCAGGCCAGCTCAGGACACCGCCACACACCGTTACCCAGGGGGTCTGAGTTTGGTCTCCACCACCACCACGACCATGGTCTACTTTGTCCCTATGTGAGTAGAAACTGTATATGGAATAATGTGATAACTAGAGTAAGATGCCTATCTTAGGCCCAGGTTGTATCATGTGGTGACAGAGAGTACTATGGTCTTATTTCATTAACATAACATGACTAAAATGTATGTACAATACTGTCTTTTGATGTAAAAAGCCAACGAGGGCTATTGTGATTTACCTGCATCAAATCCTTTTGTACAATCATGTATTGTGTTTGAAGTGTCCTGTATGTAACCAATGCATTATTCCACTCGGCCCACGCTGCAATTAAATGAATATTGGACCATAGCTGCTGGTTGTCTGGCTGTATACACTTATTCTCTACTGGCTAAATTTGGGAGCTCAGATGAGGACCATGTTTTCTATCACACTGTGATCTTTCCCTTCCTCTAGTTAGCAACCTCACTACTGTGCTGTAATTAATGGATATTCATATATGAATATACAACAGTATCAAACAATGGGAGCTTTTGGAAACACACCTCTCAGTGCCCAAGGCTGGCCAGCCTACACTGAAGAGACTATGCCCGACACGATGGGCATCAAGACAAGACGCTGTCCAATCATTGCGGTTCCGTTATGCTGACATTATGCAAGCGCTAACTAAGATAGACTTGCTCTCCAAAAAAAGCGAGGAACGTGCCGAGGCGACTGGATTAAAAAAGGCCATGGAGAGCTTTGAGTTTGTTTTAATGACTGTAATACAGGGCAAGGTCCTTGAAACAGTCAACATTGTGTCCCAAGCTCTCCAGCGCAAAGACGTGGACCTGTTACAGGCGACAGCAATGCTTGGTAACGCAACCGATACACTTGCCAATGCCACGGCTAATGCCAAACTCCGAGGAGAATTTGATGGTTTAAAAGCGCGCGCGCAAGAGCTGGCATCCTCATGGGGTGTCCACAGTCTCTTCAAAGACAGACGCGCAAGACGCACAAAGAGGCACTTTTCAGAGCTTTGCGAGGATCAGCGGTTCCAAGACCCAGGGGAGCATTTTAGAGTGGCGGTATTTTACAGAAATATTGATATTGCCGTTGCCCAACTCAGAAATAGATTTGTTGGAATGAGCGAAGTTGCACAGCGATTTTCTTTTCTGCTTCCCCGCAAACTTTTGCACGCAACAGACAAGGATCTATTTGAGTCCGCAAGTGCTTTATCAGGCCAGTATAAAGACGACCTGTCAGCCGAGTTCCCGTTCCAGATCCTGTCCCTCCGTAATGCTCTTAGGCCTACTATAAAGAACATTGAGCGTGGAATAATCAAAGATCTTGCACAAACCCTGCTCATTGAAAATCAGTCAATTTTGCCAAGGATCCCCGATGTTGCCACAGCACTGTAATTATTTTTAACTATACCCGTGACTGTTGCCAGTGCTGAGAGATCTTTCTCAAAACTTAAATTAATAAAGACCTATTTGAGGAGCACAATGTCGCAAGAGAGACTGTCTGGGTTAGCAGTCATTAGTATTGAGAGCCGACGTGCGCGCAGGATAGATTTAAAGACTGTTATACAGGACTTTGCGCAGAAGAATGCCAGGAGACGCGCTCTTATCAAATAATAGGCCTATACAAAGCAGCTCCTGATTGCATCCATATGTAGCCTATAGGATGTGTTTTGTTTGTTTGTTTTTTAGGCTTTTCTTTTATACAGAATGTTATATGTGAACTGTTCCGTTGTGTGAACTCCAATGATGATAGGCAGGGCCGCCTGGGAGAAATGCGAGGCCCTGTGCGAGATTTAAACACGACCCCCCCCCCCCCCCCAAAAGGTAAAAAAAAATTAAATAAAAATATATATATATAATATTTTTTTTTTTTTTTTTTTTTTTTTAGTCAACATATTCGTAAATAATAGCGCTGCCCGAGGCTGGGCATGATACAGTCAACATATAGCAAGAGAGAGAGCGAGAGAGAGCTCCCATTCTACAGTCAATATACAGTGTACAGAGAGAGAGACACATTGGAAAGAAATTGAAATGCTATTTGGCCCTAAACAGAGAGTACACAGTGGCAGAATACCTGAGCACTGTGACTAAAGATCCTTGACTAGGTACAGACTCAGCGAGCACAGCCTAGCCATCGAGAAAGGCCGCCATAGGCAGACTGTGTGTGTTAGAAAGAGAGAGAGAGAGAGAGAGAGAGAGAGCATGTGTGTTTGTCGTGTGTGTGTGTTAGAGAGAGAGCATGTATGAGAGAGATAAGCAAAGATGACCCCCTAAAGGATATTCAACTTTTAATGAAAGAACAAAACAGAAGGAAAAGATAACTTCACAAAGGCAACATGAATATACATAGATCCAAAAGGACAAAGATCAACACTTAAATCCAAAGAGAAGAGGGTCTATACCAGAGAAAACAAAGCAGCAAGGAGCCAATGGCCGACAGCTAAAGGCTAGCCAGGTAGGCTACTGACACCAGGCCACACACAGCTTTGGCCAACGGCCCAACGCTACCCAAGCTACACAAACGACCAAGACAATGAATTCACACACAGCACATGTCGTATCTCCAAATGTTGTGAAGTAACATATGTTTTGCCTGGAAAAAAACATCGTTATTAACAAAACATTCGGGAGGGGAAGGAAGGAAGAGTGGGGTAATGTCATGACATTTTCATTCGTCTTTTTTTTTTTTTTTTTTTTTACTTTGGCCATTTCCCTGGCTCTTTTATACGTTTATTGCATTTATACTTGGTCAAGTTCGACCGACAGAAGCAGGCTGAAAGGGTTCAGATGGGGGGGAAGACACTCTGGGAAAGGCATGGCTGCAGTCCGGGATTCGAACTCGCTCAGCCCCAGATCCGTGACGAGCACGGTTGTCCACGGCACTGAAATAGCACTCGCGGTACGTGGTGAGCTACTGGAGCTCCCCCGACATTTTCATTAATCTTACCTGCACCAAGGAACGCAGGGCGAAAGGCCGCAACACAGGTCTCCACGTTGACGAAAGGCCTCTCGCTGGCGGGACAAAAATAAGCTATGGCCAGAGCCTTGTCATGGTGCAGGCCCGACTACATCTTCTGTCAAAGATGATGTCGTAGTCAGAGTGCCAGAACCCCCTGCTATTCTCACGGCTAATGTCAATGGTCGTAGCACAAGCCAACAGCTAACTCAAGGCTAACTGATAGCATCAAACGAACGTTCCCAGCCGAGCGCAGCCGGCAGCTAACGTCGTAGCTAAACAGCTAACTGGCTAACAGTTAGCTCAACCCGGCTATCGCTAACCATTAGCTAACGCAGAAGCAAGCTATGCGGCTACCACTGAAAAACTGTACAATGTGATAAAAGCAATACAGGTGCTGACACCAGGCCACACACCGTTAGCTACTAGTAGTACTACAACAGCTAGTCGGCCAGTTTAGCTCCAGAGAGAGAGAGAGAGAGAGAGAGAGAGAGATGTCCACGGCGGGAATAGAATAGAGTTAATAGAATAGGTTAAAAACTCACCAAACGTCCAAGAGGATGGAGACAACCGCGTGGAGTTGACGAAGTTCATCTGCCAAACGACCATCCTCTTCATCTTGGCTGCATGCGCTGTCTCTAGGTTAGCTAACGCTAGTTAGCCTTTAGCTAAGCTAGCTACTAGCCGACATCATCATGGCTATATCCCGACTGCACCATGACAAGGCTCCGGCCATTTGTCCCGCCAGCGAGAGGCCTTTCGTCAACGTTCCTTGGTGACCGACCGACTGATAATGACCGACCTCTTCGTCTTGGCTGACATAACTAAGCATAATAGTCAAAAGCTGCACGCGCGAAATAGTCAAACGCAGCTGACGCACGCCGGCGTACTACACATGATGTAAGTAACCACTCCCTTCGTTGAAACCAATAGTATGTCTGCTGCAGAGCCCCAGAGCTCCAATAGTGAGTATGTCTGCAGACCCATGAACAAGTCAGACACATTCTACAAACGTGTCTAATGTGAAATATATAAGCATATAAGCAAAACTAGATTTTGGGTCTGTGATGAAAAAGGGCCTCGCGGGAAGGGGGGCCTCGCAAAAAAAAAAAAAAAAAAAAAATGTTTTTCTCTTTTTTTTTTTTTTTTTTTGAGGCCCCCCTTCCCGCGAGGCCCTGTGCGACCGCACTGCTCGCACACCCCCTGAGGCGGCCCTGAAGGTGATAGAGTTCTACAATATACCTTCATGTTACAAAAAATACACAGCACTTGTTTGTATTTGTCAATGATGTTTAAATCAGATATTATATTATATATATATATATTATATTATTATACAGTTCCTACTGTACTGACCCTATACTGTTAAATCAGATGTATCTTTATACAGAAAGTTAAAAGATGCCTGAAAAATAAACATTAAAAAAGTGGCTGCGATGTCTATCATTGATTTAGGGGAGGGGGCAGGGCCCCATGGTCCGTCCTGCGGGGGGGCCCTGACATATTGAGCAACGCCACTGATACCACGTGCTGGGATAAGACAGCCTACTTTAGTTTAGCATAGCTAAAAGTAGCCTGATTGATTATTCATTCTGAAAGCAATGAAAAGATGATGAAGCGATAAAGATGGTAAATAGCTTTTATTTTCTGAATGCCTGGGCCAGGTTTTTCTAGCACCCCGTTCCACCCTGGGAGCAGTTCCAGGAGTCCAGACCACCCATCACCACGTGTGCCCACGAGGGGACGAGGCGGTGTGCCGGACGATGCAAGATGGCGAGCCAACCCACTGAACCTCTGATATAGCTCAAGGCTAATGCCAGCCTGATTCGAATACCCCTGTTGCCCAACTCCTGTTACCTCAACAGTCCGGTAGGATTGAACTGACTGAACTTGATTTATAGGAACTTCCACGGATTGAACTGATTGAACGAGAACACAAGGACATTCCAAGGGCTTCGACCCTGTTCACCTTTTGTTACTTTGATATTGTATTTTGTATTTGATTTGATTTAATTTGATATATGGGTATTGATATTCTCCTATAGGAAGGGAGACTTAAAGGGTAATTACACCCAGTAAGATACTTGAACCACTGATAAGCTACTTGAACCACTGATAAGATACTGATAATTATCCTACAAGAAGGGAGACTTAAAGGGTAAATACACCCATTGATGACATTGATTATAGTTGAATCACTGATGGTTCTCCTGTAAAGAAAGAAGGTTTAAAGGGTAATTTCACCTATTTTGGAGATCGCTGTCATACTGTGACACTGAAATGAAAAAATATTTCATCAACTAAGATATTTAGTCAACAAAAGGCTTACCTGTATGCCTGATATGTGGTGCGAAATTTGCGAACAACAAAAAATTTCTTTTTATTTTATAGATTTTCCACAAATAAGGGAAGGACTGCATAGTTCAGGGTTTTATTTCAAAGTAGGTCTACAGATGCCAGTGTTTTTTCTCCTCTTCTGTGTTTTATAAAAAAATAGGTCTACACAGCCAGTATTTTTTCTCCTCTTCATAAGAGTTTGAGGTTTTCCTTTGTTATAACAGGTAAAAACAGCAATTAAAAAGTAATTTTCTTTCTTTTTGTTGCTTTATAATCCCATGCAACAAACTGTGTGCTATAAGTATAAAATATAATAAATCCCAAATTACTTTGGGTATGCAATTGTCAGGCGTTTTATGCTAAATGTGGGGTATGCTTGGGGATATATAAAACGTTATACACTGTGTTATCTTCATTTTAAGGGTAAATAGGTTGTGCGGCTCCCTGAGCATTTTATTTTGTGGGACGGGGGAAAAGGGGCTCTTTTGATAGTAAAGGTTGCTGATCCCTGATCTAATCAATCTAGGACTTGATATCGAAGTAACCCTCCCGAAAGGAGAGGTTACTGAAAGAACCTAAAAGGGATACTTCAAACTACTTTGTACTTTACGTCTATATGTCTGTATGTCTAGCTAGTGCGCATTTAATTAATAAACCGGTTATTATTATAATTCTGTCTCTGGTCCACTATTCTCTTAAATTGTGCATATTACTCCTCTCCTCGTTTCGTACCTAGAACTGTGCCCGTGGCGAACAGCTGTTACAAGTAGGTGACACAAGTGCTACATAGGTCCTATCGTCCACCTGCACCTCTGCAGACCGCACCTTCCCGTCGGCACTCCTGATGGTCTTCGTGACCCGTCCTACAGGCCACAGCGCTCTAGGTAGCCTCTGGTCAATTACCATCACCACCGTGCCGACAGTGAGTTTCTCTGTATCCTTCACCCATTTCTGCCTGGACTGCAAGGAAGGTAAGTAGTTCTGCAGGAAGTGGGTCCAGAACTGGTCGGCTAACACCTGACTGTGTCGCCATCTTCTCCGACTGAGGATTTCGGATTCAGGGTACACCACTGGAGGGAGTGACGAGTCGGGCCGCCCCATGAGGAGGTAGTTGGGGGTCACCGCGTCCACATCGGCTACATCTGTCGACGAATATCCCAGCGGCTTGGAGTTGAGGATTCCTTCTACCTCAATCAGTACTGTCCGCAGGACTTCTTCGGTCACTGTCTGTGCTCCAAGAGAAATGTAGAGTGCAGCCTTGATGGACTTGACTTCCCGCTCCCAGGCCCCACCAAAGTGGGGTGCATTTGGGGGGTTGAACTGGAAGCGGATCTGGCGCTTTGCCAGTTGGGTCTGCAGCTCTTTACCCATGGTCTGGAAACTTGCTCTGAGCTCCGATTCTCCTCCACGGAAGTTGGTTCCCCGGTCAGAGAGGAGTTCGAAGGGGTTCCCTCATCATGCCACAAACCTTCTGAGCGACAAAAGGAATGAGGCGGTATCCATGTTGTGTAGCACGTCTAAGTGGACACACCTAGTGGTCATACACTTGAAAACTATTCCCATCTCTTCTCAGTACCCTGACCTCGCTTGACCTGAAAAGGGCCGAAGCAGTCCACTCCTGTCGAGTAGAATGGAGGCTTCATGAGGCAGAGACGGCAAGGGGGCAGATCCGCCATCTTGGGAATAGACTGCTTTGCTCTCCACTTTTGGCACTCCGGGCAGGATCGCTGATGGCGGCGCACTGCTTCACGCCCTCTGAGGATCCAGAACTTGCGCCGGAGTTCAGCAAAGACCCTCTCGGCTCCAGGATGGAGTAGCTTGTTGTCGTACTGTCGTATGATGAGCTTAGTGACAGGATGCTTGGGTTCTAGCAGGATCGGGTGCACAGTGTCTTCCTCCAGGCTGGTGGAACGGCGCAACCTACCGCGTACGCGGATAAGGCCTTTAGAGACGTCGTACTCTGGGGCAAGTGCCAGGAGCCTACTGGTGGGTGGAATCACTTTCCCTGTTTGTAGGCACTTGATTTCTTCCGAGAAGCTATCACCTTGTGCTCTCTGAAGGATTCTGAGTTCTGCCTCTGCATAGTCATCTGCACTGGTGGCACTTGACGGAGATGCCGCCCCGTGCAGTGATCTACTTGTGGCCTCAAGGAGGTCTTTGAAGGTGGAATGGTCTTCTGTGGTTGGGGTCTTTGGAGCTGAAAGGGTTGAAGTGAGGCCACAGAACACGGGCTTCCTTGTCTCTGTCTCATCCAGAACTTCTGTGACTGAGGGTCTGAGTGGCCAACCGGTGCATGGTTGTTGGAGGAAGGCGGGACCGTGACTGAACTGATTTGGCTTGGCTAGGTCAGACACTGTCATTCCTCTGGTGATAGTGTCTGCTGGGTTATTCTTTGTGTCCACGTACCTCCATGACCGGTGGTCTGTCAGTTCTTGGATCTCAGATACACGGGTCCCGACGAACACCTTGTATCGGCAGGACTCAGACTGTATCCAGGTAAGCACTGTGGTGGAGTCAGACCACAACACCGCCTCTTTCAACTTAAGGGTGAGCTCTCTCTGGATCAGTTGGGCAAGTTGGGCTCCAGTCAGAGCGGCACAAAGCTTGAGGCGGGGTATTGACTGTTGTTTTTTTGGTGCTACTCTAGAGCGAGCTAGCATAAAGGATACATGGACCTGGCCTTGAAGGTCTTCGCCAGGCAGGTAGGCGACTGACCCATAAGCGGACTCGGAAGCATCACAGAAGACGTGGAGCTCGAGGGTGAGCGCACTTACGTTGACGTCTGGTGGGAAGTAGCACCGGGAGAGGCTGACTGTTGGGAGCTGTGGGAGCTCTTCTTCCCATGTGGTCCAGGCTTGCAGCAGATCGGCAGGTAAGTGTGGGTCATCCCAGTCGCGGTCTTTGGCCCATAGTTTCTGGACCAAGACTTTGGCCCTTGTGGTGAAGGGCAGGATACGACCTAGAGGGTCATACTGGCTTGCTAGTATCTTGTAGATATTTCTCATAGTCGTCTGGCTTGGGGCAACTGGGCGATGTCTGTAGTGAAGCGTGTCCTCCATGAAGTGCCAACTCAGTCCTAGTGTCATTTATTGAGCTTCCCCGTGGGTCTCTGGCTGGTTGCTGGCCCACTGGCGGATCTCAAAGCCGCCTGTGGCTAGGAGGGCTCTCAGTTTGTTCACAAGGCTGCTTGCTTCTTCTTTGGTGGGCAGACTCTGCAGACAGTTATCCACATAGAAACACTGTTCTACAATGTGGTGAACATCCTCTGCTGGTTGGCTAGACTCGATGACATGTTTCTGGAGGGCAAAGGTTGCACAGCAGGGACTGCATGTTGTCCCGAAGGGCAGGACCTCCCACTTGTACACTGATGGTGGTTCGTCTGTCTTTAGGTTCTTCCAGAGGAACCTCAGTAGGGGCTTGTCTCTGTCCAACATGCAAACCTGATGGAACATTCCCTTTATGTCCCCACTGATGGCTACTCGATGCTCTCTGAAATGCAGGAGGACTCCAAGGAGTGAGGGTTCCAGTGTTGGGCCTGGGAGGAGGTAGTTGTTCAGGTTCTGCCCGCCGTACTGGAAATGGCAGTTGAAGATGATCCTTTGCCATTGTGCCGGACCATGTGATGGGGCAGGAACCATGACTCTTCAGATGTGTCAGCCTGGCTGGGGTTAATCTTGGTGATGTACCCAGATATCTCTAGCTTATTGATCTCCTCTTGATAGGTAGATGCACGCTGTGGGTCTTGAGTTAGTCTCTTCTCTGTGTTCCGCAGGTTCCTCATCACAACTTCCCTTGAAACTTGCAGCTTGGGCATGGTTTGGACTCGCAGGAGGGGGGTAGCATACCACTGCACTCCGTTGACCTCTACATGGGTACTTGTCCTGTTTGGATCTGTTCACTAACCTCTCGCTCTTGAAAGGCAGTGTATCCAACTGCCACAGCCGTTCAACTTGACTGAATAGCTCCGCAGAAGGGGAGGAAGCAGCGGTGAAGAAGCACTGTGTGGTCTGAAGCTGTTGCTGCATGTACTTTGCTGGACCTTGGAGTGTCCAGCCGAGGTTAGTCTTGACTGCCGCAGGGCCACCGTGAGGGCCCAGATGCACTGGCTCGATCGGTACGATCAGGTTGGCGTGATCCGATCCAATCAGGAGGGTTGGCTGAGCTACATTGATTGGTGGAATCGCGAAGCCTTGCAGATGGCGGTACTTCTCCTGAAGCTGGGTGACTGGGTAGCTGTACTGAGACAGACCTAGCTGTTCACCGGTGAAGGCACCTTGAATAGGGAACCTTTTCCTTGGTTGGGATGCTGGGGCGATAGTGAAGGAGACACGTGAGCCTGACAGGGTCTTGATATCTTGGCGGATAGTACGAAGGGTCAAGTCTTCAGCTTGACCCTGTATTCCCAGGTGACGTGCTGCTGAAGCGAGCAGGATTCTCTCTGAGCCATCATCCAGCACTGCATAGGTGTTGAAGACTCTGTCCATGTAGTGCAGGTTGACTCTGACGATCTTCAGAAGCACTCGGTTGTATCCGTTTGGCTGATCCAGGTAGTGAGTCTCTGCTGTTGAAGTGATGGTGGGCTCGTTCCCACTCTGGTTAACCTTGTGCAGGATGAAGAGGTGTTTGGACTTACAGAGTCGACACGGCTTCTTCAGGTCACAGGCAGAGGTTGGTGAGGACGACCGCATCTCCAACACCTTCTCTTGGCTTTGATCCAGTCCACTATCTCCCCTTTGGTCAGCTTAGCGATCCGTTCGCATTGGCTGAGGTAGTGTTCTGACTCACAGTAGGGGCGGTATATCTTACCCTTCCTGTAACTGAGGGGTACAATTCCCTGACTGTATTGATAAGTATGGTATTAAACCACTACCTCTTGTACTTTAACTTCTGGCCATCCAGTACATGATATAGATATGACGAACACTTTCCCACCTGATGAAACGAAGTCCACACAAATGTACAAATCGAATATTTTATATAGCAACGGGTATATACAACGTTCACTTGATGACATTTATGATTTGAAATGCACTTGTATGGCAAATGAGTATTCGTAGGTAAATCAACATTGAATGTCCAATCTCTGGTTACGCTGGGAGTAAGTATACAATCCGGTTCTTTAGGGAACTATAGCGATGGTACTTAAATGATTATAGCTGGATACACTAAGGGGGGGGGGGGTCCCGCTGGTTGTAAGACAGTAGGAGGGGGGGTTAGAAGAGCCGCTGGCGGTATCCCATCTGGCCGACGATTTCTTGGGAGAATTCAGAGTCCTGAACACGATGCCCACAGAACCTCGGTCCGCAGATGAATACAGCTGGACCCTCTGGTGGACGGTAGCTGCCGGTCCACAACGGAGAGACGTGAGGCGACCTCACTGGTGTAGAGCGCCGTCTCACCTGGACTCCTCTCCGGGGGGTAGTTCCAACACTCAGCAGTGTTGGCCGTTATCCATGGAATAATCAAAGCACCCAAAGCATGTAGATAATCCAAGCCGTGGAAGGCTCGCCGTCGTCCGGGTAAAGTAATCCAATGTACAGGTCCACTCGTCCTGGCCCGGAGCTCCTCGGATGCAGGCACCACAAGTGGTCTGCCCAGCCTGGTTAAGACTCCAGATAACGTCAGGAACGATGGGGGTGCTGCTCACTTTATAACTCTAACCGAACGATGCACCATACATAATAGACTATTATTAGCTTAATAGAAATACGTCCAACTCGACGGTATAGTGCCAAACTATGGCAATTCAACTATTAATCCACACGATATCTCAATGCCTATTCTGAGGCCAAGTAGGCCTTACTGCACCACACGTGCGTCGTGGGTGAGGCTTCGCGTCTGTTACTAGGTTGGAGGGTAAAGAACTAATGGACTAAAAGAAAGTTCTACTTTACTTGCGCCATATATATATGCGCTGTGAACAAATAGTACCATTCGTATTTCGCCAGACGTATTCCTACGCGGAACCGGGCTTGCCACGACATGTTGGTCGGCACGATTGAACTTGAACCTAGGGGTATGGCTGCTGGCGCCAGGTTCTCGTCCAATGGTAGAATGAAACTATTATGGGCTGTTTAGTAGACTAAAGGGATATTCAGTGCATATTGTACAAGGAATATACAGGGGATATCAAACGATATACAAATACTATTAAATATATATCCATAAATAAATATATATATTCGGTTTAATCTGATCCTTCACAACAGCCGCCCCCTAATTAGTCCCACCTAATTAGCTAAGCAGAGACAGATTAACCGCACTGTCTACCACTCAAGGTCCGCTGTAAGGGTCAGTCAACTCACAAAGTCATGGGGTCATGGTCATCATCGATAGTATCTGGGAGTCGGGGCAGTTCTATTAGCCTCGCCACGGGTCGTGTGTAAGTTCGCCCTTGGACGAGTACTTCAGCTGCTCGGACCTTGCCATCGGCACCGGTGATCACTTTGCTTACGCGGCCAGCCGGCCACATAGCTCTGGGTAGTGACTGGTCGATAATCATGACGACTGTTCCTTCTGTCAAATTGTCTCTCTCTTTTACCCACTTCTGGCGGGTCTGTAGAGACGGTAGGTAGTGGAGTAGGAAGCTGCTCCAAAACTTGTCAGCTAGCACTTGACTGTACCTCCACATTCTTCGGCCGTTCGCTTCTTCAGGCCTGTACATTGTCTGGGGTAGCGCGGGGTCCAGCCGCACCATTAAGAGTGTGTTGGGGGTGACTGGGTCGACATCTGCTACATCACTGGAGACGTAACCGAGGGGTTTTGAGTTCAATACTCCCTCGATCTCCGTGAGGACTGTCATTAGGACTTCCTCCGCCACAGTCTGGGCCCCAAGCACGGCGTACAGGGCTGTCTTTATAGAACGTACTTCTCGTTCCCAGGTTCCACCGAAGTGGGGTGCGTTCGGGGGATTAAACTGGAAGTCAATCTGGGATGGAGCTAGGTGGGTCTTAAGTTCTGGGCCCATAGCTTGGAAGCTCTCTCTCAGCTCTCTTTCTCCGCCTTTGAAGTTTGTCCCGTGATCAGACAACAATGTAGACGGTTTTCCTTTCCGTGATGTGAATCTTCGGAAGGCCATAAGGAATGAGTCTGTGCTCATGGTCGGAAGGAGCTCGATATGTATCGCTCTGGTGGTCATGCATTTGAATACAATACCCCACCGCTTCTCGGTTCCTCTTCCTCTCTTTATATACAACGGGCCAAAACAGTCCATGCCTGTGGAGTGGAATGGCTTGTCGCCGAGTCGGAGGCGACAGGGGGGTAAGTCAGCCATCCGTGGTATGCTGGGCTGCGCGCGCCACTTTCGGCAGTCTAGACAGGTTCGCTGGAAGCGTCGCACCGCTTCTCTTCCTTGAAGTATCCAATAGCGACGTCTGATCTCCGCGAAGACTCTCTCTGCTCCTGCGTGGTGTACATCCTCATCGTATTTCTTTATGATCAGCTCTGTGACCTTGTGTCGGCTGTTCAAGACTATCGGGTACTTAATGTCATCCGGTAGATCGGGGGCTCTCCGCAGGCGACCACCCACTCTGATGAGATTATGGGCGTCACTCTCGGGTGCCAGGTGGAGCAGTCTGCTGTCTGATGGGACGGGCTTTCCTCCCTGTAGACAGTCTAGCTCATCGGGGAACGAGTCTCTCTGGGCTCGTTGTAGTAGAAGAAGTTCTGCTTCTTCGTAGTCAGCTGCTGAAATGTCAGTGGTGGACTGAATCTCTGGGTGGTGCCACAGGAATGTCTTTTGCTGCGCACTCTCTAGGGTAATGCAGTCATCTATGTTGGGGTCTGTGGAGGCGACTGTGCTCAGTCCACAGAACATAGGTTTCTTGTTCTCAGCCTCCTCGTTACTTGCTTCCCGTGGGGTGGGCGTAGGCCACTCTTCTTCCGGGAGCTTGAGGAATTCTGGTCCGTCACTGTAGATGTTGCGACGGGTGAGGTCATCCAGAGACATTCCCCGGGTGATGACGTCAGCTGGGTTGTGTTTGGTGTCCACATACCGCCAGCTCGCTGCTTCTGTTAACTCTTGAATCTCGGTGACTCTGACTCCCACGAAGACTTTGTATCTGCATGAATCAGACTTGATCCATGTGAGTACTGTCGTGGAATCTGACCACAAGATTGTTCTGTGCACCGGAATGGTGAGTTCACGTTGGATTAACGTGGCTAGATGCGCTCCTGCTAGGGCTGCGCAGAGCTCTAGACGCGGGATAGATTGTTGCTTTCGTGGGGCTATTCTTGAGCGAGCCAGGATGAAAGCAGTGTGTATCTTTCCTCCCTTCTCTTGGGCATGCAAGTAGGCCACCGATCCATAGGCTACTTCGGAGGCGTCGCTGAAGACGTGTAGATCAATCTTGCATGTCTCTGGCCTCACTGTGGATGGGAAGTAGCTGCGGCGTATATTGACGCCTGGGAGTGAGCGGAGTTCCGTCTCCCACTCTCTCCATGTTGAGGCAAGGTGTGCGGGTATGGGGTCGTCCCAGCCCTGGTCCTTGTCCCATAGTGCTCGTACAATCATCTTTGCCCTGGTGGTGTAAGGTATAATACATCCCAACGGGTCATATTGTCTGGCGAGTGTTCTGTACACACTCCGTCTGGTGGTCGGTGTCGCCGTCGACCTTCCCTGCTCTGGAGTCAGGGGTTTGTGTCTATAGTGGAGCGAGTCTGTTTTGAAGCGCCAGACTAGTCCTAGTGTCATTTCTTGGGCTTCTCCTGGGATGGTCGCCATCCAGGTCTCGCTGCTGGCAGCCTTGTCCGCGGGGGAGAGGCTGCGCAATACGTGCGGGTCACTGCTGGCCCACTGCCTGAGATCAAAGCCGCCTTTGATCAGGGAGGCGCGTAGCTTGATTAGGAGAGCCTCGGCTTCTTCTTGAGTCGAAACTCTTTGTAAACAGTTGTCCACGTAGAAACTGTTCTTCACACTGTGTCGGACCTCTTCATCTGCTGCTGGGTCCTCTGCGACCTCTGGGTTGAGGTTGCGCAATACTGGGGGGTCGCTGCTGGCCCGCTGCCGGAGATCAAAGCCGTCTTTGATCAGGGAGGCGCGGAGCAGCGCACGACGTCGCCAGTCAATTTTCTTCTCGACATGCTGCAGGAGTGTGGTGTCTTCTTCTGTCGTTCTGGAGTGGAGGCAGCTAGTGGCTGCTGTTCGGTTGAGAGATTTAGCGAGGGGGCCTTGTAGTGTCCACCCTAGGCGGGTCTCAACTGCTGCAGGACAGCCTCGGGGTCCTGTATGGACCCGGTCAATCGGGACTATGAGTTCTGCATGGTCGGAGCCTATCAGCAGGGTCGGGGTAGCGCCGTCTATGAGCGGGATAGGTAGTTGACGCAGGTGCACATATTTATCCATCAACTTGGCGATGGGGTAGGTGTACTGCGATAGTCCTATTTCTTGGCTGGTGAAAGCATTTGTAATCCTATACCGTCGCTCTGGCTGCCCGTTTGCTGCGATAGTGAAGGAGACATTCTCGCCCTTTATCGTCTTTAAATCTCTTCTTATTGTCCGAATCGTCATTTGGTTCTCGCTCCCCCGCAGTCCCAGCTGGGCCGCAGCGGACGCGAGCAGAAGGGTCTTCTCTGACCCGTCATCAAGGACGGCGTAAGTGTCCAGGACTTTATCTTTGTAGCTCAATGTCACACGGACTACCTTTAAGAGCACTTGGGCGCCGCTGCTGCTGGCGGGGTCAATGTACATGACACTTGCCTTGGTGCCGCTCGATGGTGCAGGTGAAGGCCGTCTTCTGTTACTGTCGTGTAGTATATCTAGATGGGCTCCGTCGCACCGACTGCACCTTTTCTTTAGGCGGCATTCGGCTGCCATGTGACTGCGCGCACATCGGTAACAGCGCCTGTTGGACTTTATCCATTGACTCACTTCTTCTGCATTCATCTTTGTGAACAGGTCACATTGTGACAGCCAGTGTTCTTTCTCACAGTAGGGGCACACCATCTTCCACTTCTCTTTTCTCGAGGGGGTACTGTGGCTCTTACTGCTCGGTACTGACTCTGATTGGTGCATGACAGTCACCGATCTTCTTCCATCATTTATTCTCCTGGGTCCCTCTCTGGAGCTTGGCGTGCTCCGCCCGAACGTATCCAGTCGTAAGCTGCTGACTTCTCTCGCCAGGAAGTCGGCTAGGTCAAGGAGGGATGGTTCGGGGCCGTTAGGATCCCGGTAGTCCCTCTGCCGCCTAAACGCTCTTGTCTTGCGGGTGGCAGCTTCTCCAAAATCCTCTCGACGTTAGAGTTGGCGTATAGCTCATGCATGCCCTTTTCCCGTTGCGCTCCCAGCATCCCTACCAGGGACTGCACTTTGATTGACAGGTCGTCTAATGAGCGATTGTCTGTTGCTGGGGGTAGGCGATCAATATGCCTTATCTCTTGGATTACGTAATCCCATATACGTCCATATCTCTGGTCCAGCGCTGCTAGGGCCGCGGTGTATGGGGTCGTAGAGGTGGCATAGGCTAGCGCTATATTGTGCGCTCGCGGTACTTTCAGGTGCTTCAGTAATATTGCATACTTGTGGCGTTCATCAGCGACATCCACCATCATTGTCTCTAAGCACATCCGGAGCTCCGTGTACTGTGCTCGATTCTCATAGGTGAAGTCTGGAAACGACGGCGTGGCAATGTATGACGCCGTGGATGGCTGATACATCGGCGAGCGTTGGGGGAGAGACCTCCTAGGCGAGTCTCCTCTTGCGCCTCTCTGTGGGCTGGTACCGACAGGGTACCATGGCCCGCTGGTCCAGGTGCTATTCCTCGGGGCTGGTCGTGCGTCGTGCTCACCCGTGAATAGAGTCGGGGGTCTGTAGCGCAGCGCCGCGGGGGTATAGCCTGGGCTGTACTGGACCTCCTGGTCCGGTGGAGTACTGTGCTGTCGTCGGGCTTGGTTCTCCTCCTCTCCCTCTTCTTCCTCTATCAGGTCTTCCAGATCCTGTAGTCGTTTATTTAGCTTCTCCGCAGTGTATGCCGCTCCTTCCTTGTAGCTGGGTCTCGCTTGGACCGGTCTGGGAAGGGGGTCTGCGGGGGGTATAGGCTTGGTCTGTTGGTCAAGTTCAGGGTCGCTTGCTCGGTTAGGAGACGCTGCCCTTGACTGTTGTCTCGACGAGTTCCTTGAACCCCTGGCGGAGGGAGAGGGTGTTGCCTTGAGGATCAGCCGCTCCATTAGTTGCGCTTGTAGCTTGTCGCGCTCGGCTTGTAGTCTGTCGCGCTCGCCCTGTAGTCTGTCGCGCTCGGTTTCGCGCTGGATGAGAGCGAGGTCGCGCTCTGCTTCTCTTTGGGCACCGTCAGCGGCACGCTGGGTGTCTGCTCGGTCTCTTGCCATATTCTCTTCCGTCTGAAGGCGTCTCATCTCCAGGCGTATGTGCTCTTCTTCGCTCCGTTGCTGCGCTTGGAGGCGTTCTCTTTCAATGGTAGAATGTTCGCGCTCGCTAAGCGTCTGTGCTTGGAGTCGATCGCGTTCACCCTGAAGTCGATCGCGTTCGGTAGAGGCTGTCAGGCTGACGAGGAACGCCTGTTGTAGCATCCTCTCCGCTTCGCTGGGGGAAGACGGTTGTAGAGGTGAGCCGCTCCTGGGTGAGCCGCTCGTTGGGGAGTCCTGGAGCTCTATTTCCTCGGCGCTCTCCTCCTCTTCTTCCGTGCAGAGTTCTCTCTCTGTAGGGTTGTCTTCCTCCCGGGGCTGGTCGGGGACTACTTCTTCGGTATTGGCGGGGGGTAAAGGCATGTCAGCTCCCTCCTGGTCCCCACCTTGGTCAGTTACATTAGAACCTACTAGGGCCTCTGTGGTCGGGGAAACCTGGTCGTTAAGGTCAGACATAATTTTACTTTCTACTTTTACCGCGTTTACCGTTTGTCGAAGGCTAGGTAGTTGACTGACAGCGTAATCCTCTAAGTACTGAGGTGGCTGTCGTCTGCGCTGCGGGCGTTCTACGTTAGGACACTATATTAATATTACACTAGTTACCCTCCGGCTCGAAGGACCAATTGTAACTGAGGGGTACAATTCCCTGACTGTATTGATAAGTATGGTATTAAACCACTACCTCTTGTACTTTAACTTCTGGCCATCCAGTACATGATATAGATATGATGAACACTTTCCCACCTGATGAAACGAAGTCCACACAAATATACAAATCGAATATTTTATATAGCAAAGGGTATATACAACGTTCACTTGATGACATTTATGATTTGAAATGCACTTGTATGGCAAATGAGTATTCGTAGGTAAATCAACATTGAATGTCCAATCTCTGGTTACGCAGGGAGTAAGTATACAACCCGGTTATTTAGGGAACTATAGCGATGGTACTTAAATGATTATAGCTGGATACACTAAGGGGGGGGGGGGGTCCCGCTGGTTGTAAGACAGTAGGAGGGGGGGTTAGAAGAGCCGCTGGCGGTATCCCATCTGGCCGACGATTTCTTGGGAGAATTCAGAGTCCTGAACACGATGCCCACAGAACCTCGGTCCGCAGATGAATACAGCTGGACCCTCTGGTGGACGGTAGCTGCCGGTCCACAACGGAGAGACGTGAGGCGACCTCACTGGTGTAGAGCGCCGTCTCACCTGGACTCCTCTCCGGGGGGTAGTTCCAACACTCAGCAGTGTTGGCCGTTATCCATGGAATAATCAAAGCACCCAAAGCATGTAGATAATCCAAGCCGTGGAAGGCTCGCTGTCGTCCGGGTAAAGTAATCCAATGTACAGGTCCACTCGTCCTGGCCCGGAGCTCCTCGGATGCAGGCACCACAAGTGGTCTGCCCAGCCTGGTTAAGACTCCAGATAACGTCAGGAACGATGGGGGTGCTGCTCACTTTATAACTCTAACCGAACGATGCACCATACATAATAGACTATTATTAGCTTAATAGAAATACGTCCAACTCGACGGTATAGTGCCAAACTATGGCAATTCAACTATTAATCCACACGATATCTCAATGCCTATTCTGAGGCCAAGTAGGCCTTACTGCACCACACGTGCGTCGTGGGTGAGGCTTCGCGTCTGTTACTAGGTTGGAGGGTAAAGAACTAATGGACTAAAAGAAAGTTCTACTTTACTTGCACCATATATATATGCGCTGTGAACAAATAGTACCATTCGTATTTCGCCAGACGTATTCCTACGCGGAACCGGGCTTGCCACGACATGTTGGTCGGCACGATTGAACTTGAACCTAGGGGTATGGCTGCTGGCGCCAGGTTCTCGTCCAATGGTAGAATGAAACTATTATGGGCTGTTTAGTAGACTAAAGGGATATTCAGTGCATATTGTACAAGGAATATACAGGGGATATCAAACGATATACAAATACTATTAAATATATATCCATAAATAAATATATATATTCGGTTTAATCTGATCCTTCACAACACTTCCCTTGGGTCTGGACAGGATGATATACTTTGGAGGGCCTTTCAGGTGGAGGATCTTGGGGGTTGTCTGTACCATGCATCACCGTAGTGACCTTTATCGTGGGCTGATACTTGGGGTCTCTCTTGTCGTTCTCACTGTGAGCATGAAGGGAGGGCTCAATGTCCAGGCATGACTTCTACCCTCAGCCACTCTGCGAAGTCGGTGAGAGACAGCTTCGTCTTGTCTGGGTTATTCCTGTACTGTTGACGACGGAACCTCTCTTGTTGGTGCTTGGGAAGCCTGTTGCGGAGGCGCTTCACGTTTGAGCCACAATGGAGTTCCTCATGACCTTCACCTTGAAGAGACCTCAGCATCCCGACTAGCGACTGCACTCTGATGGCAAATTCATCGAGGGCTCTATCGACTCGAATGGGTGGTAAGCGTTCCATGTCCTCTATCTCCTTCAGAGCAAACTGGAATGGGCGTCCGTATCTCTCGTCCAGTGCCCTCAGAGCTTCCGAGTAGGGCATATTTGACTCTGCATAAGCCAGGCGATGGGTACGCGGCACCTTTATATGCTTCAGCAGAATGGCATACTTGTAATGCTCAGAATGAGAAGGATTGAGGAGTGTACTGAGGGAAAGGCGTAGTTCCACGTATTGGGCTCTATCCTCCTTGTTAAAGTCCGGGAATGTTGGACCTTCTATATTGGGGGGTGCATGCTGGTATGCTGTGGAGGGATATGGTCTCGCTATGACTGGGTTCCCTTGGTAGGCGGGGTAGGGCACATACGGAGGTTGATGTGCCGACTGGTGTGCAGACTGAGGCATGTGCTGATGCATGGGCTGCTGCATGACCTGAGGTGTCGCCCAGGTTGGTGGCGGGTAACTCTGCTGAGGCTCATTCCTTTCCTCGTACTTGCGGCTAGGCAAAGCCACATTGGATGTGCTTCGTGGGTTCGGGTAGGAGGTCGGTGGCCGGTATGAGGGTCCGCTTCTTGCCAGGCCCTCTGATTGTGGCAGGTTCTGGGTTGGCCTATTGGGATGGCTAGGCTGACGAGGGGAGCCTTGGTTGTGTTGGTTCTCCTGCTTGCAAGCCTGAAGGCCGTGGGGTACTTCAAGTGCACGTTGGAGGGGGTGAGTGGCTCGGCTGAGAGGTGGGGGGAGTGTCCACTCTGGCTTGTGGATACTCAAATCTTGGATGGTGAAGCTGGGAGACTGGTTCCTTTCCAACTGGTTGCCATATCGTTGACTCTATCCGGCTCGAAGGACCATTTGTAGTGAAGCTCTTGGTGGTTAGGAAATGTAGTCAACGACACGGGGTGTCTAGTCAGGACACGGGAGGCAGGAACGGTCTTTGAGGAGTTTTATTATCAATCATCAGACAGATGCACAGGCAATTCCTACTTCTATTTCCCATTACCACGGTGGGAGTGTGTGAGTGTGTGTGTGGTCTTGTGATCAGGGACGCGCACACAGACTGAGGGGATCAACTAAGCCCACTCTAATATATTAATGCTGACTATCAACTGACATGTCTGGGCATGTCTGAGAGGCATGCAGCTGCAGAACAGCACCCCACTGTCCTTTTGTCTGCCCAGTCCTTGGGCCTTTTGCACAGACTGTAACAATAAGGAATAAGAAGCCAGGCTTCAACTGAGGGTATATAAGGAAAAGATAATTAAGTAATAACAGCAAAGACAAGAGGTTCCATTTCTTGTCCGTGGCCGACTGCTCGCAGTAGTTCTGTGAAGATCCGACAACATACAGAGAAAGAAGGGATTACTATAAAGGCAAAACTCCCAGCAAACCACACACATTAATTAGTGACAACAAACCACATGTGACAGTCAATCAGCGCTAATTACAGAGAACAATGTGAAGTACTCCAGAATGGCAGTAGGGTACTCCTGGGAGAGGACAGAAACCCAGAACGTTACACACCTGTACATCAAAAATACCAATATGAGGTCAAATCAATAGTTTATTACCATTTCAATGAAACAATAAATTGGAATTTGTCTTGGTGAGTGCACAGGTAAACAACAATCATACACATAATAGTACAACATAATACTCATCAGCATAGATGTGTAAGGAATACACAAAGCAAGCAAATAAACTAAAAACATAGGCATACAGATACATAATAAAGTGTCTGGTGCATTTAACAGTGTCTGGAGTATGTTTCAGCTTTTACATAAAGCTTCTTCTAGAAGGGAGGGGGACAAAAAGTCGGTGTGTCACAGGCCTTTATACCAGTGGCGTCGTTAGCCCTGGGCTTCCGGGGCTTAAGCCCTGGGCGGATGTTTTTCTCCTAGCCCCGGATCTAAAAAAAAATTGTTTAAATTTTTTTTTTCTTTTTTTTTCTTTTTTTTTCTTTTTTTTTTTTTTTTTTTATGTCAGCATCCCCATTGTCTGTGCTGAATGTTTTTTAGTGTTTGGTATTTTTTGTTGGTTTTTAGGACTTTTAAACATCCATTTTTAGTAAGTAGTTTTCATTTGATCCTATAATTTTTTCATTCGCCGATTTGTGGACTTTTTTTAGTGTCCTGAAAGGCGCCTTATAAATAAAATGCATTATTATTATTATTATTATTATTATTATTATTATTATTATTATTATTATTATTATTATTATTATTATTATTATTATTATTATTATTATTATTATTATTATTATTATTATTATTATTATTATTATCATCATCCAGGAGGGAAAAGACACTTTGGATAGTAGGGACTGCATCTCTGCCTGTCCTGACCAGGAAACACTTTGCAACTGTGATCTCCTCTGGCAATAGTTGGATATTGTAATGTGTGGCGAGGGGTTGCAGCAATTCCACTGTGAGAAACTGGTCTGAGGCTGGATAACATGCATTTTTTTTTTTTTTTTTTTTTTTTATTATTGCAAAACAAAACTTATTAAAAGTCAGTACTCAACACACAATGTATAATGAAACTTTCAGTAAAAGTGGTTAAAATATATGCAAGTACAGAAACAGGATAAAACAAAAATAGTCAATAATAACATTTTAACCGTATACAGTGTATATCCAGCGAAGTTACAATTATATAAATGTTAGTATATAATATACCCCTAATACCTATTTTCTAAAACCCTACACACATATGCTCCAGCTCAAACCCCCCCCTCCCGGACCCCCTCTTGGATAGTACCTCCATTATCCCTCACTCCTAACCAGACACCACCATTATAGGCTAGCTTTTATTCTCTCCACCACTTCTAACCACATTGACATTTTGGATTCATTGAGCCCCAGAATTCTTGCTGTAGATATTTCTTGATATATCACATCGAGATATGTAAGAAACCACACTTTCCGGCACATTTTTTCCGGTTGAAACCAACGTGATGCGATCAGTTTTTTAGCTACTGTGATACCCGATAAAACCAATCTTTTTAGTTGTGGATTCACTGCAAACTCAAAAACATCATTCAATAGCAATACCGCGGGGTGTACAGGTATATTCCAAAATACGAGTATTGATAATTGTTGGGACACATCTTTCCAGAATGCCTTAACTGGTGGGCAGTCCCAATACATGTGCATAAATGTTCCTTCGTCCCCATTTGTACATTGGGAGCATTTGGAGTCTTGTATAAGCCCCATTTTGCACAGCCTTATAGGAGTCAAGTATGTCCTGTGAATATAGTTCAGATTGATTTGTTGATGATCCGGGTTCCTTGATGTAAGTCGGACATTTGCCCAGGCTCCTTGCCAATCAAAGTCATTTTCCAGGTCTGGTATATCCCTCCTCCAGACATTGTCTAGTTGAAGGGTTTCATACGAGGACGTTAGTAATTGATAATAAAAACCTGATACAAAACCTCCCAATGTATCTCTTTCATAGAAAAATGTGTGGTATCTGTGGTGTTCAATTGGTATGTGTAATGGAACACCGTGAGATCTCATACAAAGTCGTAACTGTATGTAAAAAAGCCATGTGGACTCGGTGAGGTTAAACTTTATGCATATTTCGACATAACTACAGAGGCCCTTGTTATTAAAAATATCCCCTAATGAGTGTATGCCTCTCTCTTCCCATATAGGGAATCTTATAGGTTGTTTTCCCATTAAGAGAGCATTGTTATTGAATATGGGAGTGTGATTATGCCATACTTGAGGGTTAGGAAATTTCCTTTGTGTTTCCCGCCATGTCCTGATTGCATGGGTAATTATTGGGCCAAATTCTCGCTCACAATGCTTGATTGAAAGTTTAGTGTATGCTATGTCTTTCAATCTCTGTGGGGCTACTATGTTTTCTTCTAATTTTCTCCAAGATACCAAAGCCTCGGGGTCAAACCATATCTTCTTCAATGGTCTTAATGTGAAGGCATTAAAATATTGTAAAAAATCTGGGACTGCCATGCCACCGTCTGCTTTATTTCTCTGTGCGGTGGATCTTTTTATGCGAGGTGGTTTGTTATTCCAAATAAATTTGTATGTGGAGGTTTGTAATCTTTTCCAGTAGCCCTCTGGAGGAGGTAACGGAAGCATTGAGCTGAAGAAATTGATTCTTGGTAATACATCCATCTTAACTATTGATACCCTTGCCTGTACTGAGTTTTTAAGTTTTGCCCACCTGTCCAGGTCGTCTTTGATTTTGTTCTGTATTTTTGTGTAATTGTGCTTCACCGTTTGTCTTATGGTGGGAAATATTTCCACACACAAGCATCTGAAATGTTTGACCATGGGTATCGCACCTGGGAGGGTTGTCTCTTTTTTTGCACTGGTGTTAAGAGGAAGAAAAGCCGACTTAGGCCAATTTATTTTAAATCCCGATAAATCACCAAAGTTCTCTATCAACTTGAGTATAAGCGGCAATGTGTTGTTGGGGTTTTGCATGAACAATATTACGTCGTCCGCATATAAACTAATTTTATGATGTGTGCCCTTGATTACTATTGGTTCTATGTGTTGGGATTGTCTTATAAATTGTGCTAAAGGTTCTAATGATAGATCGAATAGTCCGGGACTAAGAGGGCAACCTTGTCTGGCCGAGCGTGATACCGGAAAGATATCGGAGATGAATGTGCCTGTTGTAATCCTGGCCGATGGGTCCTTGTATAGTACTTTAATCATATCAATGAAACCTTTTCCTAACCCCATCCTTTCCAATACTGCCCATAAAAACGACCATTCCAACCTGTCAAATGCTTTCATAGCATCCAGGGATAGTATCGCCTTAGGTGTGATGTCCTCTTTGTCTGTATCTAGTACGTGCAGTATTCGCCTTATGTTATCATTGATCAGGCGACCTTTTATGAAGCCTGTTTGGTCCGGATGAACTAAAGACGTCATATGCTTTTGCAATCTGATGGCTAATATCTTAGAGTACAGTTTGACATCGGTTCCGAGGAGGCTTAAAGGACGGTAACTACCGCACTCAGTGGGGTCTTTGTCTTTTTTGTGAAGAACTGAAATGAGTGCGGTATTTTGGTGTTCAATGAAGCTTCCCTCTTTGACTGAGTATAAGATCATATTTAGTAATAAGGGTCCAAATATGTCCCAGCAAGAAATGTACATTTCTGATGGGATACCGTCAATTCCCGGAGCTTTGCCGTTTTTCATTCCGGATATGGCCTTCTTGAGTTCTTCTAATGTGATCGGTACTTCTAACTGTTTAGCGTCTTCATCCGTAAGTTTAGGGAGAGTAATTTGATTAAGATATGTGTCTAATTTGTCTTGATCAAAGGTCGTTTCTGAGTTATATAAATCGGAGTAGAATTCTTTGAATGTATCGTTTATTATTTTGGGTTCTGTTACTAGAGCTTGTTGTTTCCTAATGGCAGTTATATCTGCAAATTTTGCATTAATTCTTAGTCGCATGGCTAATAGGTGACTAGGTTTAGAACCTTGGAAGTACTGCTGTTGTCTAGTGCTGCGTATTTGCAATTCCGATTTTTGTCTGTACATTGCTTTGATCTCTGTCTTTAGAATGTTAACTTGGTTATCTAGTCTAGTAGAGTTGTTGTATTTTAAAGAATTAAAAAGCGTTGAGTAAAGCGTTTCCATTTCAGACAGTTTTGTGTTTTGATTTTTGCGCAATATGGAGGTAAATCTATCCGAGAAATCCTTGATCATATTCTTTACCGACATCCATAATATTCTGGGATCTTGCACCGAGTTAGCATTATCTTGTAGGAATACTGTGAGAGCTTCTTTAATTTGTGTAATGAATTCCTTGTTGTTAAGCAGCATCGAATTAAAACGCCATCTTGGGGCCCGGGTAGATAGTGTACCAAATGTTGCTTTCAGGATTAAGTAGCAGTGATCTGATAGCGCATTGGGTGTCATTTCCACTTCATATTTATCAAATATTCTCAGGGATGCAAAGACGTAATCAATTCTGGATAGTGTGTTGTGTCTCGCCGAACGACAGGAGTACTTGCGGGTCATGGGGTTAAGTGAACGCCATAAATCAGTTACTCCTGTTGATTTCGACCAATCTTTTAATGCTTTAGATGAATTCTTTTGTTCGCTGGAGAAGGAAAGGTAAGTTTTGTCCATCCTTGGGTTCCAAATGGCATTAAAATCCGCACCTATTATATATGAGTACTCGGGATGGTTTAACATTTCTCCTGTTAGTGAAGTGAAGAAACCCACTTCGTACAAATTCGGGGCATATACCGCTGCCAATGCAATTTTCCTGTTATTGTGTATAATCCTAGCTATAGTTATGCGCCCCTCAGCATCCGACCATACCCCTTTCAATTCGATATTTAATTTGCGTCTGACGACTATGGCTACCCCTCTAGTTCTCGTAGCAAAAGAAGAGTGACTAATATTATGGTATATGTTATCCGCTAACGTATTTATGTCTCCCTCTAAAATGTGCGTTTCGCTTAATAGAGCCACGTCCACATGTTCTTTTTTCATCAGTGTAAGCACGCTTTTGCGCTTGTGTTGTTTGTTTATCCCACCGGTGTTCCATACCATTATATTCAAACTAGCCATAGTCTATGCATGTTTTCGTGTAGTTTTTGGTAATGTTTCTGGAGTATGAAGCTACAATAGATGCACATCCAATTAATGAGGTCCCGTTGAGAGCTGAGCTTAAAAACATATATATATACAAATAAAAATCCCCTATTTTCCCCTCACCCAGAAAGTCGAACATGCCTGTGTTCCAAGAACACATCCTCCGCGATTGACTTTCTCCCATGGTCCACCGGATTGCCCAAACTGAGCATTGTAATCCTAATTTTCCTATGCTCATTGCCATAGGATCTAACATTTCCATTCTATTGCAATAGAATGTCGCTTTTGGTCTTGCACCTTCCCTTACTGTAATGAAGTATTGTGATAAATAACCTAAAGATAAAAATAAAAAATAAAATAAAAAAAAGAGAATAAACCTTTATCGACATATTCCTTTGAACCCTCCACTAACGTGTGGGGAAAAAAAAAGGAAAAGATTGTAGAGCAATATTGACACCTTAATGTGAAGAACATTGGAAAAGAATAATGTAAGTTAAAATATATTTAAAAAATATAGAGTAATTTTGACACCTTAATGTGAAGAACATTGGAAAAGAACTGTAAGTTAAAATATATTTAAAAAATATAGAGTAATGAGAAGAAAAAATTAAATAAAATAAAAATCAATGGAAAGATATAGATAAGGAATAAGAGATAAATAATTATCAACGTGGAGAAGCCACTAGAACCGATTTAACTGATTAGATAAGATAGAAAAGCAGCGCCTTTTAGCGCTTCAATGTGCCTTTAATGGAGTGATTACTTAAATTGTTAGAATAACCTTGCTGTGCTCATACGTTTATGTGTGGTTAATTTTAAAGTATTATTAAGGACTGATTGCACTTCATTTAATTTATTATCTGCTATGTGTATGCACACCGAATGTTATTGTTAGAGTTGTATGCTTCGTTGTCATGGTGCCTTATATTCTAGAAGGTTGTAGAATATACTAGTGCCTAGACTATTTTACATTCCAGAATGATCTAAGAGACCCAGGGCATTTGAGCGATAAACCCAGAATATTCCAGATAGATCTTTTTGCATTGATATTTATTTGTCCCCTCAGAGACCAGAGACTGAAATTATAATGTATTATGAATCGTATTATACACAGTCAGTGTTGGGACTAACGCGTTACAAAGTAACGCGTTACAGAAACGAAGTTACTTTTTGCCGCAACTAGTACTCTAACGCATTACTTTTGAAATTCAGTAACGCTACTTACGTTACTGAATGGTTTGTTAGTTCGTTACTGCGTTCTTTTTATGTAGATTCATAGCGAGCGTCCTTATTTCGCCTGCGTTTGTTTTGTTTACTGTAGACTGAAAGGCGCTATATAAAACGAAGTATTATTATTATTATTATTTCTTTCCGTAGCCTCATTCTGGTTTCGCACTTCTGATTGGCCACTGACGTTCTGAAAGAAATAGGCGCTCTCTACAGTAAACAACAAGAGGACGCTCGCTATGAATCTACATAATAAGAACGCAGTAATAATAACGAACTAACAAACCATTTAGCAACTACTTGGAGAGATAATTAATATACAACATGGAAACGAGATAAAGAACATGTTTGAAGGGCTGCTGGAGTCAACTGGACTAACGTTACATCTCGACCACCGCAGACTGGTGACGGTGAGTGCAATGTGTTCACTGAAACTCAAGATCAACGGATTTTGACTGTACGAAATCTGCCAGGGAATCTCATAATACTAATCAAACAATATAAATATAGTCCTTTCATGCACAATTGATATCCTAACTATTCTAACGTTGCAATGCTTTGATAACAACGCTGCAAGATGGTTATGAATGAATTAATGAATGGATGAATGAATGAATGAATGAAAACTTTATTTAACAGATTGCAGAATGGGTACAATACAGTACGGCTCAATACATACAATTGTTAAGGGGATGCAGACCTGAGAAAGACGTTTGTCTTGTTTCCATCAGGGTCCCCCATTTTCAATTCATATAGACATTTATGACATACACAACATACATGACATTTATGGCATAGGGACATATAGGTATTTAGTACTGATACATTTGTGACATAAGCGGTATTCAAATATACAGTACTGTTACCCCTAGATCCTGACAGAGTATATACATATGATGGGGAGGGGACTGTACATTAGGAGGGGGTGGGTGGGTGGGAGAGAAATATACATACAGCGGGGAGGGAATATATAATGAAACGCTCTAGACCACATTGCTTAGCAGAGTTCGGTGATGTGAATGGAAACTGTCAAGTTGATCAACCGATTTTGAGTATATGGGGCATGGGACTTGAGCAA
The DNA here is from genome assembly GCF_963971535.1 of Notolepis coatsorum. Classification (NCBI taxonomy): domain Eukaryota; kingdom Metazoa; phylum Chordata; class Actinopteri; order Aulopiformes; family Paralepididae; genus Notolepis; species Notolepis coatsorum. Next base: position 58,907,379 of record NC_140175.1, on the reverse strand, counting down.
TTTATTTTTTTTATTTTTTTTTAAATAACTAAATAGTTACTTTTCACAGTAACTCATTACTTTTGGGTGTAAGTAACTAGTACAGTAACGAAGTTACTTTGAAATGAAGTAACTAGTAAAGTAACTGAGTTACTATTTTTCAGTAACTAGCACAACACTGTACACAGTACACTTTGTTATAGACGACTTGCATATCGTTTGCTACTTTGATGAACACAACAATGTCATTCCAACACTGGTGGAATGACCTCATTGATGAACACAATAAAGTCATTCCAACACTGGTATATATTTAGAGAGAGGCTTAACTGTTTCCGGCATTTTCGTCATGCTTTGGGTTATTTGCTACATTTTGATTCAGGAAATCCTCAGCTTCAAAAGGTGTATATGGACCTGACCTGCGGCCGTTATTGCCCAAGAATGATAACAGCGCCGGATATGCTAGCCTTGGCTTGTAGCCGGCTTTGTACAGCTTTTGCATCACATCTTTGTATGGTAGACGTCGGATGATGGCCTCTTTGCTCAAATCTTCGTAGATAAATATTGGTTTATCACCATACTTCAGCTTCCCACGTTGGTTGCGAGCATATTTGATGATGTCATCCCTTGTTGTAGTTTTCCGCAGAGTGACAATGATGACTCTCGGCCCGTTGATACTTTGCCCCTGGGAACCGATTCTGTAAACTTGTTCCACTTCTGGCACTTTGTTTGGATCGGTGTTATCCAAAATCGTTGATAACTCTTTTGGAAAGTTGATGTCTTCGCAGTTCACTGCTTCATCAAGCCCCACAATGCGGATGTTATTCCGCCTGTGGTAACGTTGGGTTTCTAGTTGCCTCTCCATCGCTTCGTTTTTAAGCCCTTTTATTTCCCTACGATATTCCTCTTTAGCTCTTTCCATCTCTTCTCCCATCTCTGTCAAGCCACCTTCGTTCGCTTTGACTGCTTTTGTGTTTTCTGTCACCGAAATCTCCACTGTCGTGATTCGCATGGACTGTAAAGCGACCGCTCTCATAACCTCTTCGAATTTAGTATCGATGTGTTCAACGTGTGCTTTGGAAGCGACCATCTGTTCTTTTACGTGTGCTTTGAAAGCGACCATCTGTTCTTTTATCAGGATAGTCAGAGAGTTGAAGTCGGGTTGTGTAATTGAACTGCTTGTGTCAGTTGATGTTATTGGAGCAGTGAGGGATCCGATGGATGTTTTTGCTATTATCTTCTCAAAATCGCCTGCTTTTTCCTTCACGGTACTTTTTTCTGATGTTCCTGTTATGTTGTCATCTATTGTCTCCATCTCGGGGCCAGTTGTCCTTGGTCCCTGTGTATTCTCCTCTATATTCCCCGCGTCGGGGCTTGTCACCAACGGATCTGCCACAGCGTCGCCTGTCATTTTCCTTGAGCGTGTTTCAATCGGCGCCGTTAGAATTGCTGTGTCTTGTTTCCTTCCACCCTTTCTCTTATCCTTATCCATGTTGTCTTTTGATATAGTTAGTAGAGGGTCTTATCAATACATACGATGTGGTCTAATCTCTTTTGGTATTGTCCAAATAAGGTTTTTAAACGAAATTAACGATAACGGGAGCGGAGCTGTAACCAATTGCGTGCGCTACATATTGCAGCTAAACCGGAAGTCCCTTGCATGTATGTATGCCTCTCATAAGTTGTTATCCAACTCATGAGAACCTGCTCTCAAGCTCTTGCAGCATTCTGTCGACGACTGGATAGAACAGTCTCTGTCTCAGCTGATCTCCTGAGCTGAGGTCTGAGCTTGTGCCACAAGATGACTCAACTACATACTCGTCCATCCTTTTCTGCTTCCTCCTTTGGCTGGTAGTATGTTCCTCAATCCAAAGGCCATTACATATGGCCTTTGTCCTGTCATACATGTCCACTGCCATCTCTGAGGTGCGATAACCTTTGAGTGTGTCCTGCACTGTGCTTTTAAATAGTACAGATATTGAAGATGTGCACTTTAACGCAGCAGCACCTGGAGCCATCCATACCCATGTCCAGTGTCCTATAATAAGCTTTAATCGAACCCTGGTTCATTTCCTCGGATAGTCCGGTTGGTTTGGGGTGGTGTGACAGCTCATTCACTCTTGCAAGTGAACCCTGCTGCGGTTCATTTGAGATGTGAATGCAAAGTGGACCAAAGGCAGGAAAAGACCCAAAAATCGAATCTTTTTTTTATGAGAAGACTGAAACATATGTATATAATGAAACACAATACAGTTTTTTTTCGATTGCCTAAGCATGATTTTGAAAACAGGGCCCGGTGTTTCAAAACACACAATTAGCACAACCACACACACAATTATCAGAACACCTCAGATCCTTTGCTAAATTAAACACTTGTCGAAACAAAACACTAATTTATAAAAACTACATTTTGTTACCATATGAAACACACGTTTCATATGAATTAATTCTGTTTGAACCAGTTACACACACTGCTGTGCTTAACCTAAAACACATTTAGCAATTCTACTTCTCAGTGATTAGAGTACTGTAAGTGAAGTATGCAGAGAATGTGCAAATATACAATAAATTCACCAAACACTACACAAAACCAATGCTGTAGACTGATGAAAATATAATTTATGTGTCTACATATACCCAAATCAAATTGCAGACTGATGAAAAAGATAACATTTTCTCTCCATATACCCAAATCAATGATGCAGACTGATGAAAATATAAATGTTCTCTCCATATAACCAAATCAGTCAACATTTCAACATGGAGAATCACAACAATACATGTCCCAGTTTCCATGCTACTATGTGCATAACACTGTAAGCTCAGCAAATATCAGACAAACATAAAATACTGTATCCAGTACAGGTTAAAATTACAGTAAAAGAAAATTGAAAACATTTAAACAGAAAATACTAGACATTATCTCTTTGCCTAGCTGGATCTGGCAAGACATTTTTTTGTTGTGATTCTCCATGTTGACTGATTTGGGAAAATGGGAGAAAATGTATATTTTCATCAGTCTGCATCATTGGTTGTCTTGTGTAGTGTTTGGTGAATGTATTGTATATTTTCACGTTCTCTGTGTACAGTACTTCACTCTCCTTCCATTTTGGTTGAAGACAGGTGAACTCACCTGCTGCATTTTTATAGTGCTTAAACCTGATTGGTGTATCTACAATTAAGCAATGGTGTCTTTGTGCATCTGATGGCTGTGTTTAACCAATTGGCTCATATGTGTGGTAATTTGACATTCTGTGTCTAATGTAATGCAAGTGTGTTTAGTGTTTTGCAAATCACTGTGTGTATTGTTTTGCAAAAAGTGTGACGCTGACATTGTAGGGGTGCAAATCTGGGCCTATATTTTGCTCCTTGAGTGTAAGGTTTTGATAATTGTGTAATACTTTTGATTTGAGTGTTTATGCAATTGAAGAAAACTGTAAAGACTAGAGATGAACTGTTTATTTCTTTTGTACATAGGCTGTGCATATGTTTGTTTGTTTGTTTGTTTATTTGCTTATGTGTATGATTCTTAACTGTCTTTTTATTTTGTTATTGGTGTATATGTGTGTATGTATGTACAGTATATGTATATATATTATATATATATATGTATATATATGTGTATATATGTATATTTGTACTCCTGTTGGGGCTTCTTGGACCAGATCAATGTTTTATCTGGCTAAATAAAGGTTAAATAAATAAATAAGAAACTGATGATTTGGTCCTGTTAACTTTGAATTTTCTATGGGGACTGCCCAGATCCCTCTCATGGACCTGGACCTCACTTTGAGAACCTCTAATGATTCTAGTTATTCAGTATTCATCTCTAATTACTCTAAAGTTGCGTATTTCTGTGTTTAAAAAAAAAACCCGGGCTGAAGCCCCCAATGTTTTCTAACTCTAAAAACGCCCCTGCTTTATACATTCAGGCTTCCTTTAGTCTTGGCTTCCTCTCTCCACCTGTTTGGAAGCCTACCTTTGTTTTTACACTTCCAACATTCATGCTGCACATACACTCTCATCCATGCACTGCTTACACACTGATACTCAATCCATATTGGCTGACATGTTTTGTTCTTTTGTACTTTTTTTTTAATCTTTTATCCTCTTTTTCTCCACCTGATTTTCTATGCTTTTTCTCCCCATCCCAATTTAGTCGTTATGCCAATTCCCCCCCTCCCCTACCTGGTCATTGTGCGCATGTTCCCCCTACTGGTCGGTACAAGGGAACCCTGAAGTCTACCACATGCTTCCTCCGACACATGCGGAGACAGCCAGCGGCTCTTTTTTCACCTGGCAGCGAGGACTCTCATTGGTGAAGTGTAACGCGTGGAAGGTCATGCTGCCTTCACCATTTCCTGCTCTTCGCTGAGCAGGCGCCCAGACCTGACCTGTAGGCATCGCTGTCCACAACGCCAGATTACCACCCACGACTTCCCTCCCGCTAACTCAGCCAAACGAGTTAGTATGACGATCGGCCCAAGCCGCAGGCAATGCTGACTCCGGGAGTCGAGACCGCAGCCTCTTGCATTGGTGACGAGCGCAATCTCCGCTACGCCACCCGACCGCTCCTTTTTTACTTTTCTATAGTTATATTTAAATAAATTCCTTTTTCTTATCTCTTAAATGGTGCCTGTGTCTCCCTTTTTGTTGCAAGCTTGAGCCAGCTTGTAACAGAATTGTATATATCACTGATGCTTGGTAGATTTTGACCAATGATTTTTTTTTAAGCTACATTCATACCCTATTACCCTTCCTGTCATCATATGAGCAGCTACCATACCACACTGTGACATAAGAATGTGAGAACACTCTTCATCACAGCTCTATAAAAGTCACGCATCCCTGGTTTAGAAAGTCCACAACCATCTCCTTGGTTTTGAGATGTTTAGGGTTAGGTTGTTATGAGCACCACTCAACTAGTGAGGAGACTTCTGCTCTGTAAGCTGTTTGGAAGCTGACTTCCAATTTGCGATCAGAGAATCGTAACCTTCTTTGGTAATCGTGCACAGTTAACACATTGGGTGCCAAGGACGAGTTACTCGTTTTTGGCCACCATGCGTTGAGCGCCAAGGACGAGTAAACTCGTTTTTAGATCCTTTTTTCTTTCAGTTGATTTTTTTATTCATTACAGGTTCACGGATCTCGGTGTTACCATAGGAAATCATTGTGAGATCGCTAGAGTGTAATACCGGCCGCATCCTGCTAGGTCACATTGGAACGCGTCCAGGACACTCGGATGCATGTGTTGTGTCGGATTATGTCAGGGACACGATAAACACCAATACTGGAAATCGCGATCAGACAATTGGAATATTCTTTTTGGAATACCCCCGATCAAATGTAAGGTAAGACTATCTGATGTCAATTCCACCTTGATCCTACAATGATTTCATATCGATCCAGTCGATCAACGTATGTAGTATTCAAAACGAATGCCACTGATGACGATCAGAGCATCAAACAACGACCCCCTCCCCTTTGATGCATTCATGATGAAACATAATACCTATTATATACCTTTGAATTGGAAATAGTACCGTGTCCAGGCGAGAAACGCCAACGACTTTAGTCAAATTCACATAGCGCTCTATAACTGGATAACGCGCAAACGTATACATGAACCTTTTTTTTTTTTTGCATGTTCAACGGGAGAAAGAGACTGTCAAATGACCATAGCTATAATATAGAATATAGATATAGCTCTCCAAACACAGTGACGCACAGTGAAAATAGGCTATGGAAAGCTGGCGCATTAGCTACAGGGATAGGGGTAATGGCTGGTGCTGAAAGTGTTAAGGGTGCTATAGTATTAGTGCCACGCAATCCATTCTTTGTGAATTTGCCTCTAAGTGTGTACTAAATGTCAAGTTTACATCACTCCTATTTAAGGTGAATACTAAATGTCAAAAGGACACACAGAGACCTAACGACGATCCTTAATGCTGGATTAAATGGAGAATAGGGAACTAGTATGTTGGTTATCCAGGGTTTGGATTGTTCAATCCAGTAACAGGGGCCCAGCAAAGTCAAACATTTTTGTCCGATGAGTAACAGTTTGATCAGCCAAGGTATTAAGCAGAAGGACAAAACTCAATACATTTGAATATACTGTAATTCAGTCAATAGGATGTCTTGTTGCAAGCAAGTCATCAATAGACACAATTGCTCACTGTATTCAGTGCTAAAATATTCATACGTTTCCTAAAGCCAATCATAGAAGTGTTTTATTATTATCTGTGATGCGATGGAAGCTGCCATACAATCTCCATTACGTTAGCTGCTAATAGGACCGTTTCCTCTGTGACACTCCAATGGGGAGGCAGAATGTTAAGCGCCTGGCAGCTGTGACAGGGAAGACAATTCCATTTGGAAAAAGATAATCTAAGAAGGAGAGGGGAGAATGGAGGAACAGGGATGGCTAAGTGTCAGTTCATCCAAGTTTGATCCATAATGGCTATTTTAGGGTACACTCCTGAGGGGTTTCTCCGGATGACTGACAGCTATGTGAAACACTGGCACTCACAAAATAACCCCAAAGGCAAAAGGGCATTTCATTAAATAGACTAGGAGTTCCATGCTGCATAGGGATATTGCCTAGTGGAAAGAAGAGTTCCATACTGCATAGGGATATTGCCTAGTGGAAAGAGGAGTTCCATATGCTGCATAGGGATGTTGCCTAGTGGAGAGAGTTCAGTTCAGTTCAGTTCAGAGTTTTTATTTGCCACATGGAATAATACAATCATAGTTTCTTCATTAAAAAATCATAAATAGCCATTCCATGGACAAAAGGAGCAGGAAGAAGAATAAATCTTATAATTACCTGCCCCTTATTCCTAAACTAACATGTATTTTCTTAATGGTCGGCGTATAACCTTATTTACACAAATAATCATTTATACCATTATAAAAGAAACACAATCCACAGTTAAACAAGAAAAATTTAAATAATAATAATAATGTTAAAGAATAAAAAAGAAAAGAAAGAGAAGAGAAAAAAAAAAGATCTCACTATTCAGATCACATTTTGATTTTCATACTGACTAAATTTTTTTTTTTTATAAATTTTTTTGAATTGATAAACACTGTTACATCCCTTAAGCTCGCTATGGAGAGAATTCCATAACTTTACACCAATAACTGAAGGACACATCTGTTTAAGTGTGGTACGTGCAAACTGATGTTTAAAATTGTATTTTCTCCTACTAAACTCACTTTCTAAATGAAAAAGATTTTGTAGTTTTTCTGGCAGTGTATTATTTCTTGCCCTAAACATAATTAACATTGTTTGAAACTTAACCATGTCTTCAAGTTTAATTATTCTAGATTTAATAAATAATATATTTGTGTGTTCTCGATAACTCACTTTATGTGTGATTCGTACAGCCCTCTTCTGTAGTATATATAATGGTTTTATATTTGTCCCATAAGTATTCCCCCATACTTCAACACAATAACTGATATAAGGTGAGATGAGTGAGCAGTAGAGTGTTCTCATTGCCTCATACTCTAACACATCCTTTACTTTATTCATAACAAAAATACTCTTGGACATCTTTTTTTTAACGTGTGCTATGTACGATTTCCATGTTAATTTATCATCCATAATCACACCAAGAAAACGAAATTCATTAACTCTCTCTATATCAGCTCCATCTATGGTCAGTACTATATTTTCATCTAGTTTTCGATTGCCAAAAATCATAAATTTAGTTTTTTTCAGATTCAGTGATAGCTTATTTACATCAAACCATTTCTTTAGCTTTGTCATTTCATACACAATATATTCAGCTAGTTCCTTTAAATTATTTCCAGAACAAAATAAATTTGTATCATCAGCAAACAAGACAAACTGTAATAGTTTTGAAACATCACAAATATCATTAATATATAAAAGAAAGAGTTTGGGCCCCAAAACCGAACCTTGCGGTACCCCACATTCAATCTTCATGAGCTCAGATTTGACATCTGCCAACTGCACATATTGTTGCCTATTGTGGAGATAACTACTCAACCATTCAAGAACCATTCCTCTCACACCATATGAACGTAATTTGGAAATTAAAATATTATGATCTAAGAGGAGTTCCATACTGCATAGGGATATTGCCTAGTGGAAAGAGGAGTTCCATGCTGCATAGTTATATTGCCTAGTGGAAAGAGGAGTTCCATACTGCATAAGGATATTGCCTAGTGGAGAAAGGAGTTCCATACTGCATAGGGATATTGCCTAGTGGGGAGAGGAGTTCCATACTGCATACGAATACTGCCTAGTGGAGAGAGGAGTTCCATACTGCATAGGGATACTGCCTAGGGGAGAGAGGAGTTCCATACTGCATAGGGATACTGCCTAGGGAAGAGAAGGAATTTTCCATACTGCATAATGCTACCCCCTGCTGCTGTGATGCAGTTGTGATACTGTGATGCTGTGATACTGTGATGCTGTTTATTATACTGTGATGGTGTTGTGATGCTGTTGTGATGCTGCTGTGATGCTGTTGTGATGCTGCTGTGATGCTGCTGTGATGCTGTTGTGATACTGTTGTGATGCTGCTGTGATGCTGTTGTGATACTGTGATGCTGTTGTGATGCTGTGATGCTGTTGTGATGCTGTTGTGATGCTGTTGTGATGCTGTTGTGATGCTGCTGTGATGCTGTTGTGATGCTGTTGTGATACTGTGATGCTGCTGTGATGCTGTTGTGATGCTGGTGTGATGCTGTTGTGATACTGAGATGCTGTTGTGATACTGTGATGCTGTTGTGATGCTGGGCCCTGTTCCTCGTACCTGGCTAACTGAGTTAGCCGGATAATTTTCAGGATAACTTGAATAAGTCAGACGTTTCGGTTCCCAGAAGCACGTTTGTCTAAATCCCTATGGCAACAGATCAAAAAGTTTGAACCTGCTCCAGCGCAGGGTTTAGTTCAGTTAGCTGGATAAACTGGCCACGCCCTCGCAAAAAAATGCCAGCTCCCTTCCTCACAGATCCCATTATACCATTCTGAATTATGTTTTTGTGCTTCGTTTTTCTAGAGGGGGCTTTTGAAATGTAAAATAATAGACCTAAAATGCTGATAATAAATCATATTCAGCCTATGGATTTACGCAAGTCGCAACACACACTATGTGGTTATTTTAATAACATTGCAAATGTTAATCCCGCTGGGATATTTTTAATGAATGAAACCGGGCATTTGGCTCTGATTCGTTTCATAATCTCCGCTGTGGATGTATTTGCTTAACGGAGCGCCCGGATTGTGTTTCATTCAAGCATAAATTGAAGCGTCTTTATGCGTGGACTGTAGATATGAATTACAACGAATATGAATCTGGGGATTGTTGAATTGTATCACTGTCACTCACACGTTATTGTGATATTGTAACTGGGATTAAAATGTCTGATGAGATGCGCTGTTTGACAGATTTGAGAAATTGAATGAGCCTTTGGTGTTTTGATGAATGCATTTGAGAAAATGCATTTATCTGTTCAAGCACTGTTATCTGATGATGAACATGAGGTGTCACTGGTATAAACCAAAGGTTAATCAATTCAATGCATGTATGGATGATGTCCGAAACAGATTCAAACCTGATTAATAGTGAAACTGTATAGCCTCCCTCCAAGCCTTTCTGACACGTTATTTCAGGGGTTGCGCCTTGAAAACTTTGGGAACCATGTATTTATATATAAAGTACATGATACCTAAGCCGAGCTCATACAGTACAGATATCCTCATAAGTATCTATTAATTCGTACCAATTAGATACTCTTTGGGCTTGTTTGTATCTACTTATTCTGAAAGAGTTGAACTAATTATTTTCGCTAGCAAGATCTCATTCGATTATTCATAGCATTAAGCCTACTGCCAGCAGGCACATTTAAAGAAATATAATCTGATTGATTGGGATAATGAGGGATTTAAAATTAGCCTATAGATTATGCATTTAACTTGTCGGTGAGGCTATTGAGCCGTACTGTATTGTACCCATTCTGCAATCTGTTAATAACGTTTTCAATCAATCAATCAATCAACCAATCCCGTTAGAAAATCAGGATTTCTGTGATCGACACCTGCTGTCTTTTCAGGTGAGGCGGCCGTGCGCAATTATCCTGAGTATCAAGTCTGGTTCGAATTAACAAGACTGAATCAGCGTTCGAGGAACAGGGAAAGCCCGGATTCAAACATCGGGATAATTTAATCTGGATAATGGGACTTTTGATCGACTTAGTTGAACGAGGTACGGAGAATAGGGGCCTGGTGTGATGCTGCTGTGATACTGCTGTGATGCTGCTGTGATGCTGCTGTGATGCTGCTGTGATACTGCTGTGATGCTGCTGTGATACTGTTGTGATACTGTGATGCTGCTGTGATGCTGCTGTGATACTGTTGTGATACTGTGATGCTGCTGTGATGCTGCTGTGATGCTGTTGTGATGCTGTGATGATGTTGTGATGCTGCTGTGATGCTGATGTGATACTGTTGTGATACTGTGATGCTGCTGTGATGCTGCTGTGATGCTGCTGTGATGCTACTGTGATGCTGCAAAGCGGCACAGTAGTGTAGTGGTTAACACTGTCGCCTCACAGCTAGAAGGTCCAGGGTTCGACACAGGACAATAATAACAATAACAATAATGACAGTTGAATCACAAAAACAATAAATACTGAACCTACAAATAAAAACAAATGATATTACCACAGACCACAAAAGACATTTCCTCCTTCCTTTAGATATTTATATAATTTCAAAGATGAAAGGATGTCAATCAGAATGAAAGCTTGTCGTTCTTCATTTCTGTGCATGTGCAGTCCCGGCGCCATGGGCGGGCATTAGGAGGCCGGGCCCGCCCACTGAGTCAGCTGTGCCCACCCTGGTAAAATTTTTTTTTTTTTTTTTTTTTTTTTTTAATCAAAGTCAACTATCCAAATCCTTAGTCGGGGACAGCCCTAGTGGGCACTGATGTCAACAACAACACTACTGAAGCTAGCACGGCACTCTGTGAGAATTCGTTTTCTACCCTTAAGAACGTCTTTACAGAACATCGCCTTAGTATGCTTCATCGACGCCACTAAGGCCAATTTAATTCAGTTGGCATTTGAGAAGGACTTAACAAAAAAGTTCAGGAATGAGTGGAGGGGCAGTGTTTTAAGAAGATTTCACTCTGTCCCCAAACGCCGCTTGCCGCTCTACTAATGATGGTGAGTAGCCTGTGGAGGAATTTTGTTTGCCTTTTTATGCACCTTATTTTTGTCAGTTCAGTTCAGTTTGTCAGTGAATTCAGAAGTGTTGAATAAATGGAGACTTTTCAAAGATATAGAATAGAATAGAATAGAAATGTATTATCCTGAGGGAAATTTGACACTGCAAATCACTCAACATTAAACATTTAGACAGAACAAGTCACAAATAAGAATAACAAAACAAATGGCCTAAGAATAGAATAAAATTTACAGTAAATAAATACAGAAATTTTTTACTGAAGTCTACAGTAGGTGTACTAATGCACAGTGCTGTTTAAAAAGTAAGAGTCCAGGAAGATGGTAATTGTCACTCTGTGCTCAGTGATGCAGTGAGGCACAGTGATGCATTGTATAGTCTGATGGCTGTCGGAATGAATGACTTCCTGTGCCGTTCAGTGCTGCATTTAGGTAGTGTGAACCTATAACATGCTCCTCCTGTCAGCCAAGTCTGTGTATAGTGGGTGGGAGGGGTTTTCCCTGATGGCCTGGAGCTTAGCAAGGTTCCTCCTCTCCGCCACCCTTGCTAGAGTCCAGCTCCACCCCAACCACGCTACTGGCCTTCTTGACCATCTTATCCAGCCTGTTTGTGTCCCCTGCTCTCAGGCCGCTGCCCCAGCAGGTCTGTTATATATATCCGTTCAGTCTGTTTTTGTATAAGTGAAAGTTCTTAAGATAGAGAGAAATTAGATTTTTCAATTGCCTCTCTGCTGTTTAGTTCAGCACCGTGGGCAGCGCCAAGCAAGCCACAGCGCCGTTGTCCCAGCTGAAACGTATAAAAGGGAACCTGTGTTGAAAAACCATTGTGCCCCCCCGAGAACATTTTATGCCCCCCCACTAATTTGTTTCTGCAGCCTGGTCTGTGCATGTGTGTGTATGTATGTGTGTTTGAGGACATAATGCCAGATGCTCAATATTTAGTTAACATGTACAAACACTCTGTTCTGTTTCAACTAATACATTCAAACTGTGCAATACTGATTATGAAGTATTTTCAAATGTTACAGCTAATACACCAGATGAGGACAATAGAGAGGTCACCGGTTTAGAAGTAGGGTGTACTTTTCATTAGTCTGGAAGAGGCATTTCTTACCAAGGTTTTAAAGTACCTGCTCGAGGATTCTATTACACAGCTTGGTTGCAAATGTAAATAGCTGGGTAATTATATTTGGAAGCCTAGTCTTGTCCACAGACTAGATGTAAGGGGCCTGCAGATGGCAGGGATATCCGAGCCAAAAGGCATTGGCAAAAGCTCTGAATCTGTGATAATTGGCAGTCGCCACATTTGGAGGAGACGCTGCTTCCTGTATCCATAGATACATATGTAATTTTGAGATTCCAAGATTTGTTTGTACATCTATTAGTGTTTGTGTTCAATATTTTTTGTCTAAAATGTGAACACAAACAAAGATATAAAAATGTGTGTATGTGTGTGCTTGCATGCATGGGTGTGTCGTGCTTGCATATATGTGTGTGTGTGCTTGCATGTGTGGGTGTTTGTGTGCTTGCATGTATGTGTGTGTGCGCGCATATGCGATCATAGTGTTTTTATCCTTGCCAGTGTGTGATTTAACTTGTAAGCTCCGTCTTACTCTGCTATTCCTCATCCTCCTATTGTCTATGGACATGGATTTACATGATACACCAGATCCCCCACATTATGGGAGGCAGGATCTCTCATGCAGAGGATTATAGAAAGGAATTTAAAATGCATCAGGGCGGCCAGAGAAGGTATAGACGATAAAATGATACACCTCCTTTTCCATGTGTTTAAGATTCACCATCTGTCACGGGGCATTATCCCATGACCGCTTGGTCACAATGTAGCAGCCATCTAGTTAAGGACCGTACTGGTATGGTGATGCATGTTGAATGTATCTCATGGTTGCCTCTTGTCAAAGAAACCGACATGCACAATGGACCAGAAAGACACTATTTGGAAGACGAGTGTTCATGAATGTAAAGAAGGAGGTACACATGCAGGGAGGGAGAGAGAGAGAGAGATAAATAGTGAGGGGGAGAGAGAGAGGGAGAAAGAGGGAAAGGGGCAGAGAGTGAAACCACCATTCACCCTTTTCTAAACTAGATCCAAATAAATTACAGTGATGTGATTTCCCCCCATTCACACTAGTGCCACCAAGTCAAATATTAACAACACTTCCCCCCAAAAAGGTAGCATTTGTGTTACGGTTTGTAAGCGACCCCAATAGCACAACACAAGACAGGTATGAGAGTTAGCCAAAAACTGGGCATAATTTATTACACAGGGAAAAAAGCAACACTGTCCCTTTAAGGGCGAACGAAAAACACAACCTGAAGGTGAATACACTAGAGTCCAGGAATAATTATGAAAGGTCTGAGTCTAGTCTGTTCAGTCTCACCAGAGACGGGCAACTCAACAAACTAGGGTCCATGGAAAAAGAGCAAGTACACAGGAATCCTCCTGGGGAAAATAGGGAGCGACAACGACGTCTCACACCAACAACGAGGAGCCACGGAGAGAGAGAGAACGCACACGCACAGGAATCCTCCCAGGGAAAATAGGGAGCGACACAACGTCTCACACCGGAGACGCGGCAGTAGATGGTAGCAACAAGACGACCTGGCAACGAGTGGAAGGCAGTTGGCAATACTTCTACTCTCCCAACGAGCTGATTGCCAACCACTCTCAGGTGCGTGAAGCTGACTTTTCGGCACCCCCCCCCCCACCCCGTTGGGAAGCGTGCACTGTTTACCCAGCCCTCACAATTTGACTACCTTTTTACTGCAACCATTTTACTTGCAGACTAAAGCCTTGAATGAAAGACCTGAAAAAACTACTGTAGAAAGAAAGAAAGAAAGAAAGAAAGAAAGAAAGAAAGAAAGAAAGAAAGAAAGAAAGAAAGAAAGAAAGAAAGAAAGAAAGAAAGAAAGAAAGAAAGAAAGAAAGAAAGAAAGAGAGAAAGAAAGAAAGAAAGAAAGAAAGAAAGAAAGAAAGAAAGAAAGAAAGAAAGAAAGAAGATGTATACATCTAAGAATGTATACAAATGTGTTTGTATGCCAACACTGTCCTTTCCTGGCAGCTATTACACACTTACACACTATTACCCTATGATACGTATTATACGTATGTATGTGTATACAGTAGTATACACTCTGACTAGTGACTATGACAAAGTGTTACACAAATACACTATTACAGTATTACACAGTAGTACATTATTGCAGTAGTACACAGAATGGAGTTGATACACGCTGAATATGTTTTGTGGAACCTGGCAACCCAGAGTGAAATAAATGCAAATCAGGCAAGCAGGCAGGCAGGCAGGCGGATAGCTACAGCATGCTACTCACCAGAGAGACAGGTGGACAAATATAAGGATGAACAGGGAGAGGAGACAGACAGGCAGTTAGGTATAGAGGCAGACAGTTAGTTAGTCAGTTAGACAGAAAGACAGAGAGTTAGTTAGACAGACAGACAATCAGTTAGGTAGCCAGACAGGCAGTTAGGTAGAATGGCACACATGTCGTAGAATGTGATGCAACACATGGATATAATCTGACTTTCTGATTGAGAAATGAGGTGACACAAGCTGAATATGTGTAGTGCAACCTGGCACCCCACAGAGAAAGAAATGCGCACTGGGAGAGGTAAGATGCAAAAGTATATTTATCATGCAAAGTGAAGCGTAACGTTAATAAGCTATTGCCCATAGCGGAGGTAGGTAGGTAGCTATTCAGTGTGAACAATGCAACCACCATTTCAGCCTGTGCTGTAGTGTTCAGTATCTATACAAATGTTGATAGGATGTGCCACTCCGTTCCCATGGTCCTTTCAAGCGCAAAGCGATTAGGAGGAGATGGATGCCGCTCTGTCCCACTGCTATACACATGTACATCGCATTATGGCCGGGCTGCTGGCTGTGGTATTGTGTCCTTTGTGCAAGAAAAAAAACGTCAAACACCACTGGCAACCTATGCTATTGAACCTATATGAAAATGATGTACTGTAGGAATAGGTACTATCTTTCTGTGGGTGCCTGGCTGTGTCTCAGTCTTTCTTTGTGTGTCTCTCTCTCTCTGGGTGTATGTCTGTCTGTCTGTCTCTCTCTCTGTATAGTACGCGTGTCTCTCCCTCTCTTTCTTTTTCTAAATGGACTGCATTTATGTAGTGCTTTTATCCAAAGTGCTTTACAACTTACGCTTGTTATGGAAAATATTAAAGGACAAAAGTTGAGCTGTTGTGTAAATCATCGAGTTATTAAAAAATAGAAAGCATAGTTTAATTATTTCTCTGTGGCCACAGTAGAAAGTTCAGTTTACAATCAGAGACTTCATGTTCACACACACAAGAGTCTTCTTCCGTCACCTGCCGGTCCAAATGCCCACCGCTGCCAGAGAAGAGGGGAAGCTGAAACTGCAGGTGCTGGCTGATCTGCTGCTCCAGAGCCGGCCCTACTGACCGTGCGGGCCTGTTCCACTACAGCTGGATACCACCAACCCAGCTATGGGACACAGCTAAGACCATCAAACACTGCCAACAGCTGACCACTGAGAGAGGAAGCTGAGGCCCACTGCTCCAGAACAAGGAGGCAGGTGCTGGCCCAGCTGACCTACTGCTACAGAACACCACCACCCCAGCAGAGGAGTCATTCCACCAATCCGGTCCGATTTGAGTCCCTCTGATGTTTTTAAGTGTCTTTTATCTAATCAGTTACCAAAATGTGATTTGAAATGCTATTTATTTCAGTTGCAATGTCCTCTTTAATAAAGTGTAAAAACATTGCATGAATGTAATTTTTTTATTATGCATTATGTTGTTATTTCAGTTGACACCATGTATTTTGACATGTCCCTCGTGGCATTTCATGAAAATGTAATTGGGATATGACCAAGAAAATTTGTAAAAAGTCCATACTTTTTCCATGAACATACACATCCATCTGTGCTGTTAATGCTGGTAATGATTTATTTAAAAATAAATGAATAATTATTCATTAAAATAACATTATTCAGTCTGTCCCTCAGTAACCCTCAACCCTGTTACACTGAGCATTCTCCCCCCCCCCCCCCACAAAAATAATGGTTCAATCCATAGAAGCATGTGAAACAGGAAGTGACAACTTTGAAGTCTTTTGGAAAACACAACACCAGGAACAGGCAAGTAGCTACCTCATTGTACTATGTTTTCAGTCATTTATCATGTAATATTATGGTAGTCAAGCATAATTACTCAACACTGTTACTTGAAAAAAATATAGCAAACTTGTGAATATTATCTTTGTTATAATTTTTTTTTAGATGCTTTCTTAATATCATGCATGCCATGTGCTCTCCTGGTATTCACCACTTGTGGAGTAGCAACCATTTTGTGCAAAAAATCACAACCCTGTTACACTCAACCCCGTTACGTTTGAATGTAACGTTTGAATGTAACGGGGTTGTGAGATTGTAACGGGGTTGTGATTTTAACACTGATTTTGAAGTTATACAATAATAGTTAAATTAATTATTGAGCTTTTTCAATAATGCTTATGCCACATACATATTAATTGTAATGTGCATGTTGCTGTGTGTGTGTGCTCACACGTTACCCTAGACTCAACCCTGTTACAGGTACATGTTTATTAATTATTTCTTTAAGTTTATGAAAAACAAATTCAACTTTTGAATCATTTTGTCTGAAACGTTTAGAGCAAACATAAGAATATCTATTTTAGTTCAAAATCTGAGGTCAAATCACATTCCTGATGAAAAAGCTTGCGGCCGCTGTCAAAAAAAAGCATCTTTGTATATATCACAGCAGATGGTGGTTTTTGTTTTTTTCCATTTTCGCTCTGCCGCACAGTATTTCCTTTTTTCTTTGTTGACCGCATTATAGTTCAACCAGGGCTAGGCTCTGGTTTTCTTCTTTTTCATTTTTAGTGGGGCGACAGAATTTAATACAGATGATGACAGTGCATCGTTGAGATTTTCTACCATTTTATTTAAAGAGCTGTCATGATTATGTGGTTCATGTAGTCTGATAAGATTAATGAACTTTGATTCAGCCTGGTCATTTAGGAGCCTTTTTTGAACTGTGATTTATTTTTTTGTTTTAGAAAGGGTTATTTGTGTATCAAATAATATACAGTGATGGTCGGAGAGAGGTAATTCAGTTATTGAGAATTTTTTTATGTTTAGCCCAGTTGTTGTTATGACTAGGTCTAGTGTATTTCCAAGCCTGTGAGTTGCATTTGTTATATGCTGTGTTAGATCAAAGCTATCCAGCAGATTTCTGAGTTCTATACTGCCCTGTCAAGGCTAACCGCAGTAACTTCCAAACAGTGAAACTGAGAAAAAAGGCTTTAAAGTTTTTTGACTTGCCATCCAAAATGTGTTATAGGTAGATAGATGATAGTACCCATGGATTTAACATGTATTAATGAAGTAATATTTAGGCATACAAAAATATGACGTAATTATTTTAATTAACCCCAAAAAAGCAGATACTGCACTCTGCTGCACGATTTCCTTAAATAATTATACAGGTAAAGTGCAGTAACTTCAAATACAATGTTGTTCTGTTTCGTTATGGATCTCGCTCAGCATCATACTGCACTGTACTTCACTTTGTGCATGAGTACTGAATAAAAAATTCCACCATGTACCTTTACATCCCAACATTCATCTCGCCCACACCCCCATCCGCTTACCTTCATAAGCAGGTGTGTGGTCACCTACTCGCCTCCTTCTTCACTTTCACCACAAGGAAGTGCCTTCGGTAGATCCCCACTTGACGAGGTTGTTAGTAGAAGAAAGTTGGAAAACAAAAGAACGGGAAGATACGTTGACATCATATCTTTATTTTCTCTCTCACTATTTCGAGAAAATACGGCGATATGGTCTTCGTTCCTGTAGTGCCTGGAAGATGATGATCATTCTGACCTTCAACAGCTTTTTCGTATTAGGAGCTCATGCTGCTGACATGCTCCCCAGCTACAGTCCTCCTTGCTGCGGCTGGATAGGGTTGCCCTCCGGCCACACAGCTGGACTGTGGGAAGCACCGACTGTTGTGAGAAGCGGTTGTTTCCAGGATGGGGTACGTACTGTTTTGCTTGCGAGCTCTGGTTGTTGTTGATGCTGTGGGGGTTAGCTGACAATTTACGAAACGCCGACTCCAGGCTGGGGTCCTCTGCTCGGCTTAAACGGCGGTCGGAGGATATTGGTCTGATGCCCATGATGGTCAATCTAGTGGGCCGCGACCAGGTCCTGGTGAACCCAGGATTCTCGAGCGGATGCTTCTCTGTCCCGTGCAGGCCCCACCTTTCATATAAAAATGAAAGTATACCCTAACGAGGAAATGTGGGCATAGGATCTTCTTTATCAGGAGTTCCATGCTCAAAGTCGGCTGCAGCCCGAAATGGGAACTGTGCTGGCCCCGCTGTATGTCTGGATCACCGTTGAAAACTGTGTTGACATTCTTTTTCTTTTAATAATAATAATAATAATAATAATAATAACTTCGTTTTATATAGCGCCTTTCAGAGGACCCAAGGTCGCTTTACATAAGGGGGGGGGATAACAAATTAACAAACATAGTGGACAGACACAACATATACATATAAAGTGAGAAAGTTAGGGGTTGAAGGCCAGGTTGAAGAGGTGGGTTTTGAGCAGTTTTTTAAATGAGTCCAGAGTTGGGCCGGTGCGGAGTTCTGCAGGGAGGGAGTTCCAGAGAGTGGGAGCTGCCACACTGAAAGCTCTGTCCCCGAACGTCCGTAGTCTGGTTCGGGGGATAGAGAGCTGACCAGTGTCCGTGGATTGCAGGGACCGTGACTGAGTGTAGGGGTGGAGGAGGTCAGTGAGGTACTGAGGTGCCAGGGCGTGAAGGGATTTGTAGGTGAGCAGGAGGGTTTTGTAGGTGATGCGGGATTTGATGGGGAGCCAGTGGAGGTGGATGAGGATGGGGGTGATGTGCTGCCAGGGTTTGGTGCGGGTTAGAACCCTGGCAGCTGAATTTTGAACATACTGGAGCCTGTCCAGAGTTTTGTTTGGGACCCCGGACAGGACCCCGTTGCAGTAGTCCAGGCGGGAGGTGACGAAGGCGTGGATGAGGGTCTCAGCTGTGGTGTCGGAAAGTGATGGTCGGAGTCTGGAAATGTTTCTGAGGTGAAAGAAGGTGGATTTGGTGAGGGAATTGACATGGGATTGATAGGAAAGGGTGGAGTCCAGGATAACGCCCAGGTTGCGGACCTTAGGGGATGGGGAGATGGAGCAGCCGTCAATATTGAGGGTGAGATCCCCAACCTTCCGGAGCAGGGCCTTGGGTGCCACAACCATGAGCTCGGTTTTATTGTTGTTGAGTTTGAGGAGATTAGATGACATCCAGGTTTTTATTTCGTGAAGGCAGTTGATAAGGGAGTGTGGGGGGAGATGGGTGGATGGTTTGGTGGAGAGGTAGAGTTGAGTGTCGTCGGCATAGGAGTGGAAGCTGAGGCCATGGCGGCGGATGATCTGACCGAGGGGGAGCATGTAGATGGTGAATAGGATTGGGCCAAGTACGGAGCCTTGGGGGACGCCTTGGTTGACTGGGGCCGGGTGGAACTGGAGTCGCCGATGGTGATAAACTGTGTCCGGGTGGTGAGGTAGGATTGAAACCAGGAGAGTGCTGAGCCAGTGATGCCGAGGTTGTTGGATAGGCGGTTGAGGAGGATGGAGTGGGAGACTGTGTCGAATGCTGCAGAAAGATCAAGGAGGATGAGGATGCTAATGTGGCCAGAGTTAGCTTCAAGGAGGAGGTCGTTGGTGATTTTGATGAGGGCGGTCTCTGTGCTGTGTTGAGTTCTGAAGCCGGATTGAAAAGGCTCATAGAGCTCATGGTTGGACATGTATTGTTGGAGTTGGGCGGCCACTGCTCTTTCCAAGATTTTGCTAAGGAAAGGAAGGTTGGAGATCGGACGGTAGTTGTTTAGCTCGTCTGGGTCGAGGCCGGGTTTCTTAATGATGGGGGTGACGGAGGCTGTTTTGAAGCAGGGGGGGACGAGACCAGATTCAAATGAGGAGTTGATGATGTTGACCATGGTGGGGTAGAGAGCAGGGAGGCAGATCTTGACCAGGGTGGTAGGCATGGGGTCAAGTGAGCAGGTGGAGGCTTTGGCTGAGGCTAAAGGGGAGAGACTTGGACAGCGGCCTGTCTGAAGTGTGGCTTGTTATGTCGTTGTGTACAGTTCAGGTGATAGCTGCTTAGCTGGCGTGCTAGTTGTGGCCTACTGTGTTAGTCAGTCAGCTGTTAGCTGCGGCGCTAGCCTGCTGTGTTTACCAGGCTAGTAAATGTTAGCTTGTTGCTATCAGTCGGATAGTTGCTTAGCTGGCGTGCTAGTTGTGGCCTACTGTGTTAGCCAGTCAGCTGTTAGCTGCAGCGTTAGCGCGCTGTGTTACCAGGCTAGTAAACGTTAGCTTGTTGCTATCAGTCGGACGGCTGTTAGCTTAATGCTACACTGTTGAACGTTTTCTATGACTATAACATGCCTTAAACACTCTGACTACGACGTCATCTTTGACAGAGGATGTTAGTCGAACCTACACCGGGAGCCCTGCCAGCGAGGACTGCGTCAACATGGAGAAACGTAGCGGCTGGGTGGCGCAGCGACGCCACCCTCGTCGCCGACACAGGAGATGCTGTGTTCAACTTCGGTGTCCCGTTAGCCAGATTGCAGTTCTCTTGGCCTGCGCTCAGGGTAGGAAGGTCCCGACCGGACTTTAAACACTTCTTCTTTCCTTCCCTTCTAAATGTTTTGTAATAACGATGTTTTCCAAAACGTGTGTTGCTGCAATACATTGAGGATACGACGCGTGTTGTGTGTGAATTGTCTTGTCACTGGTATAGCTTCTCTCTCCATAGAAATCGGGTTGTTGTTTACATGTGTAAAAATGATCTGGTTAGTTGTGATGAGAACATGTGTGTTCATGTAACGTGAACTCACAACTAAGGGGGTTAATTAACCTATGAAGCTATGCTTAGTGACATGTGATTGAGGAATGATTTCTTTTCTCAGCCTGTAATGACAATGAACAGTGTGTTCACATATTAACAGGGTTACCTGTTCAACTTGGTCGTATCAAGGGTAAGGAAGGAGGGGTGGTCCCCCCGGTTTCCCTGGGGCTTCCCCACCCTCCTCTCAGACATGTTGTTTACAATATATTGTGTCACTGTGTTTGTGGGGATACGATGTAACCCTCTGCTTAATTGCTGGGGTTGTGCTTTCCGCTTGAGAAACATTTTTTCCTAAAGAAAAGATTGTTTGGTCACTTATCATGTGTGCTTGGCAAGGCCTGTGGCCAATACGTAATCGAGGATTCTGTATTCTCTCGTTATGGAAAACGGCGTTCCTCTGTAGCAAGAGTGTACTTTTGCCATTTTTTGTTGTGATGAAGGGTTGTGTGTGTCTTGTGATCTACAACTGGGTTAGGTTTGGCCCACAGAAGCACATATGTAAGTCTGGTACCGGGGCTCTTAAAGGGGGCCCTCTTTGTTCTGTCTTTTTTCCTTAGTAAGGAAGGGGGGGGAGGGAGTTTCCTGGTCCCACGCCCTGGAAGATTGGGCGTGTGCACCGCGGAAATTCCCCCGCCATAGAGTACGTCACTGAGCGCGTCTCTGTTGGTAAGACTTCCGTGGGTTGTTCAGGTCCATGTTATGGATCTGTTTCAGGGAGTTGTCAGAGCTCCTCCTCACGAAGCTCCTCCTCGGGCCTTCTGTGAGTTCGGACTCTCCTTCCCTGTGAGGGAGCCTCCTCAGAGTTCAGAGCCTCCTCCTCAGATTGTCAAGGTGAGTAGAACTTCAAAAAGGAGTTCTGCTCTATTGTGTGTGTATTCGATTCAATTCGATTATTGAGTGTGTATTGGTTCAGTGCCTCCTTCTCGGAGAGCCCTAACCCAAGTATTACATAGCTCAATGTTGCAATATATTCTTTTCAATCTATACAGCTCGCGTGGGAAGTCTCTCTGGGGATTTCCGTCTCCTCCCTATGGCGAGGGTGGTGGGATGTAAAAATGTAAAAAAAAATTACCCTCAGCTGCGTCACGTGGGATTCATGTCAGTCTGTGTTTCTTTCTTTTTTGAATAAAAAGAGGAAGGAACATGAAGCATGACGGCTCCGTGTCGTTCTCCCAGGCGACTTGGAGGAACAATGTTTGGTGTCTTGCTAGACTATCCATTGATGTGTTTGGGTCTCGACGCATACATAGTGCTGGCTCGGTGTGTTTCTGTTAAGAATCACGCAGGGGCTAAGTGCGCCTTGGTTGCTTGTTATTAAAACAGCGTTTTTATAGGGCAACTGGGATGGAGTTTTGTCTCTTCCGAGCGCCAGTTTACTAGGTTGTCTCGATGAATTCTCGTTCATATCTGGCGGATGTTAACGGAATAGATAAGAACATAGGTAGAGGCGTCTCACTCCCTTGGGGTGGGCCACCGAGCACGGTTCAAACCGGCCCGTCTGGGTGGCGCCCTCTTTTCATGTTTTAGATCAACACGCATATCTGCCCCTTCTCCTGGAGTAGGCATGTCGGCGTGGTTAGGGCACAGGACTGGTTCTGGTCACGCTGGTCCAGGTCAGTTAACCCGTTTGTCCGCCGGGGATGCAGATCTGCTGTTCTGGTACCCTGAGGGACTTGGGCTTTTTTCAGGGGGAAAAATGCCGGATCGGCCCGGGTGTCACAAGGTTAGGCGTTATGGAGACCCTTGTTGGGCACATGTTGTACTCTGCACTATCATAAGGGGCTGGTTCTCTTTTCTTCGCTCCTCTCTCACGCATGGCGAAGAGGGGGCTGTTGGGGTGGTCTTTTGGACCTCATCTGGTAACCCTGTGCTTCCCGAGCCGCCGGGCCCGGTCCGAAGTAAAGTTTTGTTGATACCGTAGGCCTGGGATAACCCTTTTGGAAACTGAAACACTTGTACTGCGGTATAGCTGGTGTATACCCGCAGGTTTGTTTTGGAGTTTTTCTTGAGGGGTTATAGGAACAACCACCGTCTGTACCAAGAGGGTGGTTGATTTCCTGGTATGTTGGTGCAGTGTCAACTCCCGGGTTGCCCGGTTGAGTGTGCCCCTGCACGTTCATGACGTCTGCCAATCATGTCAGCCTTCTCTGCCTCGACCCCTCTGGGTGGTTTTTATTTTAATTGAGGCTTTGTCATGGTGACCAACAACGCCAGCATACGCCCCTTCCGCCGGGGGGCTGTTTCAGCTGACTCCTTTGGCGCCTGTCTCGTCCGCAGTGCTCCAGGCTCAGGTTACAGCCTGCTGCCTGGTTTCCCCGGTGCGCTGCCTGCTTCCGTTGGTTAACCTTTTTGAGTGCTTACGGCCATGCTGACTGCCTGTGTTTCAGAGTTAGTGTGCCAGGCGGTGTGCTATTGGGGGGAAAGGGCCCGCTCTTGGAGGGGACTTATCCGAATACGCTGGCGATGTGGGGGTTGGTGTCACTAAGTGACCGCTAGGTGGGGTCTTGATGCCTGGCGTCATTGACCTCTCCGGGCCCCCTTTTTCCGGGGGATCCAGTCCCTTCAGTGGGTTCTGAGCCCCCTGCTGTACTCACTATACACACACGACTGTGTGGCCAAGTTCAGCTCCAACTCCATAGTGAAGTTCGCAGACGACACGGTGGTGGTGGGGCTGATCTCGGACAACGACGAGAAGGCCTACCGGGAGGAGGTTGAGGTACTGGAACGCTGGTGCCAGGACAACAGCCTGCTCCTGAACATTGGTAAAACCAAGGAGCTGATCGTGGATTATAGGAGAGGACAGCAGGAGACACACACACCACTGAGGATAAACGGGGCCACCGTGGACAGGGTGAGCAGCTTTAAGTACCTGGGGGTCCACATCTCAGAGGATCTGACATGGTCAACACACATAGACACAGTTGTAAAAAAGGCGAAGCAGCGCCTCTACCACCTGAGACAGTTAAGGAAGTTTAGAGTATCGGGGAAGATACTCCAGTCCTTCTACTCCGGAGCTGTAGAGAGCATCTTGACTGGAAACATCACTGCCTGGTATGGTAACAGCACGGCACAGGACAAGAAGGCCCTACAGAGAGTGGTGCGCTCTGCCGAGCGTACCACGGGTATTGCACTACCCCCCCTGCAGGTTCTATACAACAAAAGGTGCAAATCCAGAGCCTGCAGAATAATGAAAAACCCTCACCACCCCAATAACAGCCTGTTCCAGCTGCTGAGGTCAGGCAGACGCCTGCGAACACCAGCTACTAGGACAGAGAGGCTTCGGCTCAGCTTCTTCCCCCAGGCCATCAGAGCCTTGAACAATGAACACTGAGGGTCACAGAACACTGAACCCTACACACACAAGCACACATTAGCACACACACAACACACACGCTGTGCACACTCGCACACTAGCAGCCACTTTAACATGAGAAAGCACTCACTCACTCACAGTCTTCCGGCTCTCGACATGAACGGTCGCAGAATATCCAGCTCTTGCTGTTCCCATGGAAACCAACAACAAAAATCAGCAAAAAGAAGATATACAGGAATATTTATGCATTTCTTGCTCGCCATACTTTGGATTACAGACGTGTGCCTGAATTCAGCACAGAATCGTCAGGAAACGGCGGTGGAAGGCAACAAACGCGCAAATCTACAGTCCCATTGTGACTTTTACCTGTTGAATGGCTCGGAGAGTAAACATCCGGCTATTGGAGCGGCAACTATTCACAGACTGTTGACGGCGAATCCCGAAAGAAAGAGACTACCCCCGACAGGCAAGTTTGATAGAAAATCGATGTTTTTATTGTATTTGCTCCTGTCTGGAGACATTCATCAGAACCCAGGACCTGTTTTAACGCGCCAACAGGCGAAGAATCAACGGCTCATCCTCACACCGTCAATAGCATGCATCTCCACACCGTCGCCGGCCCAGGCAGCTGGAAGCATCTCAGCCCAGGACACAATGGCCAGCGGATGCACCAACCGACCAGCAGGCGGCGACATCCCCTCACCGAAGCCCAAGCAGAGGAGCCGAGATGCAAGAGGGAGAGAGCTTGCAATCAGGGGACTCATATCAGCGCGGGACGTGAGCACCAGGGACCCGCCGGTTGACTCGGCTAGCCCCGCCAGGACAGCTAGACTAACCGACCCACCCCCCCTCCCCCACAACGGAGGGCCTCCAGACACATCTGAGGACAGCAACCAGCCCCCCCCCCCCACGTCGCGGGCTTTCACACCGACCAAATACACCAGCAGAGGACAAAGGATCATCCCCACCCCCCCTCCTAACATCAATGAACACAGGACCCCATCCCCCCCTCCCCACCTACCGCCACAAGATCAACCACACACCACAGTGGAAAAACAATTTGAACTAGACGACATTAATGAAATAACAAACTCAAATGGACTTCACATATTTCACTTAAACATAAACAGCTTGAAACCGAAATTGGCTGAAATCAGACATTTGTTTCTAAACGGTAAGGCAAATATATTATGTTTCACAGAAACAAAACTTGACTCATCTGTTCAGGATCCAGAGATAGAAATCGAGGACTATTCAATCATCAGGAGGGATAGGAACCAGTATGGAGGTGGTGTCTGTGTGTATATACACAAAGATACCAAATTCAGCAACCGTACTGACCTTAACCATGACGAGATTGAAACTGTATGGATTGAAATCTTATTTGAAAGAGCAAAATCAGTACTAATAGGCACAATCTATAGACCACCAGAACAGAGTGGCTTTTATGACACACTAGATGGGTGCTTAACTGGGGTGGAGGGTGTAGAAAAAATCCTTATTGGGGACTGGAACACGGATATGCTACGTAAAGCAGCACCCGTCTTCAAGGCCTTCAGTAGATTTTCTGATCTGCACGGTTTCAGCCAGCTAATCACCCAACCCACAAGGGTGTGTGAATCAACCCAGACTACCATTGACCTCATCCTGACCTCCGACAAGTCCATGATCTCCAATAAAGGGGTGATAGCATGCGGGTTAAGTGATCATTATATGATATTCTGTTCCCGCAAAAAGCCAAAGCAAAAGGCTGGCTGTCACAAAATGGTCACATCTAGAGACCTCAAAACGTACTCTAGCGAGGCCTTTAACCTTGAACTGAAGAGCCTGGACTGGTCAGATGAACTCAATGGTACACTGGTTGAAGAAACCTGGCTTGGCTTCAAAACCAAATTCTCAACAATACTAAACAACATGGCCCCCCTAAGAACCACCAGGGTAAAAAATCGCGCTGAGCCGTGGATGCACACTGAAATACTGACCGCTATGAAAGCCAGAGACAAAAAATGCTCTGAATTTCATAAAAGTCAGTCAAAGCTTACCAAAAACACGAGCAGTGAACTCCAAGCCCACGTGACTGAACTCAAACTAGAAAGAAACAGACTAAGAAATGACGTAAACTCCATGATAAAAACTGCAAAAAAAAATTTCATCAATGACAAAACTGAGGAAAACAAAAATAAACCACGTGAACTTTGGAAATTACTCAATAATCAACTAGGCTGCAGTAAAAAACTTAAAACCAGGTTCTCAAACATAAACATAAAGACGGACAACACGCTCATCACAGACAAACTGGATGTAGCCAATTACTTAAACACTTTCTTCACAAACATAGCCACAACACTGGTAAACAAACTACCCTCCCACTCAGGGCAGTATGGGGTAGAACACATAGTAGCATACTACAAGAACCTAGGCGTCCACAAAGACGATTTCAAACTGGAAATGGTAACTACAGATGAGGTACTCAATAAACTGAGCGCCCTCCAACCGAACAAGGCCACTGGCCATGACAACATCCCCTCCAAATTCCTCAGAGACTCAGCAGCCGCCATCACCCCAGTCATCACACACATAATAAACCTCTCCATAAAACAGGGACACGTCCCCAAGGACTTCAAAATAGCGAGAGTAACACCCCTGCACAAAAAGGGCAGCAAATTAGACCCAGGCAACTACCGCCCTGTTTCTATCCTTACATCCATCTCGAAAGTCATGGAAAAAATAGTATACGAACAGGTCGAAAAGTACCTTACGGATAAAAATCTAATCTACGAATTCCAATCTGGCTTCAGAACATCCCACTCCACTGACACATGCCTTCTCTATTTGAACGACCACATCAAGCAAGAGGTGGACGCGGGCAAATACTGCGGCATGGTCATGCTAGACCTACAAAAGGCCTTCGACACTGTCAATCACACCATTCTGATTGACAAGCTAAAAGCAATTGGTTTTGATAGTTTATCAGTGAGCTGGATACAATCCTACCTGGAGGGGAGAGAACAGATGGTGGAGGTAAACGGTACCCTATCCCCCCCCCTCACAGTGAACTGTGGTGTTCCACAAGGAAGCATACTAGGACCACTACTGTTCCTAATTTATGCAAATGACATGTCGTCAGCTTGTGACTGCAACTTGTTCCTGTTTGCGGACGACTCAGCCCTGCTGGTCTCTGACAAGAACAAATTACAGGTTGAAAAAACCCTCAGCTCGGAACTAGGCAAAATCTGCATATGGCTCGCCGACAACAAACTATCATTACACATGGGCAAAACAGAGTCCATTCTCTTCGGTTCAAATAACAAACTCAGCAAAACAGACGGCTTCTCAGTTACAGTGGGTGACAATATTGTCACAAGGAAAGATGAAATTACCTACCTGGGTTCCATCCTAGAGGCTAATCTTTCCTGTGACAAAATGGCATCCAATGTAATAAAAAAAGTCAATCAACGAACTCGATTCTTGTACCGGATCTCCTCCCTGGTAAACAAGAATACCCTGAAGACTCTGGCAGGAGCACTCATTCAAGGGTACTACGACTATGCTTGCACCTCATGGTACCAAAGCACCTCAAAGGCACTAAAAACCAAATTACAAACATCTCAAAACAAACTAGTCAGACTACTGCTTGACCTGACTCCTAGAACCCACCTCACCCCTGCACACTTTGCCAACCTAGGATGGCTTAGAGTAGACGACAGAGTACAGCAACTTGCAATGGGCCTGGTCTACACGACCAAGGTACCCATGTACATGTCAAAATACTTCCCAAAGGTCAGTGAATACCACGATCACAACACCAGAGGGAGCTCCACAAATCATGTAAAACCCAGATTCGGCACAAACAAGGGACTAAACACGTTTCGCAATTATGCCACAACAATGTGGAACGCCCTACCCAAAGCTGTAAAGGAATGTAAATCACTACCCACCTTCAAAAACACTCTCAAAGAACACCTACGGGAGACTGCAATTCAAAACTGGCCCCTACAAATGTCCTAACCCAGTTGTACAATAAAGACCAAGCATGGCTTTGTCAGTATTCCAATGTACAGCCCCACCCAACCCAACACCTACCCAACCTCCTCCAATGTACAGTTTCCATGTCAAATGTATGTCAGTATTCCAATGTACAGTGTCCCCCCCCCCCTACCCAACCCCCCCCCCCCCCCCCCCCCCCCCACCTCCAATGTACAGCCCCACCCCACCTACCCAACCTCCCCCAATGCACAGTTTCTATGTCAAATGTATATACTCTTCTTCTGGATTTTTTTAGTATCACAAACAGTACTGTATTTGAAAATATGGTATGTCATAAATGTATAGATGTAGCAGTACTGTCTATCTGTATGTCATGTGTGTCATATGATGAATTGAAAATGGGGGACCCTGATGGAAACAAGACGAAAGTCTTTCTCAGGTCTGCATCCTCTTAACAATTGTATGTATTGAGCTGTACTGTACTGTACCCATTCTGCAATCTGTTAATAAACTTTTCAATCAATTCAATCAATCAATCAATCCTCACCACCGCATGTATATATTCCCTCCCCGCCGTATGTATATTTCCCTCCCACCCACCCACCCCCTCCTAATGTACAGTCCCCTCCCCATCATATGTATATACTCTGTCAGGATCTAAGGGTAACAGTACTGTATATTTGAATACCGTTATGTCACAAATGTATCAGTACTAAATACCTATATGTCCCTATGCCATAAATGTCATGTATGTTGTGTATGTCATAAATGTCTATATGAATTGAAAATGGGGGACCCTGATGGAAACAAGACAAACGTCTTTCTCAGGTCTGCATCCCCTTAACAATTGTATGTATTGAGCCGTACTGTATTGTACCCATTCTGCAATCTGTTAAATAAAGTTTTCATTCATTCATTCATTCATGCTGCACACGCCCACACTTATGGACACAAAGAAAGGTCACTTTAAAAATAGTATAGTAACAGTGTATTGCACTACCTAGGGACCTAGCATGTCCTTCATGCTCTGTAAATAACTATGTACAAATACCGTGATGCCTCACTATGTTACCTGTTTATTGCACAATGTTGTCGATTGGATTCTATTATATGTTGTACTACTGTATTGCACATCGTTGCGGGCAAGACCACCCGCATTTCATTGTATACTTGTATGCCGTGACAAATAAAACTCTTGACTTGACTTGACTTGGGTCTGGGTCTTCCTTTGCGCTCCACTGCTACAGCCTTGCCACGGGGTTGGGTTTGCTCTTGACCCCGTGATTTTGGGGGGCAGTAACGAGGTTGTTCCTTCCGTTCGTTCCCTGGTGGCATGCGGGTTGTGCGTGTGTGTAGTCGTGGGTTCAAGCCACGGTCTGCTCACCCTGTGCGTTGAGTTGCTTGAGTTCCTCTTCGCAGGGTCGGATCCGTCTCCCTCCCGTAAGCCTCCAATAGGGGGGGTATCCTCCATTAGGGAGGGTCGGGGGGGCTCGGTCCTCCCCGGTCTGATGGTTGTGGGGGGTCTCAGCGGGTACATTAGTTGGGCTATGGCTCTCGCTCAGCCTCCCTTGTGCAGTATGATGCTGAGCGAGATCCAAAACGAAACAGAACGTAAGGTTATGTATATAACCAAGTTCTGTGAGTTATGGTGACGCTCAGCATCAGACGCCGCTGCGGCCCTTGATCTCGCCTTGTGGTGAAAGTTTGGGAAGGAGGCGAGTAGGTGACCATACACCTGCTTATGAAGGTAAGTGGATGGGGGTGTGGCCAGACGAATGTTGGGATGTAAAGGTACATGGTGGAATTTTTTATTCAGTGCTCGTGCACGAAGTGAAGTACAGTGCAGTATGATACTGAGCGTCACCATAACTCACAGAACTTGGTTATATACATAACCTTACGTTTTCCCCCCAGCTTTCATAACTTAACCTAGCCATTTTATTTGGATCATCATCATTCCAATATATGCAGGTGTTAAATTTCATTTTCAAAATGGCTAGGTTAAGTTATGAAAGCTGGAGGGGAAACAACATTGTATTTGAAGTTACTGCACTTTGCCTGTACATTACCTGTATAATTATTTAAGGAAATCGTGTGCAGTATCTGCTTTTTTGGGGTTAATTTAAATAATTACATCGTATTATTAATTACGCAAAACAAATAGAGCTAAGAACAACAACAAAAAAGCATAGGAAAACTGCGGCCGGGTAGCACAGCGGACTAAGCGTCTGTCTACCACCGCAGAGACACTGGTATCGAATCCGGCTGTCAGCGGTCTCTCCGGCTTGGGCGGTCGTCATACTGGCACAATTCAAGTTTCAAGTTGGCAGTGTTGGCAGTGTCAGCGGAAGGGAAGCCGGTGGGTGGTAAATAATCTGGTCATTGTAAACAGCGACTCCTACAGGTCGGTCAGGGTGCCTGCACAGCGAGGGAGGGAAATGGTGAAGGTAGTGTGACCTCCCACGCGTTACACTTCACCAATGAGAGTCCTCGATGCCAGGTGAAAAGAGGCTGCTGGCTGTCTCCTATGTATCGGAGGAAGCATGTGATAGACTTCAGGGCTCCCTAGACCGACCAGTGGGGGGCACATGCGCAGAACGACCAGGAAGGGGAGGGGGGAATTGGCATAACGACAAAAAATTGGGATGGGAGGAAAACACAGAAAAATAGGAGGAAAAAAATTTGATAAAAAAAGAAAAAGCATAGGAAAACTGAGGACTGAGTCGCTGTCCACAACGCCCGATCCCCACCCTTCAGTTTCCCTCCCCATAATACGGCCAATGTGTATTACTGTGGACGACCAGCTAAACTGAAAGCAATGTGGAGAGCGGGGCTCGAACAGGAGGCATCCTGTTTGAGCCTAGTCTCCAGCATTCGTTGAGAGTGCCTTGCCCACTGCGCCACGTAGTATACGTTTATATATATGGACTGTGTTTCTATTCACGCTTTGTTTTCACTATACTGGCACCTGAATAGTAAAGGGGCACTTCACCAAAAACAACGCTGATTTATTCTGCACATGTCACACACATCTACAGTAAAAGCTCCAAGCAGTTTAGCATACATTCATTTAGTTTGACAGTTAATGACAGTACATTTGTTTGAATATGGCCACCAGTGATGTCATTGGGGACACTGAATCCTTGTGTTGTGTCAATTACAGCACAACAACAGTATGTAGATGAAAGAATAGCAATATCGTATTGGGACTGCTACCTTATTTACCTGTTACCCTGTTACCCTTAAGCCTGATAGGCCCTGTACCGGGCTGAGATTAATTTCAGTCTGTATTAATTAATGTTGCGTTTTTTTCTCTCCAAATGTAGCAAAGAGTAAAGACCCTAACCCTATCAAAACAGCAGTCAAATTGTATATTTTCAGCACTACGTTTGTTTACCAATGATTTTAACCTCTAAAGCCATATTTTCAGAAGATTCGCCTAAAAATACATACGTAAGTACAGTAAATGGAAGATTGCTCCACTTCTGCATGTTCTTGGTATCTAGGGACAACTATGGATCTCAGGGAATGTATTCCCAGTGTCAGAAATATTGTGTCAGTTACTAGGCTTGAGTAAATTGTAATGAACCAAAGGAGAATATCAATTTTCTTTTCTTTTCATTTTTCATCTTTGACCATGCTACCTGTAACATTGACCAGACGTGAAAAATTGCCAGTACCTTCTTGACAAGTGTACAATAAATCTAAGCAAATTAATAAAGGGCAGATGATTTACAGGGGGTTTTGTAGATACAAAACAGAATTTTGCCATCCGGACACATGCCATTTGAAATATGAAATAGAATATAGAATATCAGGCCTATAAATGACCTTATCCAATCCAATCATCTAACTGTTAACATTAAGAAAACTGAATGTATGCATTTCCGATCCCCTAGAAAAAACATATCTGTCTGACCCCATACACTTTGCAAATTAAACATTAACCATAACAGAAACCTACAAATACCTTGGCGTAACTCTTGACACACACCTCACTTACAAACATCACATCAATAGCTTAGTCAAGAAGGCAAATCAAAAACAATTTGTCAAGAACGCATCACCAGATCAATCTCACATGCACTCATTCCAGTACCGGCTTACAAAAATAATTATGGACTATACTATAATTATGGACTCCACACAAACACCAACATTTGGAACGAGATCCCATTCCACATTATAGCAATAACCTCCATCTCACACTTCAGACAGGCCTACACAGTAAATTTCCCAGAGTAAATTTTACTCAAACTGAGTACATTTTACTCAAACTGATTTTGATACTGTTGTTTTGTATTGACTGCTATGAATGCATGTTTGTCCTTGCTGTCCACAACGATTATATGATTGTATGTAGTGCAACTGCCTATTTTGTTTGTATTTTGTTTCATGTGCTACAGAACAGGAACCTGCTGAAAAACTGTAACTGAGTCAGGCCAGTTTAAATGTACATTGTGAAATGTCTTTTTACCCTTTTCTGTATAAATAAACTATACAAAAGAAATTGTTTATGATTATGGCCAAGTCATACATCTATGGATTGGGCTAAATCTCCTCTTCCCAATGGCAGATTGCAATCTGGATTTAGTACCACCAGGCGCCCGTAACAGGGCAGCAAATACTGTGAATGAACGTAACTTTTTTATAATGTAATTATATTTATAAAGTTAAATGAGACTAGGGATGGGTACCTTTCACATTTGAACCGATACTGGTACCGGTACCCAACGGTACCTTTTTTCGGTACTTTAGTCTCAAGAAATTTAATTTACCTACCTCAGTCGTAAAAAAAAAATCCAAACTTCAAATAACTACAATTTCGACAGTTTTCGGCTTGTCATTGCTCCGACTGCTTTGTTGTTGAATCAAGTCAAATCCTAGGTAAGCATATATTGTGCGTGTGAACGTTGACATGAAAAGAAGATTTTTTATTATTTTTTTTTTTTTTTTTTCGGTTTCTCACTTGATTCGATACTCGGTAGTACCGACGTGTTTCGGTTCGGTACCTCAAAAGGACCGAATTCGGTACCCATCCCTAAATGAGACACAGTTTTTTTCTAGACGTTCACAGAAAGGTAAAGAAACAAACTACGTTCTACTTTATGGCAATAACGTTCAGGTTTGTTCAACCCATGAGACGGCTCCAAGTTTGACAGGGCCTGACGTGAGCTGGGTAGTGTAGTTTTATGCCATTTCGATGTCCATTGAAAGCCCTGGGTCTCCTCTGTTTTAGGACTACAACGCTTTCATGACACGTTATATCCTTGCGTCTAATTCATCCAGTTTCCGCCGGGATGCACTGAGATATTTATGAACTTGCTATACAGGGGTGTAAAAAGTACCCAGAAATTATACTTAAGTGAAAGTATGGGTACTGTCTCAAAATCTGACTCAAGTAAAAGTCAAAGTATCTGGCTAAAAACACACTTGAGTAAAAGTAAAAAATTCCTACTTTTAAATGTACTTAAGCACTAAAAAGTAAAAGTAAAAAAAAAAATTGGAAAGGGATAGACCAGGGGTCTCAAACTCATTCCATCATCGGCCAAGTTTTCATTTTAACTATACATTGCCAGGTGAGTTAGTTGAAGAGGTGAGCCAATTAGTGAAATCATCAACTGGTGTTTAGGCAAGGCTGGAATGAAACCAAGCATACACTCTGCCCACAATGGAACGTGTTCTGTGATAGACCATGCTGAAATGAAAGAACAGAGGACACTTTTTTTGCATTAAAATTATTTAATGCGCTTCTCCATTGAAGGTAAACTAACGTTCACATCACAGCATGAATAATATCACAATATTAAAGACCGAATACTGTAGTATCTTGAATAATATGACAATATTAAAAACAGAATGGTGTATCCTGAACAGGCATGCGTTCTTCATGGGACGGGGTTGCACTCCGTGCCACCCCAGATAAGTACTCGCTATTTGCATATCAATAGCGCCGGTCGTCAGGTGTGTTAAATACGTTCTCAGATACATTCACACCTAACTTGTTGTGAAGACATGTGTTACATTCCATTCGTAAAGGCAATTAGGCACTGTCTTTAGTCTGTGCTCAAGCGAGGGGACATTAAATGCGCATTCACGGGAGCGTGCGCACACGCCGGGAGCGCGCATGCACGTGGTGCGTGCAACCCCCGATGATTTCAATAACGCACCACTGATCCTGAATAATATCACAATATTAACCACAGCATACTGGATTAGCCTGAATAATATCACAATATTAAAGGCAGAATACTGGAGTACCCTGAATAATATCACAATATTAAAGACGGAATAATGGAGTACCCTGAATAATATCACAATATTAAAGGCAGGATACTGGAGTATACTCTGAATAATATCACAATATTAAAGACAGAATACTGGAGTACCCTGAATAATATCGCAATATTAACCACAGCATACTGGATTATCCTGAATAATATCACAATATTAAAGGCAGAATACTGGATTATACTCTGAATAATATCACAATATTAAAGACAGAATACTGGAGTACCCTGAATAATATCACAATATTAAAGACGGAATAATGGAGTACCCTGAATAATATCACAATATTAAAGGCAGAATACTGGAGTACCCTGAATAATACCGCAATATTAACCACAGCATACTGGATTATCCTGAATAATATCACAATATTAAAGGCAGAATACTGGAGTATACTCTGAATAATATCACAATATTAAAGACAGAATACTGGAGTATACCCTGAATAATATCACAATATTAACCACAGCATAATGCAGATTTTGTACTCCAAGTGAATGTCGTTTAAGGCACTGGCCAAAACATTGAAAGTATGGTAGCCCTTCAGTCTTCTGCAGCAGAACGCCTTTCAAAGCTTTCAGTGTTGATCCAGTGAGCGGTTACCACAATGAAACTTCTTCGTCGGGCTGTCCAGCAATCTGTTGTTGTCGCGATCCATTCAACTTCACTCATAGCAGCAGTGACTTTCTCGTTCATGGTTTGAGCAGCTTTGCTGATCTTCGAGCGGACAGTGGGCCTCGTAATGACGTTAGTGCTTGGTCGCAAACCATTTATCAGGTTAGATAGCAACTCAACAACACTATAAGGTTGGAGTCCTTGAACTATGTATTTTTTATGTAGATAGGGCCATGGATGCTCGTCTTGTCCATCCACGCCGTCGCAGACCGTTTTGTCCTCTTCATAACTCATTGTGGCCTTATATGTCTTGTCACTCTGACTGTCTATTCTTCTGATAGCAGGTGTTTAATCAAAGATCCCCGCTTTCTAGTCTTGCACAAGGACCAATCAGCATGGGTATGGGCGGGTTCATTTTCCATTGATGGGGATTTGATTGGCTGTTTACCTGTGGTCGCAGGATTAATAACGTTAACGTTAGTTTGGCCAGATAAACAATTCAAATATACTAATTAAAATGGTTGGACCTGCGAGATTTGTACTTTGTAGGTCTGCATTTTAAATGTAAGGAGTAAAAAGTATGTTTTTTTTCTCTGAAATGTAATGGAGTAAAAGTACAAAGTATACAAACCTAATAATACTCGAGTAAAATACAAATCCCCCAAAACAGTACTTAAGTATTGTAATGAAGTACAATTACTCAAGTACTTTACACCCCATACACACAATCATTGGTAAACAAACATAGTGCTGAAAAAGGGTCTTTACTCTTGACTACATTTGGAAATAAAACGCAACATTAATTAATACGGATTGTTTAATTAATTAATACATGTATTGATCTGTTTATGGCATGAAATGTATCTTGTACCAGTACCGGACTGCTTGGGCTTAAGGGGTTAATGTATAGCACATAATGGTGCATATTATTACAAGGCACTTATGATGCTGCACGATGTAGTGCTACTCAAACCTAAACTGACTCCTCAACAGCTGCAAATACTGTGCATTAAACAGAATCAAAACAGAATTAAAACAGAGTGCACGTTCACATTCACATACACACAATCACACTCAAGGCCAGTCAAGCCTGTATGACAGACATGGTGACCTGTTGCAATCGGAGATGGCATGTATGATCATTCCCACCAAAGCACAGTAATCCACAGATTACACATTCATCACCAA
This sequence comes from Notolepis coatsorum, assembly GCF_963971535.1. NCBI lineage: Eukaryota > Metazoa > Chordata > Actinopteri > Aulopiformes > Paralepididae > Notolepis > Notolepis coatsorum. Next base: position 58,870,810 of record NC_140175.1, on the reverse strand, counting down.
TCGCCAGCACTAATAGCAGTTTAATTAGTTTCCTCCAGGGTCCTAGCACAGACAGATAAAAGCCAGAGGGAGCTGAAGGCAGCTTATTGAATGTTTACGTCTATGTGTGTTAAAATGATGTATTAAAACATATCAAGTGCATCAATAATTGTTGAACCCATGGGCAGAGCAGCTAATGAGGACCTGAAATTGTCTTAATTGCCTCCCATTAAGTCACTTAAAATGGCGACAGAGACACGCTGATACCAACTTTAATTAGGACGCCGTCTTCTTTTCACAAGATTAATACCGCAGTTCCTCGAGCTCGCTCGCTGATGAGACGATAAAAATTAGTTGTGTTTTTATTGCCTGAGGCCATATAGCACAGTAGTCTTCCTGGGGTCTACAAAAAAACAACGGATTATGCGTTAAAGAAAGAAAGAAAGAAAGAAAGAAAGAAAGAAAGAAAGAAAGAAAGAAAGAAAGAAAGAAAGAAAGAAAGAAAGAAAGAAAGAAAGAAAGAAAGAAAGAAAGAAAGAAAGAAAGAAAGCGTGTTACATTACAATGCAATATGACATGCATGATAGTGTGGCCTGGGAACCACTAACCAGGGTTGGGAAGGTTACTTTATTCCATTACAGTTAGCTGTCATTAACTTACTCTAAGGCCTTGTCCACATATATATTTTCTCAGCAGTCAGGACCATGGAGAGCTCCCTGCAGCCTCCCGTCCTAGTGACTGTCAATAACATGACTTTTACTTAAGTGAAAATGTTTCTTTAAATTAGACATGGAGTCAGGGACGGACTGGGACAAAAAAATTGCCCTGACTTTTTTATCCAGACTGGCCCACCACAAACAGCCTGCAGATATTCCTCCACCCCCGCCCCATCGAAGCCCTTAATACCACCACTTATAGGCTAAGTAAAATGGATGGATACACTAGGGCAGCGGTACTCAGACTTGGCCAACTCAGGAGACAAATTGACAACATTTCTGAAAGAGCCATATTACAAAAACACCCAGTTCCTCAAACCACACCAGGCTACTAATAGGCTATTACAAGCTGTGAAAAAGCATGATCATGTAGGCCTACTGCGTGCTGTACCAGTAATCTACTGAAATGTATTACCAACATTACCATGGCAACCTTAACTATTAATACACATTGCAAAATCACAAGCAGTGTATACTTATTGTAATGGTTTCCCCTGGCAATTCAAATGCCTCAAGTGTTCTTGTAGTAACCTATAGACAGCCCATCAGCACAAAGTCCATTCATAATATGTAAAGTCCAAAACAACTCTAGTAGCCGAGCCTGATCACCACAAAGTCCATAAGTGCAGCTTTAGATTCTCTCTCCCTCAGGTAGGAGAACAGGAGGGAGATAGATAGGGGAATCAGTGGGCACAGAGAGAGAGAGAGATAGAAGAGAGGGATAGAGAACTTCAGGTTTACTCTACAAAAGTATATTAGTCGGTAAACGGTTAGCAGGAGATAAACATTGGATAATCCCCCATTCAATGGGATTTGTAACACTCCTGCAACACAATCGTTTTTTAAATGCTACCTGGAAACGGCCTTCCAAAGGAGCAGTTTGGTGCCATTTGACATTTCAATTATGCCTCCTTCAGGAAAGCCGGTAGGCCACATTACTGAACGTCGGGTGTTTTGACAAAGCAGATGTGTAAAAACTCATGTTTCATACTTTCGTTTTTATAAATATTTTCTGCCAGGCATTACTCCCCAAGCCTGTCACTAATCTTGCATGCCAAAAACTGAAAATAGTCTGGAAAATAGTGTGTGACAGACAAAACATTTACCATCTATCAGCCAGATTCTGTCATGGCCGAGTATAAAGGTCAGGAAGGACAGATGGGCGTCTTTACCCCTCGTAGTGTGACATAATCAAAGAACAGTGATGTGGCGTCTGGGACGCCCCACGACACCCCCATGAAAAATCTAACATGTCTGAATCTTTTGCCCTTTTCCTTCTAGTGTGACAATTCCTGCAACGTGTTCTTTGACTATTTCTCAAAATGAGAAGTCCCAACCAAACCCCTCCTCCCCGATCCCTGGCGAACTTCACTCCAAGACGGCATGCAGCAATCTGTCAGGGACAAATGCGTAGTGCGCCCCCTGTCTCCAGGCCAAGACACAGCAAGATGTTATGATGCTGAACCTCATCTGTCATGGTGACCATCGTTACAGACAAAGAATATTGTGTAGTCTGACCCCAGCATTAGACAGGAACTTCAATCTTTGACAGGATGCTTTGAAACAGGACTATGTCAAGCCAGTGATATATTTGTTGGATGGATCAGGTTTATGACATCGCTGTCATCCCTGGTGCTCTCAGCCTCTCAGGGCTGTGGGTGTGTTGTAAGATAAGTGAGATTTAAAGATCCTGTCACCCCACGCATGTCTCTGATAATCCATGTCAACCTTGAACGCCTGAGGCCAAATGTTTCAGCAACTCTCAACTTAAAGGAACACGCCAACATTTTGGGAAATGTGCTTACCGTCTTCTCCAGTGAGAGACAAGAAGATAGATACCAGTTTCCTCTCTGTGCATACAGTAGAAAGATATCTGGCTGCATGTTAGCCTAGCTTAGCACAATAAATGGAAGTGGACAGTGACTGGTAGCCTTCGGGATAGGTGTTAGTTGGACAATGCGTAGGCTACCCGTCACTGTCCCGCTTCCATTCATTGTGCTACAGTAAGCTAGGCTAAAATGAGCAGTGTAATGTCAACAGTACTAAGCACTTAAATAAACGTTATTTTGAAAGCAAGCACTTTTGTCATCATTGTAGCAAAGAAAAGTATATATCGTATGGAGGGGGGCCCTGGAATATTTGATTGGACACAGGGGAGCCTTGGCAGCAGAAAGGTTGAGAACCCCTGATCTGTAACATCATATACTCAGAACTTTGCGCTGGTTCCCCTCAGTGTCATCTACTGTATAACATCATATACTCAGAACATTGCCCTGGTTCCCCTCAGTGTCATCTACTGTATAACATCATATACTCAGAATCAGTGCCCTGGGTGCCCTCAGTTGCATCTACTGTATAACATCATACTCAGAACATTCCCCTGGGTGCCCTCAGTGTCATATATAGCATCATATACTCAAAACATTGCCCTGGGTGCCCTCAGTGTCATCTATAACATCAAATAATAAAGGTTTTCAATCAATGCCTCAAAAAGTCCTGCATCACATTTTTCTGGCCTACTGAAGGGGAAAAACCACTAATTTTAACCTCTTAGCAGTCCAGCAAATGTAGCATAAAATGCCTGTCAATTGCATATTGAAAGTAATTTGGACACTATTCTGGAACCATGTGTCACTCTGAGGGCTATTGTCATAGAGTTACAGAGGTTTGAACTTGGATTGAATTTTCACTTGGATTGGTCCCGACATGGGCCGCTCCCGGCTGCCCTTGGGGGAAAAGGACAATGGGATGGGAAAAGTGCAGAGAGACATTTAATCTGCATGACAATTAAAGACTTTCTAATAACAAAATGTAATTATATTTACCCCTTCCACAAAACAGGTGCAAAAAGGTTATTTCCCGAAAAACAAGGGATTAATGAAAATATAGAAAAGGAGGACAGTATCTACATCGCTGCCCTGGTGTCAGGTCAAAATCAGTAGCAAAGTGAGTAGCAACAACCATCTCCTGGTGACCTAAACTTAAACATTACATCTCCACAGACCTGATAGACTTGCAATACATAAAAGTAAGTAATTATAACAACCACTATGTATTTACACATAACAAGTATATTCACAAATATTGACTGAATCGTCCTGGGGTACAAGAAAAATACAATACTGTGAATTGTTAATCCTTTTTTTTTTCAAGGAGCAGTTTCTCACGGACACTGACAAAAGAGCAAAGTGGATAAAGATCTCACGGTGAATATCACAGCCCCACTGAGCAGAGTCACTATTTCTGTTTTTCATGGCGCTTAAATGATTGTAGGCCACAAGTGAATCCCGACCTTGATCTAGTAAAAAGTAGATTACATCCAGTTGAGGACATTATTAATTACAAAGGCTCAGGCAAGATAGTGTGCTGCTGGTTGTTGATACTGGCCGTATGCCATAGACAAGTAGAAAAACAAGCTCTGTATTTCCAAACATGAATATGCTCCTGCCAATTTACTCTCTAAAAGGTAACGTGTTGAAATAGTAACATTATTTTGTTTGTAGAGGTTTTGGTTTTGGTTGGTTTTCACTATGGCGGCCCTTGTTGAAACACTCTGTCCACTGCTGGCTTTGTTTACATACCATTATCTTTCTTTTTTCTACACGTAAATACACAAGTCACAACATGTAAATAAGACTGTTTTGGAGTTGTTGGAAAGTGTATTTCGTTAACTGTTGAGGGTAGGGTAATGATCCGTATCCACTTCCAGTCATTGAGTCAAGATAGCTATAGCATAGCACAATGCAGGGCCCTGTTCCTCGTACCTGGCTAACTGAGTTAGCCGGATAATTTTCAGGATAGCTTGACTTAAGCCAGACCTTTCTGTTCCCCGACGTCGGATTGTATAAATCACTATGGCAACATGTCAGAAAGTTTTAACCTGCTCCAGCGCAGGGTTAAGTTCAGTTAGCTGGATAAACCATGGCCACGCCCTCGCAAAGAAATGCCAGCTCACTTCCTGAAATATTTCTCACAGTCTAGATCCCATTATGCCATTCTGAATTATGTTTTTGTGCTTCGTTTTTCTAGAGGGGGCTTTTGAAATGTAAAATAAAAAATAATATACCTAAAATGCTGATAATAAATCATATTCAGCCTATAGATTTACTTTGTCTTAAATAATGCATGTCATAGTTATACGGATACGGCGCTCACATGTCACGAGTCACACTATGTGGTTATTTTAATAATGTGGAGCATTGCAAATGTGAATCCCGCTGGGATATTTTTAATTAATGAAACCTATTGGGTGTTTGGCTGAGGCTCTGATTAGTTTCATATTCTTCGCTGTGTATTTGCTTAACAGAGCGCCCGGATTGTGTTTCATTCAAGCATAAATTGAAGCGTCTTTATGTGTGGACTGTGGATATTAATTACGAGGAATCCGAATATGTGGATTGTTGAATTGTATCACTGTCACTCACACGTTATTGTGATATTGTAACTGGGATTAAAATGTCTGATGAGATGTGCTGTTTGACGGATTTGAGAAATTGAATGAGCCTTTGACGTTTTGATGAATTAATTTGAGAAAATGCATTTATCTGTTCAATCACTGTTATCTGATGATGAACATGAGGTGTCACTGGTATAAACCAAAGGTTAATCAATTCAATGCATGTATGGATGATGTCCGAAACAGATTAAAACCTGCTTAGTAGTGAAACTGTATAGCCTCCCTCCAAGCCTCTCTGACACGTTATTTTGGGGGTCGCGCCTTGAAGATTTTGGGAACCATGTATTTATATATAAAGTACATGATACCTAAGCCGAGCACATACAGTACAGATATCCTCATAAGTATCTATTATTTCGTATAAATTAGATACTATTTGGGCTTGTTTGTATCTACTTATTCTGAAAGAGTTGAACTAATTATTTTCGCTAGCAAGATCTCATTCGATTATTCATTCCATTAAGCCTACTGCCAGCAGGCACAATTAAAGAAATATAATCTGAATGATTGGGGTAATGAGAGACTTAAAATTAGCCTATAGATATGCATTTAACTTGTCGTCGAAGCTATTGAGCCGTATATTGTACCCATTCTGCAATCTGTTAATAAAGTTTTAAATCAATCAATCAATCAATGCCGTTAGAAAATCTGGATTTCTACGATCGACACCTGCAGTCTTTTCAGGCGCGCAATTATCCTGAGTATCAAGTCTGGTTCGAATTAACGAGACTGAATCAGCGTTCGAGGAACAGGGAAAGCCCGGATTCAAACATCGGGTTAATTGAATCTGGATAATGGGATTTTTGATCGACTTAGTTGAACCAGGTACGGGGAATAGGGCCCTGGTCTCTCTCTCTGTACTACTACTCTAGTAGATAGAGGGGGGTATCATGCACCCCCCAGAAATATACTTCTAACCAGACATTCTAGATTGGAAAAAAGGTGAAAAAAAGTATAGGCTATGTTAACAAGTTGTCAGAGTGTCCCATGTATAATTTATATGCAAATTAAGGACGCGATTATCAAAAAATCGCAAAGAAATCAGTTTAATATATCTCAGCCAATATTGCAGATAGCTGAACAAATGAGGTATCTAGAGTTCTAGACCCATGTTTCGAGGGTCAAAGATCACAATAACACTATCCCTAGAGTTATCACATGTTTCTATGTAAGTAGCCTATGCAAATCTGTGCCTTCAATACAAAACAATCACATTTTTACCAATTAGTTGAGTAGGAAAGCGGATACTATCATGCACCCCCTGGAAATATATTGTTAACCAGTGTTTCTAGATTAATTTGCATATAAATGATAACATAGCCTATCATTTTCTACACATTTTTTCCAATCTAGAAACACTGGTTAACAATATATTTCCAGGGGGTGCATGATAGTATCCGCTTTCCTACTCAACTAATTGGTAAAAATGTGATTATTTTGTATTGAAGGCACATATTAGAAGTATATTTCTGGGGGGTGCATGATACCCCCCTCTATCTACCAGACTATACATGCACATAGATTAGAAAGGTACCTACGTATCTTTTTGCCTGACTCTGGGGAAGATAGAAAATATGCTACTCTTCCAAAAGGTTAGCGTGTTCCTTTAATTGGGACAAACCTGGTTAAATAAAGGCGAAATAATTATTTTTTAAAAAGATTTGTCTCTGTAGTGTTGAGTCAAAAAGCATTAATTTGCCAATGTAGCGCCCTGGGTTTGATTCTCGGCTGGTGATCTTATACAGTTAACCCACTGAGACTACGGATAGTGCTGAGGGCCAAAACAGTGTGTGTCAGAGAGGGTGTCTGAGCGTGAAGAACACATGCAGAGGTTGTGGGACATGTGATGCCCGGGGCATGATATGGGGTTGGTGAGTGTGTGCGTGTGTGTGCATGTGACATCATCGCCTGCATTATTTGAACACGTTCTTTCTGAGGAAGTTGTTGTTCATTAAGCATCCTTGTCACAGGAGGCAGGAAAGGTTATGAGGGAGGTGACGGAGCTCTCAGGCCAATCAATACGTTCCACTGATCAATTAAGTGGAGAATGGAAAATAAACAGGCCACCAGACAGTAGTTTGACCAGACGACCCTGTGCGGTCTCCCAGCGTGCCTCCTATCAATCATCAAACACATGTCACGACACAGCTGCCAACAGGCCGTCTACAGCCAGCACACGACACATGACAGCTCAAGCCTGGCTGTGGCCACACTGTAAAAGATGGCAAGCGTACTACTAAATTAGTTTTGCTCTTCTACTTTTTTTTAGTTTTTTTTTTTTTTAACCCTTGTGTGGTGTTTTGCAGCTGAGTGTACACCTTGAAACAACACCAGATGGAAATTGCCAGTTCACTGCCATGGTTGATCAGCTGGCCACAGTAGGAATATTCAGATCAGCTCTAAGGGATGAAATTGTTGACGATCTTAGGTCTAATCCATTTACCAGTAATGGAACACCTGTGTATGTTATGATATAGGACCAGGGGTGTAAAAAGTACCCAGAAATTATACTTAAGTGAAAGTATGGGTACCGTCTCAAAATCTGACTCAAGTAAAAGTCAAAGTATCTGGCTAAAAACACACTTGAGTAAAAGTAAAAAAGTCCTACTTTTAAATGTACTTAAGTACTAAAAAGTAAAAGTAATTTTTTTTTAAAGGGATAGACCAGGGGTCTCAAACTCATTCCAACATGGGCCAAGTTTTCATTTTAACTACATTTCACCAGGTGAGTTAGTTGAAGAGGTGAGCCAATTAGTGAAATCATCAGCTGGTGTTTAGGCAAGGCTGGAATTAAACCAAGCATACACTCTGCCCACAATGGAATGTGTTCTGCGATAGACAATGCTGAAATGAACAAACAGAGGATACTTTTTTTGCATACAAATTATTTAATGCACTTCTCCATTGAAGGTAAACTAACATGGACGGCATTCACATCACAGCATGAATAATATCACAATATTAAAAACAGAATGGTGTATTCTGAATAATATCACAATATTAACCACAGCATACAGATTATCTTGAATAATATCACAATATTAAAGACAGAATACTGGAGTACCCTGAATAATATCACAATATTAAAGACAGAATACTGGAGTACCCTGAATAATATCACAATATTAACCACAGCATAATGCGGATCTGACTGTCTATTCTTCTGATAGCAGGTGTTTAATCAAAGATCCCTGCTTTCTAGTGTTGCACAAGGACCAATCAGCATGGGTATGGGCGGGTTCATTTTCAATTGATGGGGATTTGATTGGCTGTTTACCTGCGGTCGCAGGATTAATAACGTTAATGTTAGTTCGGCCTGATAAACAATACAAATATAGTAATTAAAATGGTTGGACCTGTGAGATTTGTACTTAGTACTTTGCAGGTCTGCATTTTAAATGTAAGGAGTAAAAAGTATGTTTTTTTTCTCTGAAATGTAATGGAGTAAAAGTACAAAGTTTACAAACCTAATAATACTTGAGTAAAGTACAAATCCCCCAAAACAGTACTTAAGTATTGTAACGAAGTACAATTACTCAAGTACTTTACACCCCTGTATAGGACCTATGCTGATCACATAACCCAACAAAGGGCTGCTGAGTTTTTCAAATGTATTTGTAAAGCCAGAAATCACAAGGTAATGTCCCCATGGGCTGGACAAGTCTTTAAACAAGTCAAGAAGAAACATTACAATAAATCAAGAACAAAAACCCACCATGAAATCCAAAATAAATGTAAAATAAATAAATACAACACTCCCAGACATACACCAGCAAAGGTAAGGAAAATCTCACTAAAAACCTAGCAATAGGAAAAAAGCACCACAGGCAATGTGGAGGAGAGAAACCTTAGAAGGGCCGTTCAAGGGTGGATCCCCCGGGCCTACTTGGATGTCGGTGATAATAGTGTTGCTATGGATGATCGATGGGTGGAGAATAGGGATGTCTGATATTATCGGCCTACCAATATTATCGGCCGATATTGGCATTAAAATGTGATATCAGAAATGATCGGTATCAAGTCAAGTCAAGAGTTTTAATTGTCACGGCATACAAGTATACAATGAAATGCGGGTGGTCTTGCCCGCAACGATGTGCAATACAGTGGTACAACATATAATAGAATCCAATAAAAAAACAACATTGTGCAATAAACAGGTAACAGGTAACATGGTGTGACATCTCGGTATCTGTACATAGTTATTTACAGAGCATATAGGACATGCTAGGTAGCTTTGGTAGTGCAATACACTGTTCCTGTTATTCTAATTTAATGTGGCCTTTCCTTTTGGCCATAAGTGTGCGGCATGAGTGTGTGCCCGCTCATGTTAAAGTGTTAAGTGGCTGCTAGTGTGTGAGCGTGCACAGCGTGCGTGTCGTGTGTGTGTTCATGTGTGCTTGTGTGTGGATAGTTCAGTGTTCTGTGGCACTCAATGTTCATTGTTCAGGGCTCTGATGGCCTGGGGGAAGAAGCTGAGCCTAAGCCGCTCTGTCCTAGTAGCTGGGGTTCGCAGGCGTCTGCCTGACCTCAGCAGCTGGAACAGGCTGTTATTGGGGTGGTGAGGGTCTTTCATTATCCTGCAGGCTCTGGATTTGCACCTCTTGTTGTATAGAACCTGCAGGGGAGGTAGTGCAATACCCGTGGTACGCTCGGCTGAGCGCACCACTCTCTGTAGGGCCTTCTTGTCTTGTGCCGTGCTGTTTCCATACCAGGCAGTGATGTTTCCGGTCAAGATGCTCTCTACAGCTCCTGAGTAGAAGGACTGGAGTATCTTCCCCGATACTCTGAACTTCCTTAACTGTCTCAGGTGGTAGAGGCGCTGTTTCGCCTTCTTTACTACTGTGTCTATGTGTGTTGACCATGTCAGATCCTCTGAGATGTGGACCCCCAGGTACTTAAAGCTGCTCACCCTGTCCACGGTAGCCCCAGTTAATCATCAGTGGTGTGTGTGTCTCCTGCTGTCCTCTCCTATAATCCACGATCAGCTCCTTGGTTTTACCAATGTTCAGGAGCAGGCTGTTGTCCTGGCACCAGCATTCCAGTACCTCAACCTCCTCCCGGTAGGCCTTCTCGTCGTTGTCCGAGATCAGCCCCACCACCACCGTGTGGTCTGCGAACTTGGCCACACAGTCGTGTGTGTAGAGTGAGTACAGCAGGGTGCTTAGAACACAGCCCTGGGGGGACCCGATGCTCAGGGTGATGGTGTTGGAGGTCTGACCCCCCACCCTGACCGCCTGGGGTCTTTCACTCAGAAAGTCCAGTACCCAGGCGCTCAGGGCGGTGCTCAGACCCAGCTCGATCAGCTTGTCCACCAGTCTGGTGGGGACTATGGTGTTGAACGCTGAGCTGTAGTCAATGAACAACAGTCTCACATAGCCCCCCTTCTGACGGTCAAGGTGGGAGAGGGTGCTGTGCAGTACCTGGGAGACCGCGTCGTCAGTGGTTTGTCCTGTATGCAAATTGCATAGGGTCCATATCACTGGGGAGGGAGGCACAAATGTGGTCCTTGACCAGCCTCTCAAAACATTTCATGACCACAGAGGTGAGTGCCACCGGTCTGTAGTCATTTGGACATGTTGGGGAGGGTTTCTTCGGTACAGGGATGATGGTAGACATCTTGAAGCAGGCAGGGACCACTGACTCCGCCAGGGATTGATTAAATATGGCGGTGAACACCGGGGCAAGCTGGTTGGCACAGGACTTAAGTATGCGTCCTGTTATACCATCTGGGCCAGCAGCCTTCCTGGTGTTCACCTGCATAAATGCTCTTCTCACACTGTGTACCGTCAAGGAGAGAGCGTCCCCGCCCCCCGTGGATGCCCCCCCCCTCCACAACAGCCGGCGCACCAGTGACGTCACTAGCCGTTGGGCTAGCAGTGCCACTGTTTGCACCAAACCGCGCATAGAAGGTGTTGAGCTGGTCCGCAAGGGAGGCGTCGTCGCTCCCCATTGAGGGGGCGCTGACTTTGTAGTCAGTTATAGCCCTCAGTCCCTGCCATAAGCCTCTTGTGTCATTCTGTGCCATTTGTGCCTCCATCTTGTCGGCATACGTCCTCTTAGCAAGTTTGTAGACTGTTGTCTTGTACTCTTCCATGTTTCCTGACTCTCTGCCCCGGTTATAAGCAGTGGTGCGAGAGTTCAGGGCTGCTCTGATGGTACTGTCCACCCATGGTTTCTGGTTTGGGAACACCCTCGCCTTCTTTGTGGGGACGATACTATCAGCCAGTGTTGTTATGAATGACACCACAGCGTCTGTGTAATCGCTGACGTCACTGTTACTCCTCCTGAACATTCCCCAGTCGGCGATGTCTAGTGCGTCCTGAAGCGTGGCCTCTGATTCGTCGTCCCATTTTTTTACCTCACGTGACACGACGGCGTCACGTGATCTCTGTTTATATGCAGGGACCAGCAAGATGGCGGCATGATCCGACGTGTTTGTTGCTCCCGCTAATGGTGGAGCTGGTACAGCCTTGTATCCGGCTCTGAACGGGGTGTAACAGTGGTCGAGTGTATTTCCTCCCCTTGTGGAGCAGACGATGTGCTGGAAGAAAGACGGCATGACTTTCTTCAGATTCGCCTGATTGAAGTCCCCGGCTACGATCATGGCTGCGTCCGGATGCTTGATCTGGTGTGCGTTCAGATGTTCGTGTAGTTCCCCTAGCGCCCTGCCGACGTTCGCCTGGGGGTGGATGTACACTGCAGTCATGATCACTGCAGTGAATTCGCGCGGAAGATGGAACGGGCGACATTGGATCGTAGGTGTTCCATGTCGGGAGAGCATGAACGGGAGAGTATCTTCACCTCCCCGGGGCTAGTCCAGCCGTTGTTGGTCATAAGGCATAGCCCCCCGCCGATGCTCTTCCCGGAGGCTTCTGTACGGTCCGCTCTGAAGATGGTGAAGGAGTTGGAGGGAGAGATGCTGTGATCGGGAGTCACTGTTTTCAGCCAGGTCTCCGTGAAGCACAGGATATTGCATTCCTTCATCTCTCGCTGGAATCGGACCCGCGCTCGTAAATCATCCATCTTACTCTTTAGCGAACGAGCATTCGCCAGGAAGATAGATGGAATAGCCGGACGGTAAGCAGATTTCCTTAATCTTAATCTGATCCCGCTCCTCTTCCCCCTGTGTTTCTTCTTTGTCTTGCGGCCGTCTTTGTCTCCCGCGTTGTCTTTGTCTCGTCTGATCTCCGTTGGCCATTCTTGGCATGATAAAGTGTCTCTAAACTCCTCTTTGAGTCCGGAGTTTAGGTCAATAGGTGACTGACGGTCGTATGACGTCCCCGCCAGTGATGCTTCTATAAAAAAAGTAGTAAAAACAAACATAATAACTAAAAATGTGCACATTCGTTGCTGAGCAAAACCCATGGCGACTGACTTCGGGTCGCGCCAAGCGCGGTATCGGTTTATTTATTTTTTTATATATATATATATATATCTTTTTTTTACATTTATTTAACAGCAGGTAAGAACAAATTCTGATTTTATTTATTGTCAAAAGTATGCATAATGTTGTGTTAATTCCACAACAAGAGATATGTAATGTTAATTACCTGAAATTAGTCAGTTTTTTGGGGGGGAAACCCTGCATATATCGGTATCGGTTGATATCGGTATCGGAAATGAAGAGTTGGACAATATCGGTATAGGTAAAAAAGCCAATATCGAACATCCCTAGTGGAGAATAAACTGGGGTATGTAAGAACATTTTTGAAAGATTTTAATTAGTGGTGGGACTTGATTAAAAAATATTATCGAATTAATTCGAGACTTTATAGTTAACTAATCGAAATTAATCACTCTCTGCGCAAGCCGCGGCGCTGTGCTGTGCTCTTACACACACACACACACACATACGGGTACAGTTAGTAGCCTACAACTTGAAAGTTGTTCTGAAGCACACAGACAGCTCTGCTCTCATCATAGCAGAGAGAACGAAACGTTAGAAAAAAGCATGGCGCGACCTGTGTAACGTTAAGTACCTTGTGTTCCGCGGGGAAAGACCGTTCATCACTGCATACAACTTGGTTTAATTCAAACGTCCATTCAGAAACTTTGTATTATGAAATAATTCTGGGATGTCTGACTATTTCCCTATGCCTTGGTGCGAGTTCAGCCGACACTGTTGACACGCCCACTACGCAAAGTGTGCACACACACACACACACACACACACACACACACACACACACACACACACACACACACACACACACACACACACACACACACACACACACACACACACACACACACACACACACACACCACACACACACACACACACACACCCACCCACCTCCGGTCATGCATTCACTCAACTCATGGAAAATACAGCATCAGACTATTGTTCTAAAAGTATCTCTACTAATAAAATGGAGTATTGAACCAACAGCTGGGTATTGGGTGGGACATTCTGATTTGAGAACTTTCTAAATAAAATAGAAAGTCCCAATTTATCTGACTGCTTGTATAAATTGATCAAAAAGTAGCCATGTGCAGTAATATAGTTATATAAAAGAATAATAAAGCAATGTCGATTCTAGGGATGCCCCGATCATGTTTTTGCCACCGATCACCGATCTTCTATGAGCAATATCGGCTGATACACTGCCGATACCCATTGTTTTTGGTTTTTGTTATAGATAAATCTAAAATGTATAATACTCTAACCCTAACTAACCTTACTGTCATGCACTTGTCCTAATATACTAACCTACACTGTAGCAACAAACACATAAATGTACTGAATTGTTATTTCTTATTTTATTTCTTATTATATTATAAATAAATAAAAATGTAAGGTTATTTTTTTTTACAGATACCCGATCCAGCTATTTGAGTGAATATCGGCCGGTACCAATCGCTGGCCGATCGATCAGGGCATCCCTAGGATTCTGTTCTTAATTAATTGTATTTTTTTGTGTGCAAAATTATCAAAAATATCCGATAAGAGTATCGATAAAGTAACAAACTATTAAGCAGTATCGATAAGAGTAGTGGTATCGATAAAATCCTAACAATACCCATCCCTACTACTCACATGTCTGTTTAGCACTAGCACGGCCGACAAGGGGTCAAGTGACCCCTAGGCATTTTCAATAAATGTATCCTCGTCACTCGGTCGAGCTCCAGCTCTGTCACTCAATGACTTTTCCTAAAAGTACCCGTTTTATCTGGCACGGTTTCTGAAATTTCTAAATGACTTCAGGAAAATGTAATTAGAACGTTATTCCACATATATGTGGAAAGTCACAGCACTTTGCGAGCGTCTAGCGCAGGGGTGGCCAACCCGTGGTTCGCGAGCCGCATGTGGCTCTTTGCCCGTCAATGTGTGGCTTCCATCCAAAAAAATTATAAAAAAATTATAATATTTTTTTTATTATTATATATCTTTTGTCACTCAAACCTGTGGTAAACCTCATATTTTTATATTAAGAGGTAATTATATAGTTTACACTGTTTATTTTTCTCATATTTCTCATATAAGCTGTCGGGTCATCTGACCCGTTCCGGCGGGAATCAGTGACATTTTCTCCATGGCTGTGCTAGTGTTAGTGGTTGCCATATGCGTGTTTTTAAGTTCCAGATGAGAGATAGGAGTTGGAAAACATAATGGTTCCATAGCCTGAAGTATTATAGTCACACAGGTCCAAAGTTTATAAAACACGGAGCCGACAGACGAGAGCAAAATGCCATGACGTGTGATAAAATGCGTAACTTTTTTTACGTTACATTTTTGCTGTAGTTAATTCATCGAAATGAACGCGATAAAGTCCCAGCCCAAATTGAAATAGAATAGAGCTAAGAACAACAACAAAAGAAAAAGCATAGGGAAACGAGTGCTAGTATGAAAATAGGATAAAGGCTACGTTTGCACACATGTATGTATTCGGCTCGGATCCATTTGAAATATGAGGCGACGTAGAGAGGTTCGAACTGTCTTAGCCATCACCACAAGACATCCACCATCTTGGCCATCACCACAAGACATCCACTCACAGAGAGACAGGGAGACGGGGACAGGGGTTAGACAATATTAAATTCCTTGTTGTCTCCACACTGGGAATGGATGACTCTTCTATTATATCTCAGTCTAAAACATACTGTGACAGTTGGCCACTGTTGGTCCTTGGACACATTCCTGAGGGGCATAGTGAACATTACTTAAGTCTGAAAAGCTCAGTCTCTTCATTCATTGAAAACATCCAGGAAGCTGAGAGAGAAAGGATATTTCAAAGCTATGAACTACTCGCTGATGGACTCCTGCTCATGCTGCCCTGCTGGATGGACCCCAAAATGATGACGGACCCCAAGATGATGATGGACCCCAAGATGATGATGGACCCCAAGATGGTGATGGACCCCAAGATGATGCCCTGCTGGATGAACCCCTAAAAAAGGATACATGTCCACTACATCATCTCTTGGCGTGGCCTTTGTATTAGAGGTGTATTAGGGGTGGTCATTTGAAGGCATATCAATATTAAAATATTTTGTAACTTTATTAACCGAACAACCCCCCCGTCCCGCCAAAAAAAGAAAAGGGAAAAAAAGTGTGCAGCGTACTCACGATGTAACCTGAAGGCTTCTGTATCTGCATCGTCTTCACTGAACAAATAATCCTAATCATAATGAGACACTTTTTCCAAACAAAGAACAAAACCAAATCCAATTTGTTCAATTTATCAAAAATAGAAGAGAAAAAAGCTAAAAATCCGCTGAATCATTGCAGCTGATACAAACAAAACCATCAGTTTAATCCATTCCATACCTACTTCATTTTGAATAGTTAGAATATTCTAATAACCATGGCCATGCCTACTTTGTACTCCGTTTAAAGGGATAGTTCAGATTCTTGGAACTCTAGCCATATTTCTTCGTGCTGGTAGAGTCCTTTCTCAGCACAGCCTCATTCTATCTATGGCTAGTTAGCTAGAACACAAAATAAATGGGGTTAAGCTCCCGTCTGTACAAGCTGACTGAGGCTTGCTGAAATGTACACTACACTGTGGAGTAAATTTCAGTGGGCTTCAGTCAGATTTTACAGACAGGAGCGTGACCCCCTTGACATTGCATTGGTTTGTGGCCAACTTCTGGAGCTTGTATGCGGATGTAAGAGGAACAGCATGGGTTGTGCTGAGAAATTACTGATCAACTACATCATTGGTGAGTAAGAAATAGGGGCGACAGTGGCTCGGGAGGTAGAGCAGTCTTCTGGTAATCCAGAGGTTCCCGGTTCGATTCCCGCTCCTCCCGGGCAGCACGTCTAAGTGTCCTTGAGCAAGAAACTTAACCCCTAATTACTCCGATGAGCAGGTTGGCACCTTGCATGGTTGCCTCCGCCGTCGGTGTGTTAATGTGTAAGTGAATGGCTAAAATGTGAGGAACAAATTGTAAAGCGCTTTGGATAAAAGCACTATATAAATGCAGTCCATTTACCACTTGCCAAATAGAAAAGAAAATCTGAATTAATGATTTAATGGTTTCTTTCCAGTAGGCACTGATCCTTATTTGCTCTGTATTTACTGTATTTACTATTCTGTTGTGTGTATTTGACTAGTCTGCTTATGTCTTGTGTGTCTGTGGAATCAACACATGTGAAGAAGATGATTACTTAATTGTTGATGTACACAAGGCAATTGCAAGTTCTCTTTGACTTAAAAGCTTGAATACAAGACAGGCAGACACCTGCGAACCCCAGCTACTAGGACAGAGAGGCTTAGGCTCAGCTTCTTCCCCCAGGCCATCAGAGTCTTGAACAATGAACATTGAGTACCACAGAACACTGAACTATCCACACATAAGCACACATGAGCACAGTGATGTACCTGAACGCGTTCAATGAACGATCGTTCATGAACGCGTTCGTATTTTGGGCGAACTTGAACTGAACGTACTGTATATCCGCTAAATGAATGTAATTGAGAACGCGTTCATTCTCAGCCCTGTGTAACGGAGTTCAAAAGTGCGTTCATTCTCAGCACTCTATTATAACGGCGTTCAAAGATGTGCCATATTTCATAATGCATTTCAGCCGAAAACTCAGTTAAAACACTGTAAACAGGCTTAAAAATTATGCGTAAAACCACCCGATCTGGCAACCAGCCTGTCACCCTCTGCTACGTCATCAGACTCCTCCTCACAACAAGCAGTGGAACAGGAATCTGCGCGCAGAAGCCGAGAGCTGCAGCAGCAGCAGCACTCTCTCAGTCGGAGTCAGACTCTACCTCTAGACGTCACGTCGGCGTATGCATTTAAAAGAGTTTACAATTCAAACTATTTGATAAACTTCTACTTTCAGCCCGGAAATGCATTCTGATAAACTGAATTAAGGATAAGCCTCCATTTTTACAAATGTGGTATAGAGAGATCTTTGGTGTGCTCCTACCCCATGAAAGACACTGTGCAATGCATAGTCAACGACGCTTCCTTTCAGGAGGTGTGGGCCCCACTATTAGACTATTTTCCTGCTGAAATGTATCGGATCCTTCTAAAGGCCCAGTGCCCCATTGTATGGACAGACCTAGGATAGGAAAAAATAAATATATGTATGTCTACATGTGAATGTGCTCGAGGCAAGTGCAAGTGCCTGTCTTGGTCTGCTTTCCTTTTTGCTTGTTTTTCTTTTTGTTTTCTTTTTGCTTGCTTATGGTGTGGAATGGATGATGGCATAGAGATGAACTGGAGGACCCCCCCCCCCCCTTGTCCCAATGTGTGTTTTTGTAATGTAAGTAACTGTACGTGAATTTTTTTTTTTAAATAACTAAAAAGAACTAAATTATTCATTTTTGAAACCATGAACTTTAGTTCAACATTTTGAATTATGAACTATGAACTGAACTAGTTCATTTAAAAAAATTTGAACTGTGAACTGAACTAGTTCATGTAGAAAGTGAACTTTCCCAACACTGCATGAGCACACACACGACACGCACGCTGTGCACGCTCACACACTAGCAGCCACTTTAACACTTTAACATGAGTGGGCACACACTCATGCCGCACACACCCACACTTATTGCCAAAAGGAAAGGCCACTTTAAATTAGTATTAGCAACAGTAACAGTGTATTGCACTACCAAAGCTACCTAGCATGTCCTATATGCCCTGTAAATAACTATGTACAGACTTACAAACAGATAACCTGTTACCTGTTACCTGTTATTGCACAATGTTTTTTGTATTGGATTCTATTATATGTTGTACCATTGTATTGCACATCGTTGCGGGCAAGACCACCCGCATTTCATCGTATACTCGTATGCCGTGACAAATAAAACTCTTGACTTGACTTGACTTGAAAATGTACTCCGAATGTTGGGCCTTTTATTCAGGGTCATTAGAGGTGAAATATGTGACATTTCCACATGAATAATTTATGTATAAAAACGACTATACCTTTGACTATGTTATATATTTTGTTGAGTTGTGTACTTATATTATCGCCAAATGCTTCCAACAATTTTCAAACCCAGAGAAATCTGTAATTTTAATCAAGAACATTTTGCATTTAATCTTGCCTTTATCCCCTTCCTAACCCACCCCATAGCATGACAAATTGCTGTGCCTCCAATATTGTCCTGTGATTGGCTCTTTAGGGGCGTGATCTTATAATTTATTTTCATTCAAGCACTCAAATATTTAGCTGTAAACCATATCAAATGGGCATTAATTGGTTTGAAAGCTTGACTAATCCCTAACTAGGTTCTACAAATCTGTGTTTTGAATTAACTATACCACCCAGAGTATGGTGCTGGCTTTAGCATTTCCCATTCACTTACACTTGTGAGCTACTCATCAACTCTATGATTAATACAGAGATGTGGGTGATGTACCCCAGTCTGCCAGTAGCTTTCAAACCATGTCAGGCTAATTTGAATTCTCAATCTAGCTAAAAGCAAAGAAAAGTGCAGTGCATTTTAACAATGCAAAAATCATTGTGGCTGCAGTATAAGACTCAAAACATTGAAATGCCTCTCAAATAAATGGGATAGTTTACTGAGAGGACAATGAACAAACCTCCTCAGCAGAACCCTGCCATCATTGAAGCCAGCTTTGCCTCAGTGGTTCCAAATTGGGTGTCAAGATCGAGAACTAGGATGATGCAGCTTGAAACTCTCTCCTTCTCTCTGTCTTTATCTCTCTCCCTCTCTTTCTCCAGAGGGCCATGCCAGCTCAACTAGCTTCTGCATGTATCATCATATATTGCAGACGAAGAGTTTGTGTAATGGAATACAGATATTAATTTCATTCATGCATAATTTAGCTAGAAGAGGAAGATACCAGTAGCGAGCAACAATTACAGAGAACACATGATAAAACAAATGTATTCTGGGAGCGGCGATTTCCAGAGGAGTTGCGTAACACGGCTTTAAAGTTGGGGCGTTTCATCACACTAGAGGATAATCTGTACTCTAGTGTGCTGCCACAGTGAGCCCAAGGCCTTCCACTGAGCTTGTTACTTTTTGCAGCGTTTCCTGCCAGGGTCCTAGGGGACAGGGATGGTGCCAAGCAGCACAGCGGACATGAAAGCTGGCTGACAGGTGGAAAAAAGCTCTAAGGGGAGCTTTCATGGAAGATTTGAGAGACATTTGCTGGTGTCCTGTGAAAACCACATATGTGCTGTTTGGGATTTTCCTTATACAATCTTTATTACATAAGAAAGCCACTCTAAACCGACTGTATCCGTTGAATGGTTGGCAGTCAGAAATAAGCCTGTTTCTCAATCTTATGGAGCAGGGATTCGGATCCCAAACAGCTCCCTGAATCTTCACAGCCTCTTTCCGTCCTCTTCCTGATCCCTGCCATACCATCCGTGTCTGTCTTTTCTGATCAGATTAGCATCTCATGTTGTATAACTAGAGTAGGCAGGGTGTGATGTGAATCACATGCCCCTTAACACCAGATAAGAGGTATTGGTCAGTGAATAAAAGAGCCACATATCAAGTCTTACACCTGCTTCAATCCACCTGCTTCAATTCATTATCTGAGTAGCTTGTTAATTTTTATTTTTTTTATTTTAAAGTATGTGTAGAATTCTTTAATTTAACATCAATTATCAAATGTATTGTGATACTGTAGGTTGGTATAATCAGTGTGGCATATCAACACCACTGTACTGTACTGTACAGAAGAGGACAGCAATCCTTGAGGACAGCAGAATAGATCATTGGGTGTGCACTCAAGCCCATTGAAGAGATCTTCCAGACCAGGATTCAGAGCAAAGCCTTCTCCATCATTTGAGACCCCAGTCACCCTGGGTAAGAACTGTTTCCTCCAGTGAGACCCCAGGCACCCTGGGTAAGAGCAGTTTTCTCCAGTGAGACCCCAGGCACCGACAGGTTGACTAAACACTGAATCATAACTTCAGTTTGTACCTTGCACAACAAGTCAATGCTGAATCTTTTGAGAGACTATACTATTCAACTGCATACTGTGTATACTTGTTGAGATCAGAGGTTCTGTGTAGGATTGTTAGTAACTGTCTAACTGTACATATGGCTGTTTACACTAGTAACTGTTTACCTGCATATATAACTGTCTCCACCAGTGACTGTCTAGTTGCATATATATCTGTTCCCACTAGAGGGCGCTCTAGGCGGAGCCACCCAGGTATACCACCGTGTGACGAGTATAAAAGCCAAGGTATACTCCCACTTCGTTATCTCCCCCCATGCCTCTCAGAGAGAGGAGACCTGTATGTTACTGCTGCTTTCCATGTGAATAAAAAGGAACAACGCCAGTTAAGGCTCAAGATAGAAACCATGCCTCTTGACCACATTATTGTCGCCCTATTGTCGAATTCTGTTAACAGGTTATGGGCCCAGATAACGCCGGGGCGAAATAGTGGAGGTACTGTAGCAAGCTTAGCTGAAGTATAGGCTAGGATAGCGCCGGGAGCACCGCGTGGCTAGACGCTAGGCCAACAAGAGAAAAAGCTAAGCATACCATTAACGAAGATGATGGAAAACAAGAGAAGAGACAAATGGCTGACATTCAATGGAAAAGCGGAGAACTATGAGCTCTGGGAAGAGCGCATGCTGTGCTGCATGCACAGGGCGGGGCTGAAGGAGATGATCCTTGTGGCCCCCACCGGAGAACTGACAGCGGAAGAGCAAGCCCTGGACGACCAGCGGAACGCAAGCGCGTACTGTGAGTTAGCGGCGATGCTCGACGACACCAGCCTGGGGCTGATATTCCGCGACACTAAAGACAGAGGCCGAGAAAGCCTGGCGGTACTGAGAGAGCATTTCATCGGGCGAGGAAGACCCAGAGTCGTGGCCCTCTACATAGCACTAACGGGCCTGAGGAAGGGGACCACCGAAACCGTGACCGAATACGTCAACAGAGCGGAGCAAATCACGACGCCACTGAGGAGTGCCGGAGAAGCACCAAGCGATGGGCTAATGATGGCGATGATAATGAGAGGACTACCAGAGCTGTACAAACCGTTCACACTCCTGGTAACACACGGTTCAACGGACATTACATTGGGACAGTTCAAGGCTAAGTTAAGGAACTTCGAGGCCTCAGAAGACACCCACCCAGCCGCCGCGGAGGAGGGGGAGAGCGTGCTAAAGGCCAGAGCGACGCCAAGAGAGAGAACCAGGACCACGACGGAACTGGCGTGTTGGCGATGCAGAGATAAAGGCCATCGGAGAAGCGAATGCACAAAGACTGGTGTAGCTTCTGCAAATCCACGCGGCACACAGACAGAGCGTGCATGAAGAAACACAACCAGAGTGAGCGATATGCGCATGACCAAGATGGCGGCTACGGACGAGACGACGGCCATGAACGAGACGGAGGCCACGGACAAAATGGCGACTACAGACAAGACGGAGGCCACGGACAAAATGGCGGCTACGGACAAGATAACGGCTGTGGACGGGGTGACGACAGCGGACACGATGACGGCGACGATCGACGTGAGATGAATTGAGACGACGCCCGGAGAATCGATGACGCCGACGATCGACGTGAGATGAATCGAGACGATGCCCGGAGAATCGATGGCGGCGACGATTGACGTGAGGCGAGTCGAGACGACGCCCGGAGAATAACGGGACAAGAAGACTGCGCTTTTGGAGCGCGGACGGCGGGCATCGCCCGACCGGCCCAGCTGCAGCGGGCCCAGAGAAGGGGACTGATCGTGGACACGGGCGCGTCGTCCCATGTCATCAACGACAGGGGTCGGTTCAAGAACTTTGACCACACTTTCCACCCGGAGAGGCACTGCATGGAGCTGGCGGACGGTAGACGCATCTACGGATTGGCACAAGAGAGGGGAGACGCACAGGTACGCCTCACGGCCAGCAAGGGGCGCCGGCGTACGGTGACGCTAAAGAACGCTCTATACGTACCATCGTTCCCACAAGGACTATTCTCTGTAATAGCTGCTACTGCAAGTGGCGCCAAGGTATTCTTCGATAAAGGTAAAAATGTTCTTGTAGAACCTGACGGTACCCGGTTTGACATAAAGATGTACCAGAGAATATTTTATCTGAAAACGGAGTGTAATGACAACAATGATAATGATGATGTGTGTAGCGGGACGGCCAGTCACGATATTCAGACATGGCACGAGATTATGGGTCATTGTAATTACTGAAACTGCAAGTAGTGTCAGAGGGCATGCACATTGAAGGGGAGAAGCGTAGACCTGACAAAAATTGTGCAATGTGCAAAACGGGGAAGTTTACCCAACCGAGATACAGAAATCCCACAGACAGAGTAAGGGTACCACTTGCACTAGTTGACATGGACCTAGCAGGTCCAGTAAGCAACGAGTCCATAGGAGGTTTTAGATATGTACAGTATTTTACAGACGTGTGTACAGGGGCTGTGTTTGTTTACTTTATCAAAGAAAATAGTGGTACACTCCAGGCCACAGAAAGATTCCTGGCAGACGTAGCCCCTTATAGTACAGTAAGATGTTTGAGGTCCGACCACGAAACCGAGTTCACAAACAGAGAGTTCCAATCACTGTTGAGAAGGTATAAGATAAGACACGAGACGTCACGTCACGTCCATATCCCACACACCAGAGCGGGGTAGCAGAGAGGGAATGGCACACCCTTTTCGAAATGGCTAGGTGTGAGCTAGCAGATAGTAACTTACCAAAGAGCCTGTGGCATTATGCGGTGCAAGAAGCCGCTTTCACCAGAAACAGGTGCTTTAATAAGCACTCGGGCACCACCCCGTATACAGCGCTGACAGGAAAGAAGTGTAATCTAGCCAGAATGCACCGATTTGGATCAGTGTGTTATGCGTACCTGCAGGACAGGGGAAAACCCAAGTCCAAGGATGTAAAAGGATTTTTCGTAGGACATGACAGAGGAAGCCCTGCTTTCCTAGTTTATCACCCCGTTAACGGGAGAGTGCAGAAACAGATGCTAGTCAAGTTTGTCACGAAGACAACCTGTGAGAGCGAGACACAGACAGAGGAGCCAGAGCTGGACTCCAGATCAAGGTGTGTAGAAACAGAAACACATCACCCCAGTGTACTAAGTACAGTTGTGCAGACAGACAGTCAGCAACCCCCAGAGGGCGATGACGAGGAGCACCTGAGGGTGACGTCAAGTGCCCCAAGCAGTGGGAGGTATCCCCCAAGGGAACACAAACCCCCAGAATATCTGCCAGACTATGCCAGGAAAGGGAGTGACAAGGAAGACAATACACCTACCCCCGTTGAGTACTACTACAGGGTAGTCAGTGGGGTAAACCCGACCTTTAAGGAGGCCACATTGTCCCCCGAAGAGGGCAGACATACAGTGGGGGGAAAATGGGTGTATTCAACCAAGTTACCAGAGGGCAGACAGACAGTGGGAGGGAAATGGTTGTATTCAATCCAGGAGGGTATTGAACACCACGGTAAATACAAAATATGGCTCATAGAAAATGTATTAAATGCTGAAGAAATGAGCCCTATGTTTGGTCCCATGTTTAAGTACAGAGGTGGATGAGTTACCAGGTTTAAAATACTGAAATGGATCTTATGTTTAACCCCATGTTTAAGTACAGAGGTGGGTGGTTTACAATGTTAAAGTACAGAGGTGATTCAATGTTTAAATACAAAAGAGGATCTATGTTTAAAATACAGAAGTGGAGGATTTGATCATCGCTCCAGACCACAAAAGAAAGACCTAGGCAGGTTAAACCATTTTATAGGTATGGACTTCGAACAGTCTGCCAACTGTGTAAAAATATCCCAGAAGAGATATGTGGGAAAAGGTCCTGAGATGTTTTTGACTGAAGTAAGAAATGTATAGATAAACTGTGAGTAGCTTCATTCTGTTGGACAACCTGTACTTGCCCTGACCTATGTTCTGTAGTGAGTACGAGTGTCATATTATTTTTGTTGACCCCACAGAGAATCATCAAATGTTTTTCGTTATCCCAGAGGTGCTGCAGACGGACAGCGGTGTTTCAGAAAAGATAACAAAGGTTTAAGGATTAAAGCCTACAGTGATACTATCAGCCTGTGAAGCTGAGTATATGTTTCTAGCTATGACAATGCAAAATGTGCAAGTGATGAAGATAAGGTTATGAATATATTGCTCAAAATGCAGTAGGTAATTGAAACGTATTCTCTATACTGAATATGGTGTTTTTGAAGAATGGGTGTTCTGTCAAAACCATTTAAAATGATGGACATTGTGTATATATGGAGACTGTTGTTTATGAGGACAACCAGGGGACCGTTGTGATTGCTAGGAACCCAATGTGTCAATATAGATGTAAACATGTCATTATAGATAATATCATCTCATCAGGTATGTCATCAGATAAGAAAAAATGACACCGGTTTACTGTCCAATGGACGACAGAGTAGTAGATACTAGGAGAGAACTTTTTTTTTATTTATTATTATTGATCTTTTTCCCCCTCCATTTTCCTCCGATTTTCTCCCATCCCAATGTTAGTCGTATGCCAATTCCCAATCCCCTTCCTGGTCGCTGCGCACTTACCCCCCACAGTCAGATCATCTGGGAGAGTGGAGGCTATCACGTGCTTCCTCCGACACACGTCCAGCCAATCAACCGCCTCTTTTCACCTGGCAGCGCGGATCCTCCCTGAGAGGGCGTAGCGTGTGGAAGGATCACACTATCCCACTCAGGTCCTATCCGAGCTTAGCAGGCGCCCCGACCGAACTGTAGGAGTCGCTGTTTACAACGACCCAGACCCACCCCGCCAGCTTCTCCCACCCTCTAATACAGCCAATTGTATTAGTGTGAGCGGCCAGCCAAGCTGGTGACAACCCCGGAGCTGTGAGCTGGATTCGAACAGGCGAATCCAGCTGACAGCTCCGGGGTTGGTGACGAACGCAATCTCCGCTACACCACCTAACCGCCTAGAAGGGAACTTGTTTCAAATTTAAATTGAAGGGATTTGCAAGGGTCATGTTTAATGTGAAGATATTGACTGTCATACCCTATTGATGTTTTTGGGATTATATTATTTCCTTTGTTAAATGTTTTTCCAAGAAGTCAGCCAGTATGCTAATGCAACCTAAATGGGAATGTTGAGATCAGAGGTTCTGTGTAGGATTGTTAGTAACTGTCTAACTGTACATATGGCTGTTTACACTAGTAACTGTTTACCTGCATATATAACTGTCTCCACCAGTGACTGTCTAGTTGCATATATATCTGTTCCCACTAGAGGGCGCTCTAGGTGGAGCCACCCAGGTACACCACATTGTGGCGAGTATAAAAGCAAATGTATACTCCCACTTCGTTCTCTCCCCCCATGCCTCTCAGAGAGAGGAGACCTGTATGTTACTGCTGCTTTCCATGTGAATAAAAAGGAACAATGTCAGTTAAGGCTCAAGATAGAAACCATGCTTCTTGACCACATTATTGTCGCCCTATAGTCAAATTCTGTTAACAATAATATTCTGTTTAGTTATGTGATTTTTCTTTCATGGTACTCTTTGCCATTTCTTTCTCCAACTCACACTGTCTCAACCTACACTACCATCACCCTGCACCCTTTCCTCTGACAACCTGTCCACTCTGCCTACCCTAGAGTCAGTGTTAATTTTGGCAGCTTTTTTGTTTTCATCATATTTAGTCATCTTCATTTATTTTTCGTTTAGTCAGTTTTAGTCAACTAAATGTCTGATCATTTTAGTCTTAGTCAGTTTTTGTCTAAATTTTGTCTTTTTTGTTTTAGTCTAGATTTAGTCGATGAAAACGGATGACATTTTTGTCCATTTTTAGTTAATGGAAAAAACTTGTCAGAAGTCAGAAATAGTCAACATGGAACATATTCTGATTTAAATTGCGTATTTATTTTTTAACCTAGGGGAATCTGAGTCGGTGGCGCAAGTGATACACAGGAAGGGTGCGCTGTCGATCTGTGAATGGAGAAATAACTTAATAAGACACATTATCTCTTCTTGCCTTGCTTTCACTACCACACTACAGACTGTTAACCCCTTTCACCCCCTATTCATAATTCATGCAAGTATTCAATCTGGGAAAACATTACTCGTGCCCATCCGTGCCGGGTCTCTGTGATGCTCAGATCGAGGTGGGCATGGATCAGAGGAAGCTGACCGGCTGGCTGGACGCCATGACGGAGACCACAGTGTCTGTGCAGATCCCACGTTTCAGTTAGAGTTAGAGGTGGTCTAGGTCTGGTTGGGGGTTAGAGTTAGAGGTGGTCTAGGTCTGGTTATACTGATCCGATACCAGTGCATATATAAAAAAATAAATTAAAAAAGGATTATATTATATAGATTATAAAACTTTTTTTTTCTTTTCTTTTTTACAGCTACTGTTTTATATATACTGTTTTTTTAGTAATAACTAGAAAGTAATGGTACTATTTATTCAACAACAGGTGATTGTATAGATTATTATTAGTATCATTAATTGACAACTAAGCTCAATGAGTTCACCCATGGAAAGGTTGTTGGCACATTGGTTCCGCACGGAGGTTACACGTTGTTGCACTTCCTCCTATCCAGTCGGCTCCGTTTAGGTTAGCTACTGTAGTAGCAGAGGCTCTGTTGTGATTTTTAATGCAAAATAAATATTCAACATTCTCTTTTGAGACTCCGCCTCAGACTCTTATCATTTGGCACTAAAAGCTAAACATTGTCACCGGTATGGCTGTCTGCATTATGTCATTAATTGTGTGCGAGAGGTCGATCAGTGACCACGTTAGCGTGAGCTAGGTTAGCTACTAGTTAACGCGAGCTAGATGGAAATACAAACAATGTAACGTTACTGGTGATTTACCTTGGAATACTCCTTTGCCAACTTGCTGTACTTTGCTTGTAGGTCTGCAGCTGGATTATGAATAGTCCCAATTTTAGCCAAGGTAACGTTAAGCTAAAACTAGCTTTTCAAATAGCTCTTCAGCTAATGCTAATAACAGAGCTCCCCGTCACACTGCTCTACTGGGGATGATGGCATTAAGAAAAGTTATAATTATTTTGTCTCGTCTTGTTTTAGTCAACAATATCAACATAGGCCTACATGAAGAGACATTTCGTCCTGGTTTTTGTAAATAAATATTTTTTGTCCTCAGTTGTGGTCAACGATATTTAATTAACTATTTAGTCACGTTAGCGTCACATGGTCTTCAATAACGTGACGTCACGTCTCGTTGTCGTCATGAAAAAAACCTTTGTTGACGAACATCTTTCGTCATCATTTTAGTTGACAAAATGAACACTGCCTAGAGCAGTGGTTCTCAAACTTTTTACACCAAGTACCACCTGAGAACGTAGCTGGCTCTCCAAGTACCACCATATGACCGACGTTAAAATACAGTCTATTCAGCTATGCACAGTTCACGCAGGAGGCAAATGTATTCCTAATACCATTATTTATTGTTAACTTTTGTCAGACAGCCACAATGTACAAAAGGATAGCACTAGAACTAGCAAGCGCTTCCACACAACTCATACAATGCAAGGGGCATTGAGAACATAATAACTAACATTCTCACATAGCAAGTGAGAAAATTAAGAACAACTGTATTTCAGCAAATGTACTTAATTCTCTCTATCTCTCTCTCTCTCTCTCTCTCTCTCTCTCTCTCTCTCTCTCTCTCTCACACAGCAAGCAATTGTCCTTCATTCTCTCTCTCTCTCTATCTCTCTCTCTCTCTCTCTCTCTCTCTCTCTCTCTCTCTCTCTCTCTCTCACACACACACACACACACACACACACACACACACACACACACACACACACACACACACACACACACACACACACACACACACACACACACACACACACACACACACACACACACAATTATTTTGTTACAAAAACTGAATTCCCTGCATTCTGGTGCAGGAATTTTTTTAAATGTTACCCTTTAAATGCCAGCGTTTGTGATGGGCATCACAAATTATTGTAAAAAAGAAGAAAACATATTCAATACATTTTTGAATGTTCACCCTTTAACACTTTGATCGCCATGGGTTAAATTCATAATTTACCATCCCTCGCCATCTCTATTTGTCTATGGAGAAGTTCCCCTTCTTTGCAGGGCTATAACTTTTTAAATTCTATTGCTAAATTGCCATTATTATGGCCCATTCAATGTCCTATATGTATTGTTCCGGGTGTAGCAACGTTAAACTTTTTCATTCACATATTCATACTAAAATATGGTCTAAAGTATAAGTATGTTTTTATCGTTTTCTGCAGCTTTCTTCAGAACGTGATTTATAGCCCTAAATGCATTATATTGATGATCAAATACAGTTTGGTAGGAATCTGTGCGAGATAAAAAATGTCAACTGGACGTGGTTCTAGAAGTTACTACGTGTCATCTGACCGGATGGGCGGGGGATCGTTTATAATTCCGTGGGCAGCGTTAGATGATTCATCCAGAGTGGGTCATATGTTCATCATAGCAGTTTATATGGAACACGTTAGAATATAACGCTGAATCTTACTGTGGCTTCCTCCCGCCGCTGGCAGATGAGCGTGGAACAGAATTATTTCTATTATGGGATGGAGAAATGCCCGATCCATTTCCAGGTTGTATAATAGTATATATATACGTCCAAATCATGTTGTTTTTTCGAGTTATTTGCACCGATCGATGTTCACTGTGTCAAGACAGAGTCTCTCTAACGATAGCGAGTGCCCGGACCACTGGGAGGCTGCAAATAATTGGAATATTATTTTTGGAATACCACCGACCACAGGTAAGGACAATCTGACGTCAATTTCAGCTTGATCATGCATGGTTTTCATACCCATCCCCTTGATCGGCGTGTGTTGTGGTAATAACGAATGCCATTATTGGCAATCAATTAATCAGAAACGACCCCCCCCTCTTTTCTTTGAAAATATGTAATGGAAACCTGGCACGTTAGCTACAAGCCCAAGACTAATAGCTGGCGCTAAATGAGTTAATACAATTTTCAATCAATCAATCAATTCAATCAATCAAAAACCAGAAAAATACTTTTGTCTTGTTTACATCAGGGTCCTCCTGAGCTAGCTAACATTATAGCATTAGCTATTTGTTACAAAGGGTCAGATTAAACCGAATATATGTATTTATTGATTGATATATATTGCATAACATTTGTATATCGTTTGATATCCCTTGTATATTCCTTGTACACATACACGGAATATCCCTTTAGCCTACTATAGCCCATAATATTTCATTCTCCTATTGGATGGCGTGCCACCAGCGCCAGTGCCGTGCCCCCTAGAGCCGACTTCAAAGCTACCGACATGACTTGTCTCAACATGCCCGCTTCTGCCCAGGGCTACGAGACAGTGAGCAGGCTGGCACTTGATTATTCCCCGTACATATAAATATGGCGTAGGTGAACACTGAGTTAGTTCGCCTCTTTCAGTTCGAGTTGGAGTTCAGTCTTGTTCAGTTACCCAAGTGACGTCTCACCCACTATGCAACGTGCGGTGCAGTAGGGCTCGTATTGCCCCAAAATAGAGTCGTGTTATCCTAATACGTTTGTTCAACGTATCGTTCGCTATTTATTAGTAAGCCTTCATTACGAGTCAAAGACCACGTGAAGTGAGTAATTGTGTGTCTACATAGAGCACTTATTGCCGCGTGCTAATAGGATAGTAACGTCAAGTTCAACCGTGGACCACCGCGCACCGGAGGATCTCCCCGGCGCCAGCAGAGCCACTTTCCGGCAGGATTATTATTATTATTCTTCATTGCTTTGACTGTGGCTGCTGGAGCAGAGAACCGTCTACCCCGCTGCTGTGTGGGATCTACCGTGAGGACATCATTCGAGCCCGTCTCAAGGAGAGACTCCACGGCTTCACCTGTGCGGCGCGCACCCTGGGATTACAGCTGCCGTTTTCATCCGCTGCTCCAGGGAGTAAGATCGCCCCCCGAGCAGGGCTTGTTGAAGTCCCCGTAGACCCATTGACTTTGCATAGAGCATTGCCTCCCCCTGCTGGCTTACAACCGGTAGTAACCCCTTTCCAGCTATCTCCCCAGAGTACCAGAGATATAATTCCTAATATCCATATTGACTTGCCTACGCACATTCTTTGCCTTATAAGCGCATCTAAGTAATGTAATATAATATTCTTGCTGTAATAAATATTCTAAACGAGTACTTGTGTGGAAACCGTTTCATTGTGGAGGTGTTCTCATCTGATATACTTGTGTACGGTATGGCCAGTAATGTACATAAGACGGTAGTGGTTTAATGATACCATACTTGATTAATACAGTCAGGGAATTGTACCCCTCAGTTACAATTGGTCCTTCGAGCCGGAGAATAATTAGCGTAATATTAATATAATATTAATATTGACATGGCCGATGACGAACACTCCACAAACGGTTCTCCTAAGCTAGATCGCCCGCAGCGCAGACGGCAGCCACCTCCCTATCTAGAGGCATACGCTGTCAGTCCAATACCTAGCTTTAAAGGGAAATTAAATACGGATAAAATAACTAAAGCGGATAGTACAATTATGTCCGACCCTATCAACCAGGCTACCCCGCCAACAGAGGCCCTAGTGGGTTCTAATGTAACTGACCAAGCTCACGGTGGGGACCAGGAGGGAACTGACACGACTTTATCCCAAGACAACGTCGACGAGGTAGTCCCCGGAGAGCTCTAGGATAAAGAAAGCCCTCCCGGGATGGAACCCGACCCACCACAAGAAGAGACGCGCACCCAGGAGATGGATCTCCTCGGTACGCAACAGGAGAACGGATCTCCAACAAGTACTGCCGGGAGCCGATCGCCCCGAACAGCGTCTTCCCCCAGCGAGGCGGACAAGATGCTGGCGCAAGCACTCATCGCCACCCTGGCAGCCTCCACCGAACGCGATCGACTTCAAGCGCAACAGACGCGCGAGCGCGAACATTTTGCAGGCGAGCGAGAGCGCTTCCAGGCGCAACAAAGGAGTGAAGACGACCGCATAAGACTGGAGACCAGACGCCTCCAGACAGAAGAGAACATTGAGAGAAGCCGCGCCGATGCACAGCACGCCGCCGCCAATGCACAGCGCGACGTCGCAAATGCCCAGCGCGACGCCGCCAACGCACAGCGCGACGCTGCCCAGGCCAGCGCCAATGCGCAGCGCGACGTCGCCAATGCCCAGCGCGAAGCAGCGCGCGACGCAGCCCATGCCCAGCGCGAGGCAGAGCGCGACCGGCTGCAGGCGGAGCTGATGGACAAACTGGTTGCCATGGCGACACCCCCTCACTCCGCACGGAGCTCTCAGAGATCGTCAAGACATGGGTCTAGGACACATTCCCCTACCCGACGAAGCGACCCGGGACCCCGCCAACAGGAGGAGCCTGTCCACGTCTCCGAACCCCCTCCCCGGCCGGTCCATACGAGACCCAGCAACCGGGAAGAACCGGACCACGCCGAGAGACTGAACAGAAGACTCCAGGTCCTAGCAGAGGGAGAGGAGGAGGAAGAGGAGGAGTGTCAAGCCGACCAGCAGCAACGTACTCTGGCCCAGGAGGCCCAGTACAGCCCCGACCAGCAGCAACGTACTCTGGACCAGGAGGTCCAGTACAGCCCAGAAGTCAGCCCCGAGGCCCTGCGCTACAAACCCCCGACTCAACTCACGGGTGAGTTTGACGCACCGCCAGCCCCGAGGGACAGCACCTGGGTACCCGACCTTCGGTACCCACCAAGTACCAGCCCAAGACGACACGCACGGGGAGACTCGCCTAGGAGGCCTCTTCCCCAACGCTCACCGATGTGCCAGTCATCCATGGCATCGTACCTTGGCACACCGACGTTTCCAGACTTCACCCATGAGAACCGAGCACAGTACACGGAGCTACGGATGTGCTTAGAGACAATGATGGTTGATGTAGCTGATGAACGCCACAAGTATGCTACCCTATTGAAGCACCTCAAGGTGCCCCGAGCGCACAATATAGCGCTGGCCTATGCCAACTCTACTACCCCATACACAGCGGCTCTAGCAGCACTCGACCAACGTTATGGACGCATATGGGACTATGTGATACAGGAGATAAGAGACATTGACCGTCTCCCCCCAGCCAGAGACAACAGAGCATTAGATGACCTGTCTATCAAGGTACAGTCCCTGGTAGGGATGCTGGGGTCCCAAAAGGAAAAGGGTATCTACGAACTGTACGCTAACTCTAACGTAGAGAGGATATTAGAGAAGCTCCATCCCGCCCGACAAGAGCGCTTCAGGCGGCAGAGAGACTACCGCGACCCCAACGGTCCAGAGGCATCCCTCCTAGACCTATCTGAGTTCCTCGCCAGGGAGGTCAGTAGCCTACGACTCGACACGTTCGTATGGAGTGGACCAAGCCCAAGACTCGGACCTCGGGGACAAACGGATAACCGCCGGTTGGTGACCGTTATGCACCAAGCCGAATCAGTACCACACAAGAACCACAACACCCCCTCGACGAAAGAGGACCAGTGGAAGATTGAGTGCCAGTACTGTGAGGGAGAACATCGGCTGTACCATTGCGACACCTTCGGGAAGCTGACCACGGACGAGGTGAGTCAGTGGACCAAGGACCACCGCCGCTGCTTCCGCTGCGCGCGCAGCCACCTAGCAGCTGAGTGCCGCCTGAAAAAGAAGTGCAGCAGGTGCGGTGGCACCCACTTGGAGGTCCTGCATGACATCAACAGGCGTCAGCCAGGACAACAGAGTGGGCCCGTCGCGGTAATGTACCATGCCGAGGCGGTGGCACCAGCACCAAAGTTCCACCAGACCGCTCCCTGGTGTCCCGACTGCTACGGCAGACACTGGGAGCCACAGTGCGACTCGCACCATATAGATTCTACGTCACCACACACAGGAGTGCTCCACATTGACCAGCATAGCGGGACCCCCCGAGTGCTCCTCAAAGTGGTCAGAGTGCTCCTGAGCTACGAGGACAAGGTCCTGGACACTTACGCCATCCTGGACGATGGGTCTGAAAAGACTCTCCTCCTCGCTTCCGCAGCAGCCCAGTTGGGCCTGCGAGGTGTCAAAGATACAATGACCATACGCACCATCAGAAGGGACCAGAAGACCATAAAGGGTGAAAAGGTCTCCTTCAAGATAGCAGCGGTGGACCAGCCCGAGAAGCAGTATAGTATAACTAACGTCTTCACCAGCCACGACATAGGCCTGTCTCAGTACACCTACCCCATCCCACAGCTGATGGCTAAGTATGTGCACCTACGTCAACTACCTATACCGCTTATCGACGGCGCCACACCGACCCTGCTCATCGGCTCTGACCACGCGGACCTCATTCTCCCAATTGAGGCGGCCCACGTCGGACGCAAAGGATGCCCAGTCGCGGTTCAGACCCGACTGGGATGGACGCTCCAGGGCCCCCTCTACGGACTTGACAGTCAACCCACGTCTACACGCTGCCTACACACAGAGGCGAGCGACACCGGCCTCTCCCCCGTACAGCAGAGGCTATTGACATTAAGCGAGAGGCCCGTGAGAGAACCGTGGGTACCAGAGGGAGTTCGGAACTCCACCCCCCTCAGCTGCGCTCCAGACGTAGCTGACCTCGAACCCAGCACCCCAAGCGACTCCTTGACGGGGCGGCCGGGACCGGCCCCTCCTCAGATGGGGTACAGAGCAAACAAGAGAAACAGACGGAGGAGGAGAAAGCACAGCCAAGCACAGATCGAAGCAGTCTCAGGCCCGCTCCCTCCTAAGCCCCCCTTCATCCCGTCCAGTCGTCATGACCATAGACCAGTCACTACCCCGAGCTGCGTGGCCGGCCGGCCGCGTAAGCAAAGTGACCACTGGTGCCGACGGAAAGGTCAGAGTGGCAGAAGTGCTCGGCCAAGGGCGGACATACAACCGACCCGTGGCGAGGCTGATCGAGTCGCCAAGGCTCCCCGACTCGCTTAATGACGACCATGACCCCTGACTTTGTGACCTGCCTACCCTCACAACAGACATTGAGTAGTGGACAGTGCGATAATCTGTCTCTGCTTAGCTAATTAGGTGGGACTAATTAGGGGGCGGCTGTTACAAAGGGTCAGATTAAGTAAGTAAGTAAGTAAGTAAGTAAGTATTTATAAAGCACCTTTCATACATGTCATGTAGCTCAAAGTGCTGTACACAATTATAGGCATATATAACGATAAAAGCAATAAAGTCATAGTGATCAGTTAAGATCAAAATAAAAAATAATAATAATAATAATAATAGTAACGTAAAAATGAAAATAACGTAAAAACAGTCATTTGCTTACCAGTTTGGGAGAACAGGTCCGCACAAACATTTCCGCTCAGTGGCAACCGAATATATGTATTTATTGATTGATATATATTGCATAACATTTGTATATCGTTTGATATCCCTTGTATATTCCTTGTACACATACACGGAATATCCCTTTAGCCTACTATAGCCCATAATATTTCATTCTCCTATTAGATGGCGTGCCACCAGCGCCAGTGCCGTGCCCCCTAGAGCCGACTTCAAAGCTACCGACATGACTTGTCTCAACATGCCCGCTTCTGCCCAGGGCTACGAGACAGTGAGCAGGCTGGCACTTGATTATTCCCCGTACATATAAATATGGCGTAGGTGAATACTGAGTTAGTTCGCCTCTTTCAGTTCGAGTTGGAGTTCAGTCTTGTTCAGTTACCCAAGTGACGTCTCACCCACTATGCAACGTGCGGTGCAGTAGGGCTCGTATTGCCCCAAAATAGAGTTGTGTTATCCTAATACGTTTGTTCAACGTATCGTTCGCCATTTATTAGTAAGCCTTCATTACGAGTCAAAGACCACGTGAAGTGAGTAATTGTGTGTCTACATAGAGCACTTATTGCCGCGTGCTAATAGGATAGTAACGTCAAGTTCAACCGTGGACCACCGCGCACCGGAGGATCTCCCCGGCGCCAGCAGAGCCACTTTCCGGCAGGATTATTATTATTATTATTCATTGTTTTGACTGTGGCTGCTGGAGCAGAGAACCGTCTACCCCGCTGCTGTGTGGGATCTACCGTGAGGACATCATTCGAGCCCGTCTCAAGGAGAGACTCCACGGCTTCACCTGTGCGGCGCGCACCCTGGGATTACAGCTGCCGTTTTCATCCGCTGCTCCAGGGAGTAAGATCGCCCCCCGAGCAGGGCTTGTTGAAGTCCCCGTGGACCCATTGACTTTGCATAGAGCATTGCCTCCCCCTGCTGGCTTACAACCGGTAGTAACCCCTTTCCAGCTATCTCCCCAGAGTACCAGAGATATAATTCCTAATATCCATATTGACTTGCCTACGCACATTCTTTGCCTTATAAGCGCATCTAAGTAATGTAATATAATATTCTTGCTGTAATAAATATTCTAAACAAGTACTTGTGTGGAAACCGTTTCATTGTGGAGGTGTTCTCATCTGATATACTTGTGTACGGTATGGCCAGTAATGTACATAAGACGGTAGTGGTTTAATGATACCATACTTGATTAATACAGTCAGGGAATTGTACCCCTCAGTTACACTATTGATAGTCTATTGATAGTCTGTGTCTGTCATATCAATTCAATATTGGCACGTGCCCCAGTATTGATCAGCTATGCCCCAGTAAAAATGTCCCCAATTTTTTTTTAAATAATAATGTTAAACAAATATATATTTGGCAGTGGATTGACAACAACATAATACACATGTCCAAACAGTGCAGTTCACTTTAAACCCAAAATTCAAATTAGGCATAGTAGGCATGCATTTGGTATGTTACCCTTGCACATGATTGCGCCAAGCGCGTGCTACACAAAACTGAGCGGAAAAAAATACATTTGATGAGCCGAGGATCGAGGTGCCAAGCAGCAGCTGCTGCAGTGTGGATTACTTAGCTAGCTAACTATTTGACTGAGTTTCTTTTTAATATTGTGACGATTTGCAAATGATTTGACTGACATGGAGGACATCAGAAAGTTATTCGCCATGGGCAGAGATAAAGCTTTGAAGAGGAAAAATGAGAGAGGTAAGACCCGCCTGGCTAGCAAGCTAGCTACTCTCTAGCTCTAAATAAACTAGAACATTCTTCCCGCCTTCACTTTCTCAGTAACAAAGTTCTACGTTAGAGCTGAGCTGACCCAGCTAAAGACGTAGCTAGCCTGGTCAGGGATGCACCGAATATTCGGCTGCTGAAAACTATCGGACGAAAATTGTTAAAAAAGCCCCTTCCGGCACCGGTAAAATATCACAGAATGTAATAGAACAGGGTTACGTTCGTAAACTAACGTGTTGTTGTGATGACATAATCAAAACGCATTCCATTAGACACAGACCAGCTCAGACCTTCAATTTAATTGAATTGACGCGAGCAATGGGCTGCTTGTTTCAGTGCCAGCTTCTCTGTCACAGTGATGTAACCATTATCTGAAAAAAAAAAAAAAAAAAAATATCTAACCCTAACTAACCTTATTGTCATGCACTTGTCCTAATAAACTAACCTACACTGTAACACACAACACTTTGATGAATATTGTTAGTCAGCTGATAGAGTTGTATCCTTCCTGATGACCTGTCGTACAGAACTTGTAAGTCGCTTTGGATAAAAGCGTCAGCTAAATGACTAAATGTAAATGTGAATATAAATGATGTAAGCATTTAAGTGCTGTGTTTTATTGATGCTATTCAGGCATCTCCTACACAGCTCTGTGCCTGTGGGCGAGATCCTTCCCTCCCTCAGTGCCAAGGAAACTTCAGGGAAATACATGTGACTGACACACATGGTACAATAACAACAAGTCACAAGCTAAGATAACGTTAGTTAGCCGCCAAGCTCCGCCAAGCTAATTAATGTTAGCCGCCGCTAAGCTAACTAACGTTAGCCGTATCCTACACAGCGGGAGTGACTCCACGACACCAGGGTTATATTGACGAGGCTTGACAACGGAGGTTCAAAGATAACTTCACATTTATTGGGTATTTGTTTCTTTATATCGCTGCATGCATCGAGCTCCTCAGCTTCCAACTCTGTGTTGATATCCTGTGTGTGACATCATCAACTACAGCAAGCAACTAGGAAGCTCAAAACTCAAACCGAATTTGTCCAGTAAGACTTGAAAATAGATATTATTTTCTATATATTATCTACTGGCCTAGATCTTTATGCAGTTTTAAAGCACCTTGGCTTTGTTCTGAATGCACTTTGTTCTGAATGCACTTTGTTGTAGTTTGTTGTGGTAGAGCAGGTCGTCCAATGATCGAAGGGTTGGTGGTTCGAATCCCACTCAAGCCCATGTCCATCCCACTGCCATTGTGTCCTTGGGCAAGACACTTAACCTACTTGCCTCGTATGAATGTGTATGCATGTGAATGAATGTTGGTGGTGGTCGGAGGGGCCGTAGGCGATGATTATTCGCCACGCTTCCGTGAGTCTGCCTCAGGGCAGCTCTGGCTGCAATTGTAGCTTACCACCACCGGTATGACTGTGTATGAACGAATAATGGTCACTGGGGTGTCACTGGGGTGTCATGAAGAGCGCTATATAAATCCAATCCATTGTTATTATTATTATTATAGTTATCCTACAGAGAAAATAAAATGCACTTGACTTTAATGCACATTTTGTTGTATGCAAAGATAAAATGTTTTAATTGTACAATCTTTCAGCAGTCAGTCTGGAATTAATGTATGCATTCAAAAGTGCTGAATAAATGTTTTATGGACCCATAATAGTGATTATTAATATTATTTAAGTTAAGTTTAGCCATAATCATGTCTTTTGCCATAATCAGGTAGCTGAACAACATTGGTAGAAAATAAATGCATTATATATATATATATATTTATATTAATCATATTCAGCCTTTCGGCATTCGGTTTCGGCCAACTATTTCCTATTTTTCGGTATTAGGCGAAGAATTTCCCATTCGGTGCATCCCTTACCGTAAGTTAATGTTAGCAATGTTCACTGTCAGTAAGCAAAACCTTACATGGTCAGTAGCTCACGTCATGTAGCCATTCACCCCTAACGTTACCGGAGGAATTAGCTAGCTAGATAACATTATAAGGATAGAGGCTAGCTATACAAAGCTACTGTGTCATAATCATGGTGAGAGCCTTCTTCACTCCTCCTCATCCTCTCCCACATTCACAGCGGAAGCCTCACAATATGGGCAGCAC
This sequence comes from Notolepis coatsorum, assembly GCF_963971535.1. NCBI lineage: Eukaryota > Metazoa > Chordata > Actinopteri > Aulopiformes > Paralepididae > Notolepis > Notolepis coatsorum. The sequence goes on along the minus strand of NC_140175.1, from coordinate 58,832,077 downwards.
CCCTTCACACACTGTCAAGCTCCTCTCTTAACACAGCTGTGCCTCATCCCCTGATTCACAGGCTGCCAGGCACCTCACTCGACACAGCTGTACCTCATCCCCTGATCAGCAAGACACTACATCTACCGGCAGATTCTGACCAGACCTCGTCGTGGTGTTATTCTAGTTACCTAGGTACGACGACTCAGCCTGAAGCCCTGCTAACCTGCTCTTGTGATTATTCCTTGCTCTAATCTAGTTTCTCTTGTGCCCAGGACCTCCGCTCCAGTACACCTCCCTGCCTGGACATCTTGTGCTACACAAGGAGTGCTCTTGCTCTCTCTCAACACAGACCTGTGTCTTCTGCCCACAGCTGCACTGGGAGTGCACCTGTCCTCACCCCCCAAGAACATTCTAACCCCTGTCTGTTGCACATGCCTGCCTGTTCAACTGTCTGCTTGGGGAATACTATTAAAACACCCTAAAACGCTCCATTCTCTCTTCTCCCGTGTTCAGCTATTGGGCTCTGCCTAAACCCATTGTCACAAAACACCACGACCAAGATGACGAGCCCAGCTGCACACAAGCTTGAGGAATGAAGAAAGTTCCAGAGGGAATCCGTGAGTACCGTCAACGGCCACACCGTTCTGGTAAACCAACTCTCACACTCAATGGATGCAATCACTGCTCAGCTTAACGCTCTCACACTCAGCTCTGCGGAGCGAGACAAACAATGTGCCCGTTTTGATACATACGTCACGACCCAGCAATACTCGATAGACGCCCCACCTGTGGCTACGGTTCCCCCGAACAGAGAGCCCCATGTCCCCGCACCTGAGTGTTATGACGGGAATGTCTCTAAGTGTCGAGTCTTTATTTTTCAATGTTCATTAGTATTCGGGCAACAGCCACACACCTTCCAGAGTGAGAAGTCTAGAGTCGCTTACCTGTAGGGTCTGCTCACAGGTCCTGCGCTAGAATGGGCGACCGCTCTCCACTTCAGTAATTCCCTCCTCTGCCGTTCATATTCCGCATATATCGACGACATGCGCAAAGTCTTCGACCACCCTCCTGGGGGCTCGGATAGAACCTCCGGCTTGTTCCCAATCCGCCAAGGAAACCGCAGTGTGAGCGAATATGCAATTGAATTCCTTATCCTGGCAGCAGGTTCTGATTGGGGTGACACGCCATTACGAGGGGCATTTCGCCAAGGCCTCAGCGACGTCCTAAAAGATGAATTGGCGTCTAAAGAGAAGCCGGATTCCCTAGACGAGTTAATTTATTTAGCCAGATAACTGGACACGCGCCTTCGCGAACGCCGCTCAGAGAAGGCTTGCAGCGCTCACCCTCCATTGCCCAGCTCACCTCACTCTCCCCCTGCCGGGCTCACCGTTCGCGCCGAAAATAGTTCCTCTGAGCCCATGGACCTAGACCGCTCTCGCCTCCCCCCCAGCGAACGCCGTCACAGACTCGCGATGGGGGCATGTTTGTACTGCGGCCAACTCGGTCACTCCATTGCTTCATGTTCGATTCGCCCAAACGACAGGGCTCGGCAGTGACGCTGGGCGCCTGTTCGAGCCTTGACATTGCCCCCAGCTCCGGTCCAAATATGCAATTGAGTGCCATGCTGTGTCACAATGGCCAGTCACTCCCGCTGTCCGCACTGGTCGACTCAGGCGTTGATGAAAACCTCATCGACGCTGGGGTAGTTTCCCGCTTCCACATTGCTACCGACACCCTGCCAATTCCCCGCGACGCTCATGGGTTAAACGCGGATAACTCACCACACCGAGCCTCTCCGCCTCCTACTGTCAGGGAACCATAGCGAGAGTATCCGCTTTCACATCACTAACTCCCCCCATTATCCCATTGTCCTTGGCATGCCGTGGTTAAAACTACATAACCCTGTCATAAACTGGCCTACAGGCCTGGTTTACAAGTTGGAGCGCTCACTGCCACGCCTCCTGTCTGCAATCAGCTCGGCCAGCACTGGAGGTCGCTGGTTCTCGCATTCCCAATGAACCCATTGACCTGTCTGCCGTTCCTCCTATTTATCATGATTTAGAGGCTGTTTTTAGTAAACAACAGGCTCTGTCCTTACCACCTCATCGCCAGTACGACTGTGCTATTGATCTGCTCCCGGGAGCCCCGCTCCCCGCTACTCACCTGTTTAACCTCTCACGCCCGGAGGCGTGAATACTCTCCCTAAGGTGGTTGTCCTTCCACGTTCGGTTTGCGCAATCTGAGTGGCCACTGACCTACGCTATTACGCCCCCCTCGTAAGTAGAGAGTCGGCGCTGCACTCAACCGATTCATTCAACAGGAAGCGATTTGCGAGTACAATACACCATCACGCCAGAGTGGATAAAGAAATGCTCCAGAAATGAATATACACCATCACGCCAGAGTGAATAAAAAAATGCTCCAGAAATGAATATGCGTAGGGAAAGGATTAACGAGTCAGCGCGAGAGCGCACACACAAAAGCACACACGCATGATATCTGATTTATTAATGCCAAATAATGGACGACGACCGCAATTGGCACTTGAAAAAGTGTAAATGATGGATTAGTCAGTAACAATTCATGACAGTTTGTATAGCTCAACTGCTTAGTCACCTGCCTGTGCACTGTATGGTCCCTGGTTCGAATCTCTTGGATATTTTTTTTTTCTGTAACGTTAATTAATTTATCCACTCTGGTTGATAATATATTCCTTTATTGATCCCCTTGGGGTAATTCAGGCATCACGCCAGCATGGGGGGGGGGGGGGGGGGGGGGGGGGGGGGGGGGGTACACAGGTAGTGAAAACAACACAAGCAGTGTAAACAAAAAAGTC